>NC_142191.1:2443750-2782500 GCF_026936395.1 Plectropomus leopardus | reverse complement strand
CCTCGCTTTTCTCGTACTTTTCTAGCTTTTTAAAAATAATTTTCCTAACTTACTTATTTCTTGTATATATATATATAATTTTTAAAAAACAACAAAGAAATTACCTTTGTAAAAGAAAATCTAATAATTTCTTGAATTTTGTGAAATATTCTTAACAACTTGTTCATTGTCTTGTTTTTTCATGTTTTTGAAAGGCATTGCACACATGCACACTCACGCTCGGATTCAAAGGTTTGAATACTTGTGAAAGGCATTTGACACTAACACAAGAAAAGCGATGTCGCTCCAGGTTTCAAAGGGTTAACCTCAGTCATTTTAATGCCATATTTGAGTTAAACAGAACAACTGCGGATTTAAAATACATAAATAAAAAAAAAAACGTCCCAAATGTTATTCAAGGCGTTACATCTCACATTCTTCCTTGTCTTTGGGTACAGATGTCATCTTTCCCCGAGCACATGCCAGCAGAGTGCATGGATTATCAAAGTGGAACAGTCGGTATTAAATCCTGTGCCAAGCCATTTTAAAAAGTTGTGAGGTTGCTGTGAGATCCCACACTCTTCCTGGTGTTTAATTAACTTTTTTTTCCAGCACAACGGTTCTGGGAGCAAAACTATTATAAAAGTAAAAACTATTATTGACACTGTTAAGTTACTTTATATCAGACTTAGTAAGTTCCTGCTTTTCCTGTTTATTTGGTTTTTTATGAAACACTATCAGTGAAATGCTTCTGCATCTTTCTCTTTTGCCACATTGTACAAGTTATTTCTCTCATTTTAACTGTTTTTTCCTTGTACTTCTGATTCAAATGGATCTCCCAACATTTTTGGGAAATGTTCTTATTAAGTTTGCATGAGAAGATAAATATTACATTTAGTGCTTACAGCAGAAGTCCTGAGCTTCATACACTTTTGTAACTCCAACTAAAACCCTGCTGACTCAGGGGGGTGGTGATCAAGAATAACACGTGTCTACAGAAAATCGAAGAATATACTGTTTTATTTCCCCCAAGTTTTATCATTATTTATAAGTACAACTGAAAATCAGACAGTGCCACAACAGTTTACACCTTATGCAACTCACAAGCTCTTTCAAAAAGCTAACAAGCAAACTAACAAGGAATAACACAAGAAAAAAACACAGCAAGCAAACAACAAAAGCAAAATTAGCAATAGCACCTACAAAAACAAACAACTCTTTAGAATATACTGTATAAGGAATACACTACAATACACTTTCATATCCAAAGATAAAAATACTAACATACTAAATATTTTATATAGATAGATAGATATAGATATAGATATAGATATACTGTAAACATAAAATATTATATACATAAAACAGTGCAAATTAGTTTAATTTTTGAGTATACAGTGAAGGGGAGTTGGAGGATGAGATTTCTTTTTTTTATCAACAAGCTCTATTTTGACGCCGTTTTATGCTCTACCTTATTATACTAAAAGTACAAAAACAATTCCCATTGTGAATCACTTTATTTTATTGTGAATTAGAAAATGGTTGGGGGGGGGGGTGCACCTGGCACTCTATCAGGGGTGTAAGTTGAGTATCACTATTTTTGATCTTTGTCTCTCACATCTACATGCATCCACACCCAAACTACTTGTGCACACACTTAAAAATCTGTCAGCGGCTGCTTGTTGAAGTTTGAATGAATATATTTGCCGCCAGCCTGTGATATGTGCGTGAATTTATGCTTGCATGAGAGAGAAAGAGGCGGCGTCTTTGAGAGGACGTTCACAGGTCTGTGTATGCATTACTGTACGTGTGTGCACAGAATGCAGCGTGTGTCTGCTGGATTTAATTAAATATGTATCGCACAGACGCAGCTCTTTGATGTTCCTCAGCAGTAATGTGTTCGGTTTCATTGCTCGGCTGAGCTGTTAGCAGACTCCAGTAATGTTTCTCCTCTGTGAGCCGCCGCGCACTACGAAGAAACCTGTTGCTCTTAACAGCAATGAGTGCGGGATAATTGTATGGATCTGTGTGTGCGTGCGTGGTAACATGTGTGTGAGCATGATGAGGGAGGGCTGCGACGTACAGTACACTTTAAATAATTTCTCTATTGGTTAGTGATTACGTCTTAACTTTCATCTTCTATAAAGAGACTAAATCGAATGCTTAATTTGGTTTGTGCTCATTAGGAAGTGAACCCAAATGGGACCCCGGGCTAATTTAGGAGACGTAAAGCTGCGAGCGTCAGCCATTACATAACGCCTACATTGATTCGGTATTACAGCCTTAAAGTCATAATAGCCTTTGACTGTGAGAAATACAGCGGTATTGAAATGGATTAAAAAGGAAGCTCAAAATGAAATCTGCGCAGGGCAAGTGCAAGGTCCAATTTCAGCTGCTTGTTTGTTGGACTTCACACGTTGTGCATGAAGCCAGTCGCTCTCCCCGTTGAACGTATCGTCTTACTTATTGATTGTATTGCTGCAATTAGTGGGGTCAACTGAGGTTTATTCAGAAAGCCCCCAAGGTCCCAAACAACAGCACAAAACACAAGCCGATCAATCAGCGGCCGTTCCCAATATGGATGATACTTAATTACAACAGGAGTCTGCTAGAACAGTATGTTTAAGTTATTGAACTCATTGGGATTTTGCATTGGAGGAAAACTGTGAAAAGCTTGGATCACGTGATTATAACAAACCATTACTAAACTGCGTCTTAACGTCTAACCTTCTGCGACCCGTCGTCCTTACACGAGGACTTTACATTTCTGGTCTCCTGCACCTCAGACATCAATCTGCATAGTTCAGACCTGTTGTCCTCATTTGTGGATACTTGTGTGTGCCATCTAGTGGCAGTAATAATATAGATAAAAATGATAATAATTTAAAAAATAAAATAATAATAATAATAATAATAATAATAATAATAATAATTATACATTTTACGTAGTAGGTGCCTTTCAGAACAACCGAGGTCACCGTACAGAGCACGGAAATAAACAAAATACGAATAATTTAAAACATACTAAAACAGGATACATAAGAACAGTTGAGCTGCATTAACCCTTTGAAACCTGATAATATTTGCTTGATTAATTTCAAAAACATTGTAAGAAGGCAGTGATCATCAAAAGAGTAAATGACCTAAAATTAGCATGAAAAATTAAGCGAGACCTCAGACATTCAGAGTTTGGCTTTCACTGGTATGTTGATCAAAGAGTTTTTGGGGTTTTTTGTGGTCTCCACAAATGAGGTGCATCACCAAAATGTATTCTTAATTATTAATAATTATTATTATTATAATTCTTACAGAAATGTCCAAAAGTCAAAAGTTTTTGATTCCAAATCACAGCATGGATTTTTCCGTGGTGTCCCTCAAGGTCTTGCTATCTTAAGGAGTTATTTTTTAAGGATTTTGGACCATTTTTATAAAATCTTGAGTGGTGTGAATGCTTACATTCTGCATCAAATCTGTGTTACAAACTGTATCAACCCCAAAAACTGGGCCAAAAAACAACAACGGCCATCATATACTTCCATCATAATGTTCTAAGTTCCTGTATAATGTAAACTCTTAATATTTGAATAGGCACCCAACCAAAATGAAATGTTTGCAGATTTATGACTAGAAAAACTTGGAACAGTGGTGAGCTGCCTCTTAAATTAATCCTCAGATTCCAACTTTCAGATGACCTATACCACTCCCCCCCAAAAAGAGACAAAATGGGTCTATGATGGGTCTTAAGGGTTAATTCCAACTTAGAGCACATGTGATGAAGTTCAAATAAGCCTCATAAAAACATGTATACCAGTGACTTTATAACAGATCTCAAGAGGACGTCACGCTCAGCAATTCACAATAAAGACAGAGATGTCAGAGGAGATCTGTGGTGCTCACAGCAGCCGAGCAGCAAATATTAAACAGAAAAATGTATAAGAAGATAGAAGAGTGAAGAAAACAGACTAAATAAACAAAGAGAGCATTTGGCAACACTTAAAGTCCGGCAGTGAGCGCAGAATCTGACACCAGCACAGATGTCTGGCTGTTTGCTCCTCTGTTAAATTGGCTTGTTGCAGCGTTCTCATCTAATCATATTATCTTGGACTCACGCCAAGTGGCAACACTTTTAAAATTTGGTTTAATAATTTAAAATGAGCCAACCATTCACTGGTTCTGACCTCTCAAATGTGACTGTAGTTTATTTTAGTCATTTTTGACAGTAAACTGGATATTTTTTTTCAGTTTTGATGATTGTTCTGACACAACAGGCGATTATTATCAGGATGGGTCATATGATGTGCATTTTTCACTATTTTCTGGCATTTAAACAAACAATTATGGAGTAATTGAGAAAAAAAAGTTGCAGAAAGTAACCGAGAATTAAAATAATCACTAATTGCATCCAAAGATCTAGGTTTTTTTCAGCATTTGCGGTGGAGACGTGACGGAGGCCTCTGAAAATGTCCATGCCAGTTTTTCCTTCGCCAAAATGTAATCTAATTTCAGAGCATTAATTTACCCTTTACAATCTAAACAAATTGACTTTCTTTCAAAAACAAGGTTGAAGAAGGCAATGAGCAACAAAACAAAACCAAAACGTAGCAAGTTATTAGTTAAAAGCACCAGAAATGTGCCTGAAAATTAGTAATAAATAAATAAAAAATTAAGAAAAAAAAGTTAAGAGAAACACAGAAATGACCTTGAAAGGTGCATAAAAAAGTCTGATATTTTTAACTCAACATTAAATATATAATTATTATAATTATAAGTCTTTTCATAGCTTTGTCTTTTTCCCTAGACATTTTTCCCTATCTTTTTAAAAATAATTTTCTAAATGTACTTATTTCTAGCAGTTTGTGAAACATTTATCACCAACTTGCTCTTGGCTCTTGCGTATTTTTTTTTTTTTTTTAATTTTCTCAGAGGTCAGAGGTTAAAGTGTTTGTAAAAGATGTCTGACAGCAGCACAAGAAAAGTCATGTCACGCATTTCAAAGAATAAGAATTTATTTTCATCCCGTTTTCTGAAAGTACATTTGGTAAGAAAATACCTGATTTACTGGTTGCTGGTTTAACTGGTGATGTTGCTTCATGAATCAGCGCTCTGATGGTCCCTGAGGAGGAATAATGTTTCCTCAGTTTTGTTTAGAGGGCCGTTCTCTGCCAATGTCTTGTGATCCTCAGTGAAATGGAGCCCTTTCCATTTCTGTCCTGTCCTGACTTCCTCCTCCTCCTCCTCCTCATCTTCCCCCCGCGCTCTCATCTTCTCTCTGCCTCTTCTTTGGTCACGGCTTTCAGCGCAGCTCGCCACCACATCCACGTGAATTCCTCACTTCCTCTTTGAAGGGAGAACCACAAACGGTAACACAAACCATAACTCCGGGCTGTAATCGCAGCTCCAATTTCACCTGAGGATGGCATGCACAGAAATGTCCTTCCATCTTTTCTCCACTCACCTCACATGTGTCTCACCACATGACCCCCCCCTCAGCTATTCTGTGTGTTTATCGTGTACACGCGTGTGTGTGTGTGAGTGTGTTTGTCACAGGGCTTCCCTGATGACCTTGTACACTGCGGCAGGGGGGTGATTAAGGATCAGGGCCAAAGACCATTTCCTTTTCCATGGGAAGATGAATGACCCTGTTTGAAAGTGGCTGCCTATGGCCTCGGGGCAATTAGAGTTTGCTGTGAGCCAGCAACCCTCACGGCTCTGTGTACAAAACCAGGTCCTTGAGAGAAAGAGAAATACTCGGCACATAACCCATTCTGCTGAAGCCGACACACCGCCCTGATGGTGAACAAATTAAATGCATTTTCTTTTTCTTTTTTTTCATCCCTCCCTCCCCTCCCTCTCTTCCCAGCTGTTTTCCCTCCCGCTCACCTCTTTTCATTCGCCCATAAACCTGGAAAGACCTGGAAAAATGTGCTGACTACAGGAGGCGGCTAAGAAAGGCCCACCGAGGGTGCTCATTTGAAATATCAATATTTGATCTAGGAAATCATTTAGCATGTGGCTTCGGCCCTACAGGTTGATTCTGGAGCTCATTTCGTTGTAATTTATCCACTGTATTAAAGGGGAGGGTTAACTGCGGGGCCGCCAGCCTCTCTGCTCTGCTTCTGTTTGCTCGCATCAATATTGTTCATAATGAAGATCAAACAGCGCTTTTAAATGTTTTATGAGAACACTCAAAGGGATAAATGTTGGCAATGTGCATTTCTGCAAACCACAAATACGTTACACAAGACAGATCATTTTATAAGATATTATTAAGATATTACTTAAGTGACACAGAGAAACTCTATATTTTAATGACACTGTGATTAATGTGTGGTTAAAGTTAGGCACAAAATCCTCTTGGTAATGTTTGGGAAAAGGTCGTGTTTTGGTTCTTAAAATACCTGGTTTGAGGGGTACAGTCCTCGCTGGAAACACAGCGATGTTTCAGTAAAACAGCTGCTTTTTGCGTCTCCATTCCCGCTGGGAGCACAGAGACACAGCTGGTTGCTAAAAAGCCATTTGAAAAACAGTTGCTGATAATCATCTGCATTTGGGGGCTGAAAAGCTGCTGGAAAAACAGCTGGAAGTCCCCTAAAAAACAACCTCGTTTGCCTGAAAGGCTCCTGGAACTGGAAATGCAGCACCACTTGTCTCTAATACATTCATGTATTATTATTATTATTATTATTATTATTATTACTCACGTCAGGGGGTAAAGGTTAGGGTTGAGTGGGTAGAGGAAAATGGGCTTATTTGTGTAATGAACTGCCATCTGTCTATTTCTGTCAAATCAAATAAAACACCAAAAAAACCAACAATAATACGCTTATAAACAACAACGAAAGCAGTGTGTTGTTTGTTGTTCAGTGGTCTGTAGTGGTTTTAGTGCCGTCCTTCATCCCCTCCACCCCCAAACTGAACTGTCAGCTCATTAACTGCGTCACTTTAGAGAAGCTGACATGATTCGTACGAAACTTGCAATGAAACAGCGAAAAGTACAAAGCCAACGTTTTCCTCTGGCGCCGGGCTGATCAGATTTAGTGTGTTATTTTTAACATGTGTTTGTGCTGCTGTTTCCATCCTCTTCATTCTCCCCCTCTTTTTTGTCTGTGATAAAGCATCTTATCTGTCACAGAGCGGGGAGCATGAGCAAAAAGAGTTGTGGCAGCCTATTGATAGGGATATGGCCTACTGCCATTGATTCCCCTTGTAATACAAGCCTCTCCCTTGTCGGCCTGTCAAAGCCCAGATCGGACACGATAACGCGCACATCAGACAGCCGTCAATAGAAAGGCGAAGCTTCCGCCATGGAGATGACTATCTCATTCTGATACGAGGGCCGGCGCAGCAGAGGAATGGGAGCCAGTGAGACGGCGAGAAAGAGGAGACGGTAGTCTGACCTCCGATTTCTGTCGCTTTTGGGGGCCCATTTCCCCACCTGAAGAACAGCCCGCGGTGTGCATCCCCACCTAACACGTGTGAAAATACATGTGTCCGTGGTGACCAAGGAGCACCTCGGGGAAGACGAAGTTGCTTTGAATCGTGTGTCTTTGATTCGCCCTTGCTTCGGCGTCACCACTTTGATCTCTTGAACATGCAACCACATTGGATATCCATGGCAACTGGCTGCCAGGATGAGGCGCTGGAGGAAAATTGATTTGTTTGGGGTTTATTCCCATCAGTGCAAAAAGGAAAAAAAATCAGCTGCAGCCACTGGGCACCCTGGCATTGTAAATAAACCAAATTGGGTTTGATAGCAGAGTTGTAATGTGGATCTATAATGTTGTGTCTCTTCCCTTATTCTCAAAGGGCTCAGTGTTTCCTTCACCCTCCGGGCACCGAAACACGTGAAGGTCATTTGTTCCGAATGATGTGTGCAGGAGCGGCCTCCCACGCCCTCCCTGATGGTGTGACTCACTGTACTGTACTTAAGCATGTGTGCTCAAATCCTTCGCCTCTCTAAGACACACAGCGCCGTTCACGCTCATATTTCATGTCGTGTTTGTAACCCGAGGGCGGCGGCTGCGTTTTAGCCTTTACGCTGCTTTTACTGACCCGGAGGGAAACTACAGACAGTCCAGTGCATCTTTCCTCTCCCCCTGCCGAGCACGAGCCGCCGCTTTGATGTGACCGATCAAATCACCGTCACGCTCAGCAGAATATTCAGCTGCAGCCGCAGATGCAGCAGCTGCTCCTGTTACCATCCATGTACTTTTTGTTTCGAGTTCAGACATTCTCCCTTTGATTAGTATTAGACGATCGCTGCAGGCCGGGAATACTCAACCTACTTTGCTCGGGGGCCACTTTTGAGAAATGACAGGAGGCCGGGAGCCAGACACAGCAGCCGCATGTCTCGAGGATTTATGACATGTCTACGATTTAAGGAGGTTTCTTGTACTTTGAGATGTTTCTAGGATTTTAAGATGTTTTCTGGATTTTTGGACATTTCTCAGATTTTGATTTAATTTTCAGACATTTCTAGGATTTCAGGATGTTTCTCAGATTTCAGGATGTTTGCAGGATTTTTGGACATTTCTCTCATTTTAGGACATTACTAGGATTTTAGGATGTTTACCTGATTATAAGACATTTCTTGCATTTCAGGAAATTTCTAGGATTTTAAGATTTTCTCTGATTTTAGGACGTTACTAGAATTTACTAGGACTAGGATATTTCTAGATGTAACATTTGTAGAATTGTAGGACATTTCTCGAATCTCTGTACATTTCTAGGATTTCAGGAAATTTCAAGGATTTTAGGACATTAGGGCCTTAACTAGGATCTGTGTCGGTGGCCCGGGGGATAACACACACTCTATATACCAAAATTAAAAAAATAATTCCCAGTGTGAATCACTTTATTTTTATTGTGAATTAGAAAATGGTTGGGGGGCCACCCAGCACCCTATCAAGGGCCAGGTTTGGCCCGCAGGCCGTAAGTTGAATATCATTGCAGTAAGCACACAGTTGGAACAACCTGGAGAAAAATAAGCTCACAATATGTCATTTTTCTAAAGTTGGAAGTGAAGCACAGTGTTGCACTAAAGTTTACGCCACCTAATATCTTGTTTAAATTTCACAGTAGAGTCTGCAGGGGTTCAGCCACATTTATTATTAGGCACAGGTGTGAAGAGAGCGTGTGAGTGCACTCTTGCTCCCGCTGGCACAGAACAAGATAAAAAGCCTCGGTATTTAAGCACATTGTTGAAAATAATGAACAAACATTACTAACTAAAGTTTTGTGCTTTAGGTTTGATGCAGGAGGACTGTGAGAGAAAACTTTAGAAGTGTGAACCGTGTGGCTCGGCTGTGGTGTTGAATGGTAGATTTTTTTGTGGCTGTGGAAGAATCTGTCAGACGCCGGTTGCATTTATCTGCTTGATGTAGCAGAGCGTGGCGGCCTGCAGTGCAGCTGCTGCTGCTTCTAATATGGCGAGAAGGGAGCGGGGTGAGATGTTGTTGTTGTTTTGTCACTGATTATAGAGACATCTCCTGCTCACATGGCCACAGTGTTTGGAATACGTTTACATTAAAGGATCAGTTACAACAATAATAATAAACTTTTTATATATATATATATGTGTGTGTGTGTGTGTGTGTGTGTGTGTGTGTGTATATATGTATATATATATGAAAGAACGTATAGAAAAGTAAAAAAGGTCCCATTTAAACCTTAGGGCCCGTGTGTAATATTACACACACTGGTTTAACTGCACACAAAATGCACTTTTCAAAGTGAAGCTTGAAAAAATATTTTAACCCTTTAAATCCCAGGATAGTATCACGATGCCACTATGTTTTTAGATGAAAAAAAAGAATAATTTTGAATATACTACATGCTCAGTAGTTTTTTTTTCTTTTATTTTGATGATCACGGCCTTGGATATGTCAATAATTTAACATTGATTGTGACAGTTGCTGGAAATAGCATGTATGCCAAATATGAAAAAAAAGCAAAAAATAATAATAATAACGTCATCAGGTGGAAAGTAGTAAAAATGTCAAATTCCAAGTCAAAAGCCCAGAATGACACCCAGAAATAATACAAGTCATGTTTTTCTGCTTTGATGGCTGTGGGATCAAAAATGTCAGTTTGAATGGGTTTCAATGGAGCATTTTTTGACCTGAACAGTCTGAATGTAACTATTTAGTTTCCACAGTGTATTTTAGACTTATTGTAGGAGCTGAGCTGGAAATTCACTGATTACACTCAAATACACAATCTTGCCAAAATGTATGCCATATGCATGAACACAGCCAAAATTTTCAAAGATTGATGAATGAAAAGCCCGTAAAATGTGCCAAACACTCCCTAAGGGTTAGAAAAGACTTTAAAATATGTGAAGTGGTCCTTTAAAAATGAAACAGAGCTTCCACAGACCATAATTCACCTCACAGATATTGGCTAAGCTTTCATCCCACCATTTATACTGTAATATGAAATATATAATCTCTGCTGGACAGACATAGTGCTCTTTTTTCCCCCTGTGGTAAAAAGTTTTTAATAAAAGAAGTGTTGGTTTCCCAAGCGTCAAGTTTATTGTTAATCAATCTTGCAGCCTCTTTGTTCACTCTGAGGTCAGGCCTGACTGGTGATGTAGCATGCACTCCATTCAGCCGCTGAGGTAATTGCAGCTTCGCCTGTTAATGGTCTCTGCATTGCTGCTGGCTGATTCGCAGTCCAGAATTCCTGATTAAACACCGGAGAAGAAGCTTTGTCGAGACAGAGGCGGCCCTGGCGTCTTTGCACCTTCTCCGTTTCGCTTGTGTCAGTTGTGAAACTAACAGCTGTGTGTTTTGAGACCCGTCTCCCAAGGAGGCTGTCTATCTTTATCGATCGCCGGCGTGATCCTTTCAGTTGATGTGCTGAAGTGGTCAGAGGTAAATGCTGTTTTAATGAAGTCTGGCTATTGATTTGGCTGTGGTGTTTGTTTGTGGAGTTAGGAATTTGAGCGTCACTTGAAGGCAGGGTAATCAGGATAATCAGGCATGATGCACATAGCCTGTGAGTTTTTATGTACCGAAATCATCGCGTATTATACGCTTGCTTCACACACAGGAAGTGGAAGGCATGTGCATGCATATTAAAGCTGCCCACACACAACAAACCAGCCTGTAAATCCCACCACCCAGAGTCTCTAAAATATGACGATGAGGACTTTTGTGGGAATAATTACACTAAAAAAAAATCACTTTGCTGCCAAAATATATCCCACTCTATGTTATGGAGATTTAGACAGAGAATTGGATTTCTCCGGCTGTGAAATCAGTTTTTGTTGTCCCGCTGGCCAACCGCATCATTCTGCTATACCCGGCTGTAGGCTCCCATCGCTGCACACACATGCGGCTGATGCTTTTTCCGCTCCACGAGCTCCGTTTGCATTAACAGCATCTATGCTATACGTTATCATGGACGTCTCTGGTCGACTTGGAGAAGACCGTGAGCCGCGCGCCACTCCATTGGTTCTGCATTAGCCCACATGCAGAAAAATGGCCCCTTTCATCAGGAGCACTTGGGTCTGAACTATTGTGACAGAGATACATCATATGTTTATGAGAATGAATCGGTTGCGCTCATCGAGTGGAGCTCCAAATGTCAAACATCACACTTCAAAAGCCCTCTTCAGTTTCTCCGAGTGGAATCAAAGTAGCTCAGATTGGAGGTTTTCTTACTGAGAATCATAGAAGATTTTCAATCAAATGCAAAGTGAGCACATTGACTGGAGAGTGTCCTTCTATCATTTAAATGCAACCTTTACAAAACATGAGCTGAGGCAGTCAGTCCTCCTCTTTAATATGAAAAGGCTCAGAGATGAAGCTCTTAATGATTTTTTCATTGCTGGAGTTGTGCAGTGCTGTGCAGAGCTTTGGCGTCCGAGTGCCGACAAGTCAGGAGAGCAACGAGACTAGAAAGCCTTCACCTCTGAGCTAAAAGCCATTTGACTGTTATTACTAAGGATGCACCGAATGTGAAATTCTGGGCCAATATCAATGCTGGTGTTTTTTTTTTGTTTTTTTTTTTTTTTCATTTTGTTTTGGGGGATATTTATTTCCATTTTGTGAAACAAAGGGAAAACAAAGCAAGCTTCATCATAAAAGAATAACAGCTGTTTTGAAGTCAATCAGCCCGTCATTTGAATGAGGCCACATTCAATCATACAAAGTTATGTAACAACCTTTAATATAACCTTTTCTCACATGAAAAACTTTTTAAAAACTACCTCTACTTCTATTTCTCCATATATAACATATAGTTCCCTCTTGAATAACTAGTTAATATTGCTGTTAAAACATCAAGTTTCTCCTAATTTCTAAATTAAACTAAATTTGGCAAGATCACATTAAAGGCCCATTTTGATGACGTCATAATTCCTTTTCTCAAAACTCAGTTTTACTGAATAGAGCTTGAACACATCATAATGTAACTCAATGCAGCCTCCGTTAGCTCCCAGTTTTGGCTAACAGCTAACGTTTATTAGCTGTCCCCCGTCCCACTCCATGTATCCTTGTTAGCTGTTAGTTCCACCTAACAGCTAACTAAAACTAGCTCTCTTCCCACTGACTTAATGCGACTTCTGTTAGCTGTCAGTTAAGGCTGTCAGCGAGCGTTTGCTAGGTCTCCCCCTCCCAACTCAAGGCAACCTCAGTTAGCTGTTAGTTCTGGCTGCATACAACTAGCAACTAATGGCAAATGTTCACTAGCTCTCTTCCTGCTGACTCACTGCAACCACATTTAGCTGTTAGTTCTGGCTAACAGCCAGTGTTTACCAGCTCTTCCCCTTCCATCTTAATAAGCCTTTGTTAGCTGTTAGTTCCGGCTAACACCTGCTCTTTACAGTTAACGCTAACTAGCTCTCTTCCTGCCAATTTCAGCACAGATTTGTTGTTCACAATGTAGCATTATCAGTTATCAGATGAAAAAATAGCATGCGTCCCCCGATGCGTTGAAGGTGAGTTTACTCTCCTTTTGTCCTGCAGGTGTCCCAGGTTGTTCCAAACATCTTCTATTGTCCCCAGGAGGACGTAACGGTGTTAGTCTGGAGCCCTGATTTTTAGTCTGCGCAAAATGAATTTGACACAAGAGAAAACATCGGCCAGTGCAGTTGGTGAATGTCATCGTATTTGCAGATAGGCTGAAACATTTGTGCATCCTTATATTATGAACCTGCCATACACGTCAGTCCATGTAGAAATGTGACGAAAGCTCTTTTCAAATCCTTGCACAGTATTTGGCACCTTTACTCACCTTTCCTTCTTAACTTAAAGGTATCACTGCTGCTGAACAGTGGTGAGTTTAAAAATATCAAGTCATCGCTTTTACCTCTGTGGCTTAATTGGTCACCAGTCTAATATTAATCATGTGGATCCCTTAATACACTGGTAATTTAGCTGATTTTTAAATGATTTTTGGACCTTTTTAGAGGCAGTGGAGAGACAGCAGGAAATGAGGAAGAGAAAGAAGCTACACGGCTCCCGGGCTGGTCGTGAACTGGGGACGCTGCGCTTTATAAGTTAACTCCTGAGCTGCAGAGGTGCCCCAACATCAGCCTTTTATGCAATTAATATGAAATTGCATCCATTTTAAAATGATTTCAAAGGAGCATGTCTGGAACACCGAATTTCTAAAAGGGTTTTTGAGCTCAGGTGATGGGGCTGTGGGGGAACTTCAGACAAAAAACCACTGCCTTAATAAATGTTCCTGTCATTTTTTGATAAAGTATAAAACTCTGCAGCCTGTTTTTAGCCTTTGATTCACAGCTAAAGCAGAAAAGTATTCAGTTGTGTCTCATTAAAATCCTTTCTGCTACATTAATACTGTAAGCATTGGAGGAGACTGATGGTTCGATGATTACAGCAGTTTTCTCAGGATTTTTTTTTTTTAAAAATTCCTCTTTCACCCCGCACCTCAGGGGGGATACAGTATATAAAATAAATGAAAGCTAATTTTTACAGACTGATGTGACACGAAAAGGATCCCTACAACTTAAATATCTCATTAGAGTGTTTCATGGTTTATTCATTGGATTTTATTTTCTTTATGCATGAGGAATGATAGACATTACAAATTTATAACAGGGCTCTTAAGAGGACAGAGATGAAGACAAGATGTCTTAATATAATATGTCTTAATTTAATATTAATATGTAACTGTGCTGCTGCAGCCTTTACATGCACTTCAGTAGGTGAAGGTATACTTTCAGGATATTCCTAAAAAATAATGGAAGGACTCATTCAAAAATGATCCCTCTACCTCCCCTGACCCACTCTCAGTGTGTGGTTGTGTACTTATCTGCTGAGAATCTGCCCTCTGCCTGTATTTTCCTATTTTCGTCGTTCAGGACATTTATTGGTGTGTAACCCAACAGCATGCAGTTAAAGTCTGGGCTTTAAAGAGAAGATGGCGACTGAGTGCCGGAAAATAAGTAGCATGGAATCCTCCAAAGTAGGAGAAAAAATGCAAATATATTTTGGCAAAAAAGAGTCTACAGATGGCTTTTAATTTCACTTTAGCTGGCGAGTGTTAACGGCAGTTTCTGACATTTCCTTCACAGTATAAAATTCCAAACTGTGGAATTGAAATACCACCAATTTTGCAACACTATCAGTGTAAGATCCTTATGCCAAAAGTCACTTTTCGCAGCCACATGATGCACTGTTGGACATCGTTAGCTGATAAAGGTGTTATGATACGCCGCTCTCACCAGGGCGGCATGATTTGGGGACAGTGAACGTCACTTGGGAACTTGGACGCACGGAACCTGTCGCATTTACATGACAGTGCATGGTTGAACAGCTGCCAGTAACGATGAAATATAAGGAGCACGAAGGCCCGTATAAGGCGGGTAAGAGGGGTCCAAAAAACCTGGACTTTAATGCCAGAGTCGAATGTTTGCTTCCTGTCTGAATGTTACGTTTAATTCTACATTTTGCCATGTGACATCTTCTCCCAAATCTAACCATCTGTGGCAGCATGTGTGTTAACGTCCCGACGCGTTGACATCACAGTAGTGACATCACGTAACGTAAACAGTAGACACAGAAGGATACTTAAAGTGTCATATGTAGACACGGAAGTTCACTGCGAAGCGGCAACATGTGATGACTTTAGATGAGAACGTGTTGTGCATTTCGATCAAGACATGAGGACATTATGTCAAAGTTAGTTAATAAATGTCTGCAAGTCTGAAAATGGACTCAGTAGACAGGCACAGAGGCTGTGGATGCTCATGCTTTGCTAACAAGCTGTTCCAAAAATACTTCTTTAACTGAAAAACATAGCTTCCTAAAATCATAACACAAGAGCATCTTTTCAGCTAAATTTTGAATTTAATTCATGTAGATTGGTGTGTGAGCCTCCGCTAAGCTGCTGCATCCTCGGCAGTGAAAATATTTGCTCGGTGCTGAGCTGCTGTCGGCGTCAGCTGCAGAGAAATGCTGCATGAATGGACAAGAGAGAGGCAGTGTTTTCAGTCGATGCTGGGTTATGGCGAGATGGTCTCGGGGCTGAAATTGCTGGAACAGACTTTGAAGTGGCTGGGCTTTTTCATCTCCCTCTCTCTCTGTCTGTCCCTGCCTCCCACATCTGCCGCTATCATAATAACAAGCAATAACCCTCTTTCAGCAATAACCAAGACTTTTACGCCTGTAATGTGGCTTCAATAAATAGTCATGTTTACCAAGGGGCCATATTTTACAGCAATTTAGTTTAGAGCCTCCCCTCTTGCTTTGCCTCGTGCCGGAGTACAGTACATAATGTGGTGCATTATGCATACCGCCACCAACACGCATTAGCACATTATCAAATGTAGTGATACAGAAAATAGCTCAGTCCATCACGTATAATCACACCACGCATTAGGAGAAAAATCTCTGTGTGAGGTTACATACGTGTTGAACATCAGAGTGTATGCATGGAGGCAGACAGCTTCTCTCCGGGCCCCGCAGAAAGCAGCCGAAGCACAAGCATGGGGGCGCGTTTCATTAGTCTGTCAAACTCAATGATATTTAGAGCCCCACACCCTCGGCCAGGACTGGAAAACTCAATCAGCACTCTGATTTCATAACCCTGCTCGGTGACAGGGCTTATTTTATCGCCCCGCTGATTCATTCTAATAAACGCCGGCTGCCCGGCGCACCACCGCTGAAATACAACCTCCCCCCCGCTCTGTCCTCCATGGGTCGACCCGAAAGAAGGGGCGGGGGACGGGATAAATCAGAATTGTGGGAACTGGAGGGTGCAGATAATCCATCCCCGGTTCGGGTGTAGCTAGCGAGTCTGCCGCCCCGTCCCCTCCCTCCTTCTGCACCCTTTAGCACAAATCAGGCGCCGGGACAGTGTTGATCTGTGAGGGCTTGGTGGGGCCATTGATTGTGGACGACAGAGGAGGAGAGGGGCGATAAATAATCGGAGGCAGAGTGCGGAGGGTGAAGGAAAACAATTATCTGCGGAGGTGGAAAGCACATAAAGTGAAGAATGATAAACACTGTGAAATATGATTGACTCCAAGTGATATATGGAAGCCGAAGGACAGGCGGAGAGGTCTGTGTGTGCAGAGATATCCTTGAATGGAATGGCTGCGTGCTAGTTGAGGACTCACTGCACTCAACCGCGGCGCGTGTTGTAGGAGACATAAGCAGCCGCTTAGGGCGCCATCCAGAGGAGGGCGCTAAAATTGCACCCTGGTTGTCATCACAGTTTGAGCGATGTGCGATCTTAACATCTGAGGACCTTTTTCTGTCCATCCACAGCAGTGATCCCCAAGCGGTGGATCACCGGTCCATTCTGAACGGACCGCAAGGGACTTCTGAGCATGTCAAGTTTTTAAAAATCTTGAAGTACACTGAATTTCTGCCAAAAAGCTTTTATATTTAAGTGATTTTTCTGTTTATTTTTGCAATATATTTTATTCCTATGTGTTCCAAGCCAACGTGTTGTTTATATTTTGTGTAATAAAATGGAATATGTGGTAATTTCTCTTAAATTGGACTTGAACTAATGACTAAGGAAACATCTGGACCCCGTGGCTGGACCAGGTGGAAACCACTGGTTTACAGTATGACCACCAATCAGCCACAAAGCCTTTGGAATATACAGAAGAGTAAAACCTACTTCCTCCTCTGTAGCCAGTGGTGGAAGAAGTATTCAGATACTTTACTTAAGTAAAAGTACTAATACCACCCTGTGAAGAATACTCTGTCCTGCATTGAAAATGTTACTTAAACAAAAGTAAGTGAGGAAAATGTCAGGAAAATGTACTTAAAGTACCAAAGTAAAAGTACACAATGCAGAAATTTATTTTTTTTTAAAAAACACACCCAAAAAAAGTCAAAGTAATATTTTTAAGAAAAAAAACATTAAAAAGGTGAAAAGTATGAAAAAAATCCAAACCCACTCATTACTTCAAAATAAAAAAATGAAAAAAACTTACTACCAAAATTATTTAAGATAAAAATAGGAAAAAAGCTTCCAAATCTGTTGTTAATTCCTCTGATCAAATTTGTTTTCACATCTTTTTTAAATTATTTATTGAGTATTTATCGATTATTGACTGCCACGGGCTGTACGGCTTTGTGCCTAACCACATTCTCCTCTGTGTGTGTGTGTGTGTGTGTGTGTGTGTGTGTGTGCGTGTGTGTGTGAATTTCTCTCTCCCGCAGACGACGGATGACATTGTCTCATCGGCGGAGTGCTCCAGCGACGACGAGGACCTGGAAGAGTGCGACTCGGGACATGCAGGTGGGATGGGTGTGTCGAGTTGTGCTTGCTCTGAACCTGGTCTATTTCTCCTTATCTTTCTTTGATTTGCTACCGAGGAGCCTCTCCTCTTAGCATCATGTCCCATGGGAGCTCCAAGTGTAACTTCAAAAAACAAGAAAAGTAGCCACTGTGAGAAATATACACTAGTGTGAGGGGTTCTCAGTGTATATCTAAAGTTTAAAGAACTCTTTGGAGATGGATGAAAGCAGTAAGACTCCCACATCCTGAGCATGCTCTCTGCAGGAAGTTAACTGTAAATGCACACATCGTGTAGTCCGCTATAGTCACACCTTTCATCTCTAAAAACAAGTTACACTTAGCTATGGGGCCCAGGCTGCAGACATGACGACGCGTTGATACTAATTTTGTTCTCTCAGCATTCAGTCGAGAGCAAAACTTTACTCAACAAAGTACGAAATTAGTATCAAGCCCCATGTCGCCCGCACTGATGCTTCAAAATGTATCTGTCCTGTACTGGTTGATTTCCTCTTGCTGTGCGTGTGTGTGCGTCTCTCTTGACAGAGGATACATTTTGAGATTCTTTCGAGAACAAAGATGCTTTCAGCATAGATACTGTGATATGTAGCAGACTAACTGCAACAGAGCCTCTTCCTCCCCTCCTTCTTCTTCTTCTTCTCGTTTGTACCTCTGTTTTTCCTTCGTCGGAGGCTTGCCTTACCTGAAACATTCTAATAGAGAACAGATATCCTCGAATTTCTGTGCGCATCGTCTCTCTTCCCTCCTCCCTTCACACACACACACACACAACACACAAACACACAAACACACACACACAAACACATATCACTTTGTGATTTGATCAAAGTGATATAAAAGATTCACTCAGTGGAAAATAAAATCAGAATTAAAACGGCAGATTTAAAAGGAGCGGTTATTTTGAGGCAACTTGGATTTGGACGACTTTTGAACAAGCGACTGTCAATCACTCGCGCCCGGCGGCGGCTGGCGTGCGTCCTCATAGTGCTGAGTGAACCAGGAGAGTGTGAGCTTTATCGAAATTGACTCAGGATGTTAAAAAAAAAAAAAAAAGCGTTTCCCCCACAGGCCCTCATTAACAGCTCGGGCTATTTGATTGCTTCACTGTCCTTCAAAACGCCATCACAGCGGACTAATTGATGCCACGTTAATCTGGCTAAATACGGCTTAGCTTAGCAGCGAGCATATGTCCACTCTGCACCGCTAATAATAAGCCGAAATTGAAACAATGCATCGCCCTTTCACTTTGTTATCTCTGCTCAGCGAGCATTAAAGATAATCGGTCACTTATTTATCGTTCTCGGGGATGAGGTCTCTGCGCGTACTTCAGTAGATATTCCGCCAGTGAATTTCCTCCAATCTGTGAGAGGACCTCGTTTACTTCGAGGCCTTATCGCGCCATGATGGCTTTTGTTTCCTTGAAGTTATGACCACATTTGGGTCACGGCTTTTAATGTGAAGAGAAAACCATTTTCTCCTCCGTGAGGTACTTAGGTCCTTTACACTCTGAGGAAAAAAGGTTCCAGAAGGGTTCATCCTGAACGGCTGAGGTTCTGCCCAGAACCATTCGCTTCCAAAACAAACCCTTTTAGAAACAAAACCCTCTATGTTGGGTTCTGGGTAGACCCCTCTGAAAGGGTTTCCTGACAAAAGGTTCTATGACGAACCATAAAACGGTTCTTAGCAGGCACAAGCCGAAGAACCCTGTGTGGTTCTAGTTAGCATTCCTAAGAGTGTAACTGTTTAACTCGGATATTATTGAAATTAAATGAACACATTTCAGCGTTTCGATTCGTTTCACGGTCAAAAGCTCAAACCCAAGTGTTCTCAAAAGTGGAACCCAGCGCAGTGAGAAGTTTCTACTGACACGGTACCCTCCCCTCATATAGTGGCAACATATATGTAGTCATACACACTCATACATACCGGACATTTCTCCATGTTGACACAGAAATTCATATCCTCATTCCTGCCCCGCTTCCAGTCGTATGAACAGTTGCATGACATGACGTTGGTTTCTTTTCTGTTGCATTTTGTTTGTGATGCACATATGAACATCTCTCTTCTGTATCGATTTGGACCCAGCTGTTGGGTTGCTTAAGATTTGAGCTTTATTATTTTTTTATTGTTTGGTTTTACTTTGGGGCCGGGGCCGGGTTGAGTGGGGTGATTTTTATTTCCTTGTTTCGTTGTGGTTTTTTCCTTTTTTTCTTTTTTTTTTTGTTTTCTTTGGTGTCCTCATCATCCGTCGTCCATCCTCCAAGCAAGGATAGAGCCACTCCTCCCGTTTTTGCCTCATCTTGTGCCGCATGAACTTTTGGTGGTTGGAAAATTCAAAGTTCTCCTCTTCATCAAGTTTGTGTTTTTATTTTTTATTTTTTCGTGCCATATGGCTTCTGAAGAAACATCTCTCCCCCCTCCCTCCCCACCACCATTTTCGATACAACGTAGGGAAATGAACGGCAACAAAATCTTTTCTTGCCATCATCCTTTTTTTGGCCTTGTGCAGGCAACCCCATTCTGTCTCAAGAAAGTTGTGTGTGAAAGAATGACTCCCCGTCTCCCCCTCCCGAGCGTTAACCCCCACCCTCCCCCTCCATCCCGACTCACCCACCTTCTTTCTTTTAGCCTTTCTGCATATACATGTCTGTTTGAATGCAGATGGCATAAAAAGACTTTTATTGCCACAAAGTATATCTGTTTTTCTATTCTATCTGTTGCTCCAAGTAGAAGGCATTTGTGGCATGCACACTGTACTGGACTGTACCGCAGCTCGGTAGACTAACTTAAAATCCTCTCCCCCCACCCCCCCCCTTCTGCATGGATATGATTGGCATCCATTTTGTGTGCTGCTTCTTCTCCACCCATAAGTCTCAGGCTAACCCCCAGCTGGCTTCTACTACGTGTCTGCGTGTGTGCGCGTGCGTGTGTTTTCGGGGCCACAGCGGCGGTCCCGTGCCACCGCTGTCCCCCGCCGCTGCTCCTCCCTCGGAGGCGTGTAGTGTTTGTGCTTGTGCCTGCTGTCTGTGTCAGTGCTCCGTCTGCGTGTCTGCCAAACAGCCTGTCTTTGTCCGCTGTGCGTGGTCGTCTCGTGGTGGTGTTTGTGTCTGTGTGTTTAATGAAACTGTTAAACCTTTCCTTCTCCCTTTACCCAACGCCAGTTCCACAAGAGGGCAAATAAGGAGTGTGCAGCCGGATTCTTAACAAAAATTGAAAGCATCACTGTATTGCAGGAATTCACCAGCTAGTAAAAAGCGCCGCCCCGGAAATCACTGACGGGAAAAAAAAATGTGGCGCTCGGTTTAGAGAACAACAAACACGTCAAGTCAATTTATGATTTAATTTCACAGTGATTAACGGAGTTGCAGCTTGTCATTGCCGTGTAATCTGAGCAATTTTTTGTGATTAATATGTAATTATATTTTAGTAATTGATGCAAATGATTTTCCTAAATCCACAAGTGTAAATGAGAGCGCTTCGTTTGTGCACACAGTTGCTGTAAATCCTGTAACACATCACGTTAGTGAGACCGGACGATGAAGATCGTTTTAATTATCTCGAGCACGTGTAAAAAGTGAACCTGAACTAACCGATGCTAACAAATGCACAAATGCAGAAAGACAGAGCAGACATGTTGACCCGTCAACGCAGGAAAAACACAAATGATAAAATTAACCCTTTGAGACCCGGATCATCATCAGTTTTCTTGTGCGGCGTTCAGATGCCTTTCACAAGTATTTTAATCTTTGAACTCTTAGCAAAACAAAAAAAGGCGGTGAGCAACTTGGCAAGAATTGTGCAGCAAATTGCAAAAAGATTAGCTTTTTTTTAGATTTTTTTTAAGAGGCTAGAGTAAAACGTCCATTCAACTATATTTTAATATAAATATGCATACAAAATCATGTTACAGAATTTTTATTTTTCTTAAACACTTTTTTTGTACTTTCCTTTTATATTTGCTAATTTGCAGTTGTTGGGTTTTTTTTAATGTTACTTTTCTTGTCATTTTCTTGGATTTTTTAAAACTTTACTTTATTTGCTAATTTTCAGGTAATATTTTTTTCTGTGTTTTTTTTTTTCTTTTTTTTTTTACTAATTATGTGCTATTTTTGGGTCATTTCTTCTAAAGTTGCATTTCTTCTAAAGAATTCAAGCCAAATAGGTTAAAGGTGCTTAAATCTATTCTCTGTTCACCTGTATTTAGTGTTTAGCCTCTTTTAGCCTATTGTTTTGGTTCTCGTAGATTCCAACAACACATAAATCATTAGCCACATCAGTGTGTGAAATGATGATATGTCAGTGTTTACGGCTCATTGTGCCACCCCAAACAGCCAAAACATTTGGTTTAGGGACAGGGGGAGATCAATGTTAAAGGAAACCAATGTTGATAAAAGATGGGACTCACACTCCTGTGGAGGGGCGTATGCTTTGTGCAGCCATCCATCACACCAGCCTCCACACCTTTACTTTGTGCTGAAACATAAGAAAGTTGCTCCTGATCGTAGACACACAGGTAGTTTGTTTCAGTCCGTTTCAACAAACAGCACAACACCGTCATGTCTCCAGAGCAGACAGCCTCCCACAGATCTCTGCAGACAGGCTAACTGTTGCTCTCCATGTGACAGTCAAACAGATTGTGAAAAGATTGTGTATTTAATAAGGGCTGTAAATGGCCCTGCATGCGCCATTAGCCTATCAGCCTTTGATGAAGTGGAGCGCAGCTCAAACAGGTCTCACGTGTTTATAGATCTCCTCGTCTCTCAGCCTCGCTGGGTGGAGTGGAGCGTCTGTGGCTCAGGTTATAGTTATACTGAAGCATGGATGTTGTGTGATTTCTTCATTGCTGTATATTAAGAGCCCCGACACGTGGAGGGGTGCAGAATGAAGTATGATAGGGATGGATCACTGAGCTTCCTCGTGGCGTCGGCTATGGCTTCCGTCAAGCCCCATCGGGCCGGCTGTCACTTCAACACAGGCCTCAGATCAGTTTAAAGGTTATTCAGCTGACACATGTCCGCCGAGTGCAGAGGTGCAGCCTAACGGCTGTACAGCAAATCGACCGGCTGACAGGGGCGAGTCGCCACGCCTGCTGGAGATGCCAATTTAATACGCCAGACTGCGCCCAGCCACATGATGACAGATTAAGAGCTATCTGCCATGCGCCGCGGCCTCGGGACGCTCCTCTTTCAGCCGGAGGTAGTTCATGCATCCTCTCAGGGCAGACCGCTCCGCCTGCAGGAGCTGTGAACGGAAACATCGTTCATGTGTAATCCTTTGAAAACTGGAGCAAACATCACTTTCTTGTGCTGCTTTCAGACACCTTTCACAGGGAGTGAATCTCCTGAGTTTAAAACTTAGGAGACTGATTTGAATGTGATTTCTTTCAAACAAAAAGGGAACAGGGCAACTTGGCAAGAAATGTTCAACAAATTGCAAGAAATTTGACTTAGAAAAAAAATGTAAAGCTGGGGAAAATTTTCAGCGAAAAAAGAATATAGATAGGAAAAACTATATTTCTAATTATCATAATTAAGTTTTTAAAGTGTAACTAAACTCTCAAACTACTTTTTTCAGTTAAAACGCAACATATATGGGTATTCAGTAGTGATGCTGATTGATTCAGGCCCAACTTTAGACATCTGACTGCAAAGTATTAAAATTCTACATAAATATGCACAGCGACTCCCCTTTAAAGTTTCAACCTGGTTATTTAAATGCAGTTTTGCTATAGAGAACAACAGTAATGAGTCCTAAAACACAAAAATCATTTAGCATGTTAGCGTCTGCAGTTCCCTCATCTCAAAAACAGCATTTGTTACACTTTAAAATAAACTTGCAAGATTATCATTTTTAAAAACTTTTTCAAGGTCAATTCCTTGTTTGTTTGTTTGTTTTTTAAACTATATTTTCTTTTTTTTTCTTTATAATTTTTAGGTCATCTCTTCTTTCGTTGCTCATTGCCTTCTGCCCATGTTTTTAAAAGAAATCATGCCAAACTGCACCACTTTCAAAGGGTTATGGTTGGAAATGATTTGTCTATCAGAGAGAAAGTAGATCTCTCTCGGCAGGGGTGTGCACAGGCGAGATAAGATAATTTAACGGCAGGCGCTCAGCTTCTTTAGGTGCATGTTTCCAGAGAGCTCAGCTGTCGCACAGGCCACCAGTATAATCCCTGGCATGTCCCTTTAAGTGCGTCCACAGTGAGAATCTGTGTTTTGCTGGCTCTCTGGTAATCAGCTCCCTACCTGTGGTGGGTGGAGGTGAATGAATCTGCTACTGTAGGTGTCTGGGCACAATGCGGGCCGCCACAATGAGATTTCAGGGCCCCAAACCACTGACTCACCCACAATTTGCAGCGTCGAAATCCCATTGACTCAGTTCATCCATGGTTGGTGCCGGTGCGCCGGCTTGCCGCTTTTATGGTATAGCGTCGTCAAATCCCTGACACACCGTCGGGATTCATCTCCATTCGGAAGCCTCAGCAAACGCTGGATGGACACGGGGATCAGTCCAGGAGAGAGGAGAGAGAGAGAGAGAGAGGGAAGTGAAGAGAAAGTGCTGCTCTGAGATTTCTGCATCTGTAGCCTCCAAGCTGCTGAGGTAGTCAGTCAATCAGCCATTTAGAAATAACTACATTTACTTAATTCCTCTTCAAAAGCCAGCACAGGCACGCTGCAGATAGTCTTCTTTTTTTCTCCAGGAGTGATGAAAAGCAGAAGCGTGGAAAATTCAGTTTGTTTCATGCTCTCGTTTTTGTGTTTTAAAGAGATAGGATCAGTTTTTCTCAGTGATGCAAAGGCTAGTCAGCGGGCACCGGCGCACAGAAACACTTATTAATCTGAAGTCCTGACTCCCTTTTTACTTAAAAAGACAGAAAACAGAGAGAGTGGCTGTAGGTCTAGTGAAGTGGAGAATTATTTGCCGGGGAGGCAGAGGCTTAGAATAAAATCCCATCCATCTTGACGAGTGCGGGAAAAACAAATGCAGTCTGGTTAAGCAAACCCATTAGAAACCGCAGTGTTTGTCTGCCTCCGAAACGCAGCAAGATGTGCAACGCTTGTGCAAGAGCTTACACAGGATTAAAGTGTTTACCACAACATCAAGGTCCTCCGCACTGACTTTACTGGAGACCCTTGACTGCAGCGGTTCCCCCTCCCATCCGAGGGTTTTGTTGATACAGCGCAAAGCTAACAGTTGCCGAAAGCTGTTAGCCAAGAACGGAGTGAAAGGATGCAAACAAGGCCGAGACAACAAGGGCAGAGTTGGATAAATAAAGCCTCGGATGAAATCATTCACTCTGGGCTGGTAATGTTTATTTAACAAGGCGACGAGTTTGGCTCAGTTATTGGAATATTATCACAGCGATGCAACACGAGCAGCAGCTGGTAGCTGAGGGGACACACTCCAGTCAGACGGTAGCAATATCATGTCAGACGTTTGTGCGTCCTGCGCAGCACGGTTAGACAAACAGGACATTATTTTTAAAGGGGACCTATTGTGCTCATTTTCAGATCCATACTTGTATTTAAGTTCCCTCTAAAACATGTTTACATGCTTTAATGTTTAAAAGGCTTCTAGACATAATCAGTGATGTTTCAGCAGGAATATAAGCTGAAATTGGGGAGAAAGCAACATCAGCAACCAAGAATACATGTTTCCCTGACTTTAGCATGTAGCTACATGTAGCAGTGTAACCTACCTGTAGCAGGGGAATGGCTGTAACATAGAAAATTAGTGCTCTTTACCATGAAAAATCCCCAGTAAAAGCTTTTAAACATAACAGGACCTTTTCCAGCAAAATATAACCTGAAATCGCAGAGAAAGTAACGACACTGGCAAGCAAGATGACATGTTTCTCTGACATTAGCTTTTAGCTACATATAGCAGTGTACTCTAAACACAGCTGGATATGTTGTGATGCAAAATCAGGGTGAAATTAACAACATCAGCAACCAAGACTGAATGTTTCCCTGATGCTAGCATGTGGCTTCATGTAGCACTGTACTAGCAGCTGTGGAATGACTGTGAGGGAGGATAGCAGCACTTTCTATTGTGAAAAATCATCAATAAAAGCTTCTAAACAAAGAACATGATCCAAAATCAGGGCAAAATTAACAACATGTGCAGCAAAGATTACATATTTCCCTGACATTAGCATGTGACTACATGTAGCAATGCACTTGCAGCCAAGAGAATGACGGTAATGGAGAAACGCAGCACTTTCTCACAGGATAATAGGCAAGGAAAGCTAACCTGTTTCCCTGACGTGAGTATGTACCTACATGTAGCCGTGTACTTTCAGCCAGGGAGTGAATGTAATGGAGTACACCGCTACATGCCAGGGGAATGACTGTAATAGTAAATAGCTGCACTTTCTACTATGAAAAATGAGTTTGCAGCAGGAGTCTGATCCAACATTAGAGATAAATTTACAACATCTGCAGCCAAGTTTTCATTTTTCTCTGATGACAGCATGTAGCAGCGTAGGCTATGTAATAGAGTTATATAATAAGAAGATGACCGTGTAGAGAAATCTGGCACATTGAAGCCACATTTAAACTGCCCCTTCAAGGCGGGAATATCACCGCCTTTGCCGCCTCGCCATCCTGTATGTATCGTCTGATTGTGGGAAGGAGGGACAGATTGGTCTCTCCTCTGAGGCAGAACAGAAGAAAATCTCTGCCCAGTTTAATATGACCGTCCTTCATTGTAACACTATATGTTAGACACAAAATACAGAAAAACATAACAGGTCCCCTTTAAGACGTTGATGAAACACAGTCAGTACAGCGACGGATGCCGATTTTCCTCAGTTATACTTAGTTTTGGGTAATGAATGAGGTTTCTGTAACGAGCCTCCAGAGGAGGAACCAGATATCTGCAGACAAATGTGCCTCTCACATCTCCGTTAACCCACCAGAGGCACAAACAAACCCGCCACCCGCTGCCCTCTTGTGGAACTCCCTCCCAACACGGTGTTTATCTGTCAAACGAAGGCTGTTGGTTATGCGCATAACACAAAGCATCTAAACATTGAATAAAAAGCAGCTCATTAATTATCACTCTGCTCCCCCTCTTGATTAATTAGCAGATGCGGTGGGCCTAAATGCCACATAATGTCGGTTATATATCACCCATGGTGCACCTTCTCCCCCTGTTAACTGCTGATGAATGGTCTCTTTGCCTGACAAAATATCCCACAGCCCTTGGTGGCAGTGACCTTTTACTGACCTCTGACCCCCTTCTTAAGCCCCTCCCCCCACCTGTCCCATGGCTTGCTGTATTGTTATTGTATATTACTCTCCCTAAATGCAACTTACTTAAGCATGCATTAACCCGACTTCTTATAGTGGAGCTAAAATCCAAAATAAAACCATGTCTGATTGACCTCTCTCTCTCTGACGTACATCCAGATTGCACGCCCTGTCCTGTGTTTTAAAAATACTAACAAGAGAAATGTATAAGTAACTAATAATAAAGCCTTTATTATTAGTTAAACGAAGGTGGTGACACTTTGCCTATAAACTGTCCCCCTCCTCTTTGTCTGCCTCAGTGTGTGCTTTCTGGTTGTTCATCTTTGATAGTGTGAGAAACTTAATGCCTTTCTTTCTTTCTTGCTTGCTAATCTGTTTTTATTTTTGTCTTTTTTTTGTACATATATGTTCAAACACATATATGTGTATCTATGTTTCTTTTCTGAAAATGTTCAAATTTTAACTGCTAATTTGCTAAGAATCACTATTGACGATGTTTTGATGATTTTATCCCTAATTAGAATGAAACTTCCTTTTTTCTCTATGAATTAATTTCTTAAAATAACAGTTTTTTGTTTTGTTTTTTAATTGGGATTCAAAACCACACAGCTGTATTTGGATTTTCGAAATTCGCAGTGTCATAGAGAAAAAAGAGAAGCCACCTCCAAAGTCGACCCTCACCACTATCTGTGAAAAAACTGTTTCTATGCTGATCTCTAATATTTTCCTGTCATTTGAATAGCTATCTCTGATTGAAATTTGGATTTAATCAATGAATGAATTTTGTGCATGGCAAAGAAGTTGCAGCTTAGGGTTTGTAAAACTGTCAGTGTTGAGAGTGCTGTTCTCTTTTGTAGATGGGCATGTATATGCTCATTGTTTGTATATCCCCATCCCTTCCTTACAGCCAAAAGCTCTAATGCCGCCCGACCGCTTCGTGCCGCCTTTACATGGACATGGCAACTGATGTACACGTTCACCCCCATCTATGTCATTTCCTTCCTAGTATGTTCATAGGTCCCACCCCCGTCTCACACTCCCTCCTCCCGAACCTTTAGATTCTAAGATATGTACAGTCATCCATTTGTTCATTACTAAGGCTAAAGTCGAGCAAAAAAAAAAAAGAAAAGAAAAAGTCATCTAATCAGGCTGTAGATATTTATGAAGACTTATCTATCAAAGCAAGAATTATAGATATACAGTTTTCTTTTTATACAAAAATCAAATGACTTATTAAAAGAATAAAAAAAACAAAAGATATCCTGAACAGAATGGTGAAGATTATTTTTCATGTCATGATGTGTGGATGTATGTGTTGTTGCCTCCCTGTACCATCCTGTCTAAAAAGAGAAATATATACTAATTAATCAGAAACTGCTAAAAAAAGAAACTAACCTAACTTGTCCAAAGGCATTCTTACACAACTTTCTTTTGTAAATTTTTTTTTTCTTCCTGCCAAAATCATGCGGGCAATTTGTTGATGTAAGTTGACAAAACTGATGGTATGCTTTCTTCCTTTGAAAACTGTTTTTTTTTCATAGGCTTTTATGATTTTCCGAGCTGACTTTGTTTTTACCTGTTTTTTCTTCTTACTTATTACTAATCCCTTTCTGGATAGCTCTATCTGTGGCTTTACTTTGTGAATGTTTTTTTATTTTTATTTTTTTTACAATGTTTGCTCTAACTCTGAACTCTTTTTGCAATGCCTTAATTATTATTTTTTGGTTTTTCCTTGATTTCTGTTGTGTTCTTTTTTTTTCTTTATTGTTCCAACAAGGTTTGCATCTCTTTATAGTGCCCTGTTTGTGAGCCTTTGCAATGTACAAACAAGCCACTTTGGCAAGAGGATAAGCAGCTTCAATAGACATCTGAATGTTTCAAAAAAAACCTTTGTAGTCGTCGAACAACAGGTTCTACCAACAAAGCATGTTCCCAGATGGATTTATTAGGACAAGTGTTTTTAAACACCTAGGTCCTTATGTATTACACTCTTATGAATAATATAGTCATTTCACACTCTAAAAACAGAAAATACAAGCTGTTAAAACCGAGAATTTCCCACTAAAAAGTACAAATCAGCAAACATTCAGGTGTGATTGAACTGCCCGGTGACTTTGTGCCATCGTGGTAACTGTAGGGGTCAAAAGGCAAGAGGCTAGGGGAGCCCACTAATGCTGTTCCTTGTGAGTGGGGACAATTTTTTTTTTTTTTTTTTTTTGCTGGGACAGTTCTCTTTAAATCAGCGTGTGACCCTCTGATAGCCCTAAAGTGCCAGTCAGGTTTTTAAGAGGCTCCAGGTAATGGTTTTTTTTTGGACTTTGAAGCACTTCCAGTCCAAAAACATTGCCTTTTTTTCCCCTGTCATTTTCAGTCGTTACCATTTGTTCGCCTGTGTAGGTCAACAGGGTTAAAAAGTGCCTCTCTCAGCAGCTATACGAAAACACCTTACAAACGGTTTCTCATTTCAGACTCAGTTAACTTGCTTTCAAGCCCACTGGCTTGCACTTGAATTGCAAACAAATGCTAATACCCTCTGCTTCTTTTTATCCACAGAGCGCATCTTTTGGTGCTCAGTTTTTTTGAACCAACTAAAAGGATTTGCACTTGAGGATAAATGACACAAGCCTCTTAAAAGCCTGAACTAGTCATTTATGTGGAGGAATATGCAGCACTATCAGATAGGACTAAATATAGGGCCACGTTTGTGTGGCATTGCACATAATTCACATAGTTTACTCTATATGCAACCATAGCAAATTATGAATCAGCCACAACATTGAAACTACTGACAGGTGAGGTGAATAACAATGATCATCCTGTTATAATCCAATGTTCTGCTGGGAAACCTGCCGCTTGACACTCACCACCCACCCAAACACCACTGCAGACCAAGTACACCCACTCATGGCAACTGCAACTAGTCCTCAATGGCCGTGGTCCCCCCAGCAGGCCGATTTGCCCTGCCGCACACCAAAAACTGCTCAAGAACATCCCAAAAACTTTACAAGAGCTTAAAGCCTCTAAATTTCTCCAGATCTCAATCTCATCAAATATTTGTGTGAGATACCAATACCCTACCTCGCAACCCGCAGGACTCAAAGGATTCTCCACCATCGCCTTGGTCCCATACACCACAGGAAACCCCCAGAGGTCCTTGCCCTGACTGGTCAGAGCTTAATCCAATCCAAAGAGGCCCTACCATGGCTTGGACTTGTTTCTGTGTACCCTAACCCGCAACCCATAGGACTCAAAGGATCTGCCACCAATCCCCAAAGGAAACTCCCAGAGGTCATTGCCTTGACCATTCAGAGCTAAATGCGATTCAAGGATGCTCCAACTTGGATTGGACTTTCTGGGAACCCCAACTAGAAACCCATCGCATGTAAAGGATCTGCCACCAACGCCCTGGTGACAGGGACCACAGGAAATCCCCCAGAGGTCCACATCATGACTGGTGAGAGCCAAGTCCAATCCAAAAAGGACCAATCATGGATCAGACTGTTTGATCCTTTTCTGGGTACCCTTACTCCCAACCTACAGGACTTAAAGGATCCACCGCCAACATCTTGGCCCCGGAAACCCCAAGAGGTCCTGTGTCCATACCTTGACAGGTCAAAGCCAAGTCCAATCCAAGTAGGCCCTAATGTGGATCATGCTCAATTCTGGGGTCAAGCATTATCCACATGAACGCCAGGACTTAAGGTTTCCCAGCAGAACATTGCACTGTGACGCGATGGTCAATGTTTTCACTTGACTTGTCAGTGGTTTAAAAGTGGTGCAGCTCTTAGAACATATGATAGCCGTGACTAGTTTGTATTTCAGAATAAATGTAGTCAAAGCATGCTGCTGTCCGAGAACATGCAGGATTTATAGGAGTTAGTTTGTGGAGTCAGTTTAATGTGGCTCACCCTCGTGCATCCCTCAAAGCCTTTTGATGCAATGTATACTTTATTTATGGCTGTTGTTTTCTTTCAGTTTGGGTCTTGTTTGGTTCTGAGTTTCTTTGTTTTTGCACTGGTACAGTATTTTTCCGTTCTTTCTTTCTTTGTTTCTCTTCAGTTCATTTCCTCCCTTGGTTGAGCTTTGCTTTACACGTTCTTTGGTTACCGGTTCTTTTGGTGTTTGGCTGCTTCTTGCTTTGTTGTTTGGGGATTTTCCAGCTTCTCACTGGTGTTTCTTTTCTCTCTTTCACCTTTCAGGAGGGGAGCTAGTCATCCCCGTGCTAGTCGAGGATCCCATAGACATCCCTTCTGTATCCACCCGTTCTCCCTTCATCCCCTTCCCCCCAACCCTCCACCCCGTCCTCACCATTATTGAGACCACCAAAGAATCCTTGGCCATGGCCACTGAGGCGGGGGTACCTTGCTTGTCGGACCGAGGCAGCGATGATTGTGATGATGGTGATGGTGGTGATGATGGTGATGATGATGATGATGATGGCATGGTGATTTCGGGGTTTGGCTCTGGCGAAGCTTTCGACTCTAGCCTGCCCCCGACTGACGATGAAGATTTTTACACCACCTTCTCCCTGGTAACAGATAAGATCTTGACCACATCGGCCTATGAAGGCGGCTACAAAGCCCTCGCGCCCAAGTGGGAGGCCAAGGACTTGAGGCCTAGCAAAGCCTCTGAGGCAGGTAGGACTACACCCACCTCGCCTCTGCCCGACCTCCGGGGCACGCCGCCGGCGGCAGTCCCCTCGGACACGCCACCCAAGCTGCCCGCCGGGAAAATGAACAACCGCGAGGTAAAACCCCCGCAGCCGGACATAGTCCTGCTGCCCCTGCCCACGTCCTTCGATCTGGACGGCACCAAGCCACGGGGCCCCTTCATCACCTCGCCCATGCTGCGCACGGTGCCTGCCGCTTTGCCCACTGTGCCCGGCGTGGTGCGGCGGGTGCCCCCGGGGGCCTCAGAGGTGATCCGGGAATCCAGCAGTACCACGGGCATGGTGGTGGGCATTGTCTCAGCCGCCGCCCTCTGCATCCTCATCCTCCTCTACGCCATGTACAAGTACAGGAACAGGGACGAGGGTTCCTACCAGGTGGACGAGACGCGCAACTACATCAGCAACTCGGCGCAAACCAATGGCGCTGTGGTGAAGGATAAAGCACCCAGCGGCAGCGCCAAAGGCAGCGCCAGTAGCAAGAGACCGAAAGACAAGGACAAGGAATATTATGTATAGAAATCAAAAGTCATTTCCCAACACATAGAAAAATAAACTGTTTGGAACACAGTTATAAACATTTTGACAGTACCATATTGGCAACTGTGATTTAAAAAGGATAAAATCTCCTAAGAACTCAAGACTTACTGAGTCACTGAAACATTTACAAACAAACTTTGGCTTATGGAAGCACACTTACTATTGTAAGCATTACAGAGAGACAATGCAGTACAACTTCACCGGGACTCAACGTGGATCTTTTTAAGGAGTCCCTGCTGGAGACATTTGGCAGTGTGAATAACATCACTCTCTAACATCCACACGACCCCAAGTGACTGTCGAGAGGTGTGTGATCCTTGGAGCTCTATCGACCTTGTCCATTGTAACCCTGTAAAATACGATCACTGTCATTTCGGCCATTCTGAGCATGCATGTGAGGTGTATGTGACGTGGTGCTGGCATCTGTGTAAGTGAGGGACCTCAAGAAACTATGATTGTCGGGAAAGTTGGAAGTCAAAAACATGATTTCGCATCACAAACGGTTTCATTAAATGTAGCTTTCATGGATGCGATATGAGCTAAAGTATACGTGTACTTTAAAGCCGTCTTTTTATTTCCTTTTGTTTTTTTTTTATTTGTTCATTTTTAGTAAGTTATTTATGCATTTATTGAATTTAGATCCTTTTTTTTGAAGGATGATTATCAGTCAAGGTTGACTAGGCAGTGCTCAGTGACCACTCAGCAGGATGTGATACAGTCATGTATCTCAATATTTCTCTCTCTCTCCCTCACGTCTCAGCTAAGGATTGGACTGCTATGCACGGCAACCAAATTCCCGATGGTGTTCAAGCATGTAAGAGTGGATCCACCAGGCAAAATGCACAAAACATTGTTATTTCTCTGAATTTTAAATCTCTGATAGTGTTTTTCTTTTCTTTTCTTTCATTTTCTTTCATTTTTTTGTCCTCATTTCTGCACATTTCCTGAGATGCTGTGGCAAAATGGTTGATGTGTGTCCGGCGGAGATTTAACTGTTGCAGTCTTTAAAAAAAACAAAAAACAAATCGAGGCTGAAGACCAGTGTGAACACGTGTGATTCTCTCTGTTGTCACAGACGACTGTGTCAAAAACAGCAAATATGTTTACATATTTTATTACATCATAGCCGTTGTGCTTTGCAGGTCAATATTGTACAGAAAATTCAAGTTTCTGATGTTTTTTTTTAAACCCTCTTCTTGTATAGACAGACCATTTGGTTTTACTGCTGTAGCAACACGACAGAGAAATGATTTTTATTCTTTTGCCAGGAAAAAAAAGAAAAGATGTGCACAGGAGCATTTGTTTAGGCGGGGAGAAAATGTTGTTAGATTAGACTTCTCGTCTCTCTGGATGGTGTTTCTCTTCAGTCGCATGAATATTTGACCACGGGAAGCTGTCAGTCAAATAGAAAACACCTCCCTTAGATCTTGTATTAGGGACTCCTCCTTATTCTGAAATTACTTTCATCATGTTATTTATTTTTTTATTGGAAATTTAAAAAACAGAACGAGAGAATAAAGACAGATTGTGATGGATTTGGAGATCTATTGCTAGCACCTTACTGACTTACAGGTGTTTTTTTTCTTCTTTTTTTCTCTTCCTCTATTTTTTTTTAACTGACTTCAATGTTTTCGTCTGCTCAACTCATTATTTTGCTTTTTTTCTGTTTATTGTGTAATTTCGTGTCTCATTTTTATGACATCCTCTTCTGACAATATGTTGTTTTTTATGTCATTATTTATCGCTGAAGTTATTTGTTCTCATTTTCATGCAGAATCAGTCGGTGTGTATGTTCACTTTGATTTTTTGTGTTGGTACTTGGCTTTTTCGACCAGTTAATTATTATTGTCTTATGCTCCTTTGACTCCAAACAATTCCCAGAAATAAAAAAAAAAAATGTTGTTCCCAAAGTTTTTTTTTTTGGATGTTCGACTGCGGCTGGCTGTCCCTCTCTCATCCATGTGAAATTTGGAAATCCAAAGACATCTCCTGTTTTTGAAGTTTCTGGCTATGATAAACAGTGTAATTTTGGCAATTTTATTTTGGCAGCCCAGCTGGTTTGGAAGGCATGTTTTCTTTAAAAACCACCAAAAATTTTGAAAGTAAAACAGAAATTCAATTTAATACAATTTTAAAAAAATCTGAAAAATTTTATATATTACTTAAATATTTAAAAGAAAAGAAAAACGATCAAGAAATCACAAAAAAAATTCAACGACAAAAAAAATCACCAAAAGGTTTTCAAGAAAAAAATACTCAATAGTTTTTTTTAAAAATTACCCACATTTTTTAAATAAAAATAGATTGTCTTCTTTTTTTAAAGAAAACATAACTTCCAAACCTGTGGTCATGTTTTCTTTAAAAATCAGTGGCAAAATAAACAAGAAACAGCCATTTAAAGTTGCCCTTCCCCTAAGCCAAAAAAAGTCCCTCCCCAGTGCTTAAGGACTTAACTGACATACCTTCTTCTTTAAGCACCACCTCCTCCCTTCCCATAAATAACGAACAGTCCCTAATAATGATCTGATAATCTGTCTATACTTGTACTTAGATTCATCCACTTTTAACAGAAATAGACTATTTTCCCAACTATAGTCAATACATTTTTAATGATAGAAGTATTCTGTTTCTACTCAGTACTGTTTATTCACAACTGCTAATATTTTTAAACATCACATTTCATAATTAAAGTTTTTAAAAGGGGGTTTTATAAGGTACCAGAGTGCATGAAAAGCATCAAAATAGAGCTTGCTCTTTAAAAAGTAGGATCCCCCGGACCCCCCTACAGAGGTCTGTGCTAAGCCCCCAGAATCCTCAATTCCTAGAAACGCCCCTGCTGTAAAGACTGTAAAGGCTGTAAAGGCTGTAAAAGCAGGTAGATGGAGATAGATAACGCTCCACGCCGAAAACTATTCACCGAAACCACAATTTCTCATCCATTTGCGATCACTTCAATGATTTCCTTTTATGCCAAAAAGTGGTATCATTTCCATTCAAATGAAGTCCGGAGCAGAGCAGCTCAACACTATCATTTACCTATAGATGATTATGCAAATTCATACACTGTTCATCGATGCAACAAGAGGAAAAAAAAAGGGACGGGTGGAGAAAAGGGTTATTAGGTGGTCCAGAGTCTTCACAGCAGCAGAGGAATGGCTTTGGGTTTCTTTAGAGTCGGGCCTCTATGCGAGCGCACAGCCAAATGAGATTCTCCACAACCATATGGTCGGGTTATATGAGCTACTCAATGGCAGCAGCACCTGCTTTCCCAGCCCGTTTTTACACTGTCCATATTTCGTGCAAATGGGCCTTCAAAGAGCTGGTCATTAACTTGCAATAGCCCATTGATGTAGGATATCAGAGCGCCGTGTGTGAGTATATCCAGCTCCGCACAATGACTACATATTAACTCATTCATCCTGCCACAGGCGACGGGAACAAGGAGGCCAGCAGGGATTCGTTCCACTGAGGGACCGAGTTTTACATTCAGAGGCAGACCCACATTTCAAAATTCATTTTTTTTTTTTACTTCAACCAAAATGTGTGGAAATTTGTTCTGTATAAAGTCAACACAATAAAAAGTTAATGCATAAAGGAAACAACATTCATTCTAGCGAGCAATGATATTCAGTCCGCACTTCATCCTGCTGCGGTAAACTGCCCTCCAACAGCGGAGAGACTGAGGAATACAGATTTAACCCTATGAAACCTGGACTGACACATCAGATTTTTTTGCTGATTGAAATGCCTTTTACGATTATTTAAACCTTGGAAACATTAACAAATTTGTCTTTCAAAAACATGGGGAAAAAAATGAAATTTCTGTTCTGAAAATTGCAAATGATAAAAGAAAATTATCAACTAATTATGGAAAAATATCAATACAAACTGCAATTGTAGTTATTATGATTATATATTTAAGAATTAGGTCAGAGAAAAGAGGAGGAGCTGACTTTCTGGAGCTGAATTTCTGTTTGTGAATGAAAAATTTAGCATTTAAAACTGTTTTTTGGTTTTGCGTTATTCATTTTTTCAAAGCTTTATTAAACAAAAATGTTAACAAAATAAAAATCTTTAAAAATAAAAAATCAACATGGACAACACAAAAATAATTCATATCCATATCACATTTGGGGTTTTTGACAAATACATTTTTGTCTAAAAATTTGTTTCATTTTGTTTTTTGTAAGAGCAAGAGAGGAAATGTTAAATTAAGATCAACCAAGAAACAATAGCAAGAGGGTTGTAAACCTAAAATGTTTGTTTATGGATAACAAAAACTCCATTAAAATAAAAAATAACAACATAGTTCAAGCATTTGTTACTTGTATCATTGTAATAACAGATTAATATATTTTATTATTAATTCATTAATTTATGTTTTTAAAAACTGTAACATCACTCATGAATTTACCCTTAAAGACATAGATTTTACTTAATAAAATATATCAGTTAATATTACTTATTTATATATTCATAATAAATTAATCAATAAATTAAATAAATTGTGTTATTCCTTTACCTGCATGCTACCAGCCAATCAGAGCGCAGCATGGCAGGACTAGGTAATTTGCAAATTGCAGAAAAACCGCACCTAATGGGATAACTGTAAAAGGTCCGTTAGACAATAAACTTAAATTAATCATTTTTATTTACACTGACATCTTTTTATAACATTAATATTTAACTGAGCCACAAAAAAATTCACTGTGGTCATGAGATACGACGCTGAAGTTAGCTTTCGTTTCGTCCCCGAACTCTAACACAAAAACCTTGAATCGGAATCTACGAATCTAAAACAAACTTCAGCGACGCTTAAAACATGGCTGCCGCTGAGTTTTGCTCCGGCGGTCGCCTGTCAAGCTAGCAGGAATTTAATTTGCTTTTTTTCTCTCTTTCAGTGGATTTACTGCCTCAATTATATGTGGACTGACTTACGAAGACGTCAACTCGTCGATATAACGTAAGACATTTTTATTTACCGATAACAGCGAGGGACGAATGAGTCAATTTAACTTTAGCTTTAGCCGAGGTTAGCCGCTGCAGCTAACGTTAGCTGTGTGGTTGTTTTTTAGATTAAATAAACTAATAAACTGTTTTAAATTCTACATTTCTGCGGTAAAATATTTATAACAATAAGCAGATGTCTAAACGCCAGATTCCGGGTGTAAACAGGGCTGACTCACTCTAAAGCGTTTTATTTAGTGGGTCAGTTTGTGTTTGTTTGCAAAAATACACAAACAGAAATGATCGATAAACATAATTATAATTATACAAATGCAGCGTGAATATAAACAGTACAGACTCAGCTCCTCTCCAGGACTTTTTTAAAGCCTTAAAGACGTTCAAAGTAATTCATCGGAAAAATAAAGCTTTAATTCATATTAAATGTCTTAAATCAATCTTTCAAAAGTCTTAAAAATGTAAAGAGTTGAAAAAATGAGATTTTATAAACCTCACAGTACTTAAAAAAAAAAACTTTTCTTAAAAATAAGAGTCATAAAAACTCTGGCCTGAAGCTGTAGAAACCCTGTTTAACCCTTTGAAACCTGAGCAGATTTCTTTGATTTGGTTAGATTTCTTTCTGAAACACAGGGGAAAATAGCAAGAAATGTCCCACAAATTACATGAAATTAGTAAAAGGTTACAAGAAAATTACCCCCAAAAAAGTAATCTCCAAAAACGAGTATGTTTTGCTGCGGCCGTCCACCACAGTACATCATTTATCTTCAGTGGAGGTGTTGTGGGACTGTGCTTCATTTATTAGAGGGGGGTGGCTCAGGTGTGACTTTTTTCATTTCAGTCAAATATAAAATACTGTCTTTTCAAGTTTTATGTCTCTTACCAAAGCCAAAATTAATAACACAAGTCCCTTCTCAGTGCTTACTTATTTTTAAATGCCTTACTGTTGTGCTGCACCCCTTACCCCCCTCATAAATAAAGAACAGTCCCTACCTGTATCTGCGCAGAGATTAGGAGAACACGCAAAACACCTAGTTAATCTAAAGTCAGATTTAGGTGTTTATACGACGAAAAAACTTGACTTCCAATCAGATTATCTCGGTGTGTCAGTCCGATTTTCAGAAGTGTGATTGAGTCAGTCGGACTCAGGTGTTCAGGTGTGTTTTCAAAGTCCAGTTTTAGTCGGACTGACACAATAATTTTTTTCTCAGGTTGCACTGACTGTTACTGATCTTCTTCATGATCTTTTGCCAAAACCTGACAGCCTCTTTTGAAATTACTTAAATGTTTATCTGGTATTTTGTAAATTTGAGCCTTGAAAATATTAATTTTAGTCTAATTGTGAGATTATATAAAGAAGGGAAGCTGTAACAACTAAAGTCATCCGGGAATGTGACTGAGAGTCTGCTGCATTTATTTTTTAAATAGGAAAATGCTGTTTGTGACATCCTGAAAATATGAATGGCCTTTTCCATTGTGCAGAGGGCAGAGATTAAAATAAAAGCCAAATTCTATGAGGCACTTAACAAGACAATAACATCAAGAGAACAGAAACAAAAACAAGCACCAGGGAAGGTAATTGCACTTTAATCACCACCGAGAAACAGAAAAACATAAAAAGCATTATCGCGGAGCCAAATATTTCCCCAAATAAACAATTAATATTATGATTTTAATGATTTCAACTCCCCAAATAAGGACAGAATTAACGCTGAAAAGGAGCAGTTTACATTTAGCTCCTGCGAAGCATACTGGCACAAACCGTGAAACAGTGAGGTATTGCCGTTTTCACAACCATTAGTCACTTTCAGATTTACACCAGCAGGGTGCCGGCAGAGGAAACGTATCCATTTGATATTCACAAGCTATTTGCTCACACAGTTGTTGGCTGACAAAGTTTATTGATTTGATTTTATGTGTAGCAACTACTTTTCCTTTTAGTCAAATTAGTAGAAGTAGATTACATCAATCCCGCTGATGTCGGCTGGATAATTCATATCTTAATTGACAGAAAAACAATTTACATTTGCTAATGGCTTTTCCAAATGGATTTCTGTGTGTGTTTGACTGCATTAGCGCTGCCTTCGCCCTGTATAGGCTCTCTGGAACGGCAGCTCGGCTCCCCTTCACGCATTTAAAGGCTGACAGTTGACCTGTCATGAATTTTTACTTCAACTAATGAACTGGTTAATTCCACCTAAACGCTTTATGGCGTGTTTTTCCTCTCAAACAAACAGCGGCTTTATAAGAGCGATGCATCAGCCCTGTCAGTGATTACAGATGAAATCTGTTTTTGTTGCTTCCTCCACAGAGGCAGGATGCTGTAAAACACCTTGAGCACTTGGGAACGTCTGCAGCTGGAGCATTTTATGGCTCCCTCTGTATAGATTTGAGACGTGCGGCTTTTTTTTTGTCCCAGTAAAGATTCAGGAGAGATGCTGTATCCTCGGCGGACCGAAACAAAGCAGCTGTGAAGGTGATGGTGATCATTCCTGACAGGTAAAATATGAGCTCGCTGACCTTAACTCCAGCATTATGAAGGGCACACACATACACACATGTGCAAACAAAGGCGTGTGTCTTTTTGTCTGTGTGTGTAGACGTTTGTGCACATCGGGCATCAAAGTTCATGCGTGCACAGAGAGAAATGGTTGCACGCGCACAGGTTAGGCATTTATATTCATATGTCACAGTGGGTGCACACAGTGATACATTAGCAGAATAGTCAGGTGTATATATGTGCACTTAATTCACTTTTGTGTCAGCCTGCAGGGAGCACACCTCCTCTTATTCTTCCGCTCCATCACTCAGCAGCCAAAGCTTTCAGTTAGCTCCTCAGCCCTAATTAACTGCCAAGATATGAATGCGCTAATCTGGGCTCTAAATCTTCAGTTCCACTGACAAAAGCTTTTACAGGCTGTCACAGCTGCATGATAAACAGCAGGGCTGCTTTCTCGCCCAGTGGACACAGTGCCATCTAGGGACCAGGTCTGGCAGCTCAGGATTTGCAGACTTGAGGGTTTTTGTTGCCATGCATACATAATGCATGTGGTGAAAGTGAAAAAACCTCCACAAACAACCAAGTTCCACTGTAATTTTGAGCAATTTGGCAAAGTGCATCTACTAGTCGCTAATTGTCCTGACATTAGAGTAATATTACCATAACTTCGAATGGATTATCACTGAAGTGGAACAAGATTTGTAAAAATTCAAGGAGGTTAGTTTCCCCCAGATGAGACTGGGTTGCGAAATATGAATGAGAGCAGAAAACCTGAGCTGCACACCAAAACTCTGCTTTACTGTTGCTCTGCAGTCAAAAGCATCAGCAGGCTCGCCAGGATGGAGACAGAGTGCGCACGGATGCTGAAGGGTGCATGAGTACCATGAGTACGTGGGTGCACATTTTATACTGTACGTCTCCTTCTGTGTGTGTCGGTGAGTGATGTTCAAAACTGAGCGAGTGTGTGTGCTGTCTGCACTACCCAGGGAGACGGGCCTCCTATCCGAGCCTGACAGCGTGATTGGATCCAGTGAGAATCCCAACCAAGCAATGAGCATCTCGGCGGCGACGGCGCTCCCGGGGGCCCCGTGCAGTCCGCGGGCCGGCCCCAGCCCCTCAGACCAGATGTACATGAGGTGGGATGGGATCGTGGAAGCAGAGAAAAAAAAAAAGGTGAGTGAACTGCAAACCGTTTCAGCTGCTGTGAAGGTGACTGCGGCAGAAGCAGCTGGAAAGATCTGATCGTAAGCGATGGCGGCAAATAATTGTTGAGGCCGTCTGACTGCGGTTCTGTCTGTGCTGCTGTTTGAATTCATAAAAACTCAAGCTGGAGTTTGAGGTGGTTTGGATACATTAAGTGATACCGATCAAAAACAGAAAATTTCAGCGATAAGTGGGACATTTTTATCAAGATTGTCAAGAAAACTATTTTGGCTCCTTTTTTTGCTGCTAAAGGTGACCCCATAACACTCTGCAAATCCAATACTGAATTTATCATGAGGCCTTTTTTCTCTCGCCAGCCTCTCGCAGAAAATAATTAATTGAATGAATGCTATTGGCTTCTATAAAAAGCTAGTCTAATTTTACTCCCAAGTTGTATTAAAAAGTCTTAAAAAGTCTTGAATCCCACTTACCTTAAGCTGCAGGAAATCTGGGTGAAACAAACATCAACAACAGCAGGATTTAGTTGCTCCAGTTACAAAGTTTGTGGTTAAAGCCAGTTTAACCCTTTGAAACCTGGAGTGACATCACTTTCCTGTGCTGCTTTCAGACGCCTTTTCAGAAGAATTTAAACCTTTAAACCTGATGAGATTTTTTTTTCAAAAACATTTGAACCTCTTGGTAAGAAATGTTCCACAAATTGCAACATATTTGTAGATTTAGATTTTTTCTTAAAGCTAAAGAAAAATGTCAATGGAAATAAAGCTAAAGAAAAATATTTCTATAATTATCATAATTAGATATTTAAATTTATGTCACAGAAATATTATACGTTTTTAAGCTTCTCCATGTCTTGTTTGCCTTTTTTGATTTTTTCTCTTCTTTTTTTTAAATTATTAGTGTTTGTTTTTTTAATCATATTTCTTGATAATATTTGCAGTAATTGCTATTTTTGTTGCGTTTTGCCTTCCAATGTTTTTAAAAGTGATCGAGGCAATTTTCTCAGGTTTAGCCCAAATATGAGCAAGAAATAAGTAAAAGGTTCAAAGAAAATTACCTGAAAATTAGGAGGAAAAAAGAAAAAAAAACCCACAAAAACCCACAAAGAAGTGCTTAAAGATTTAAAAACATAGAATTTTCAGCTAATTTTCAGATCATTTTCTTGTCACCTTTTGCTATTTTTTGTAGGACTGTTTTTTTTTACTGTGTTTTTGAAAGAAGTCAAACTAACTTCTCAGGTTTCAGGAGTTTAACTGAAAAAGAAATTGCTTAAATTACTCTACATAGCATCCAAAAGTTGAATTTGAAGTTTTAATACAGATAATATATATGATACAAAACCAATACTTATTGTCCGTTTGACGTCACGATGTTACAGAAATATTGCAGTATTATACTTCAGCGATTTTTTCCCCACACGTAGTAGAAAGTAAATTTTAGAAAAGAATGCAATGATTTGCAAATCCATTTTGACCTACGCTCAGTTGAATTTGGTACAAAGACCAGATCAATGTCCGGACTGATCGATGTTTTTGTAAATATGCCGTCTTTCTCGCAGCGTCAGTCCGTCTCAGATGAGCTCAGAGAATCTGCCGTGTTTCTGGATGTTGTTGATTTATGGATTTCTCGCTCGTTAGAGCCTGAGCATTTGTAGATGCAGCGATGGACTGACGGTGGTTTTCTAAACTGTTCCTCAGCTCATGTAGTGATATCCTCCCTACAGTCGTGTCAGTTTTTAATGCAGTGCGGTCTGAGAGGTCAAAGGTCACAGGCACTCAGTTTTGGTCTTCAGCCTCGATCCTTACGTGCAGAGATTTCTGCAGATTCTGTGAGTTTTTTAATGATAATATGAATGATAGATCCAACAACCATCTATCATGTCACTGTAATTTTAGACCCTTTTGCATTTTCTTACATTGTTGGCCGCTGCTTTATAGTTCTCCATGTTTCTGGATAGAATCAGAATCAGAATCAGTATCAGAATCCGATTCTAGATCTGGTAATCGTGGTTTGTGGTAGTGAGATTCAACTGTCCGCACATCACGACCTCTACAAGACGACCACACGGTTGCTCCTCCCGTGCATAGACAGCGTCGCTCTGCGTTGGGTCTCTCTGGACGGGCTTCCATCATAGATTTGCACAAAACTTAAGCGATATTGTCGAAATGTCGATAAAACACAATTGTGAGATGACTGCGTTTCCACTGAGTGATGCTTTGCGACCTCTCCTCTGGTGATAACATCCCAGTAACCATGGCGATGGATGTTAAAAACAGGTTTATTTCCGTTGCGGCCACCGCACTAGCCGTCATTGTTATCAATTAAAGGTGACTTGTGTGTGTAAATGGAGCGACAATGGGAAGGCGAGCCTCTCATACGCGGGAGCGGCCACGTATGAGGGATTTCTGGGAGGTCAACCTGTTTACATGTGAGATGTTCCAAACATGTTTTTTTTTGGTGTTTTTTTGAGCATTTTCAGGCCCCCAAAATGCTGTTGTCATGTGAACAAAAGGCCAAACCCCAACAAAAGTTTAATGTTTCATGCAAGAACTGTCGCCGTGTAAACGGCCTCGACGCTCACCAGGGTCACTGATATCACTGCAGCTGCACAGACAAGTGCTTTTACTTCATTTTTTTGTAGATTTCATCCAAACCTGTTTCAGAATCAGCAGTTTGAAGTATAATATGCTGATTAGAAACGTACACAGGAGGATCACAAAAACAAATTCAGACCAGTCTTCCGTTGGGCCTGAGAGCCGGCACCTCAGCGCAGGCTAATCACACATTCATGTGATGCAGCGAGTGATAAGAAATAAACTAATGACACTGAGTGTGTGACTGTTACTGTCACGTCACTCAAGTCAACTCACAGCCGGGTCGTAGCAGTCACCGTCTGGTTGCTGCGAGGCCGTGCAGAGCTGCTCCATGCGCTTCAGCACAGGTCCTCGCGGTGATGACACTCGAGCGTGGCATAAAGGACGTGATGAGCCTCCCACTCGCAGTGCCAGGAGAGGTCATTCTGGCACGGCGATTGGCAGGCTGAATGACTGGTCCTCCACACCTGTCCGCCATCAAACATGGAAATCACCCCACTCATCCGTGACTGCTGCATATTCCACGAGCACACAGTGTGCAGCACTTCATCTTATTTCAAAATGGGTTATAAATACAAATTGTTGCACAACAATGGCACAAAAAACATGTTTTTTTTTCTTCCTCTAAGCCCAGGAGAAAATGAGGTTGATACGGAGACTCAGCTGCAATAACCCATTCACTTATTGAACGACAGCGGCTGGATACACTCTCAGCCTCCAGGCTTAAACGAAAAAGCAGAGCATGGCTGCCTGATTGAATGGGTTTGTAATGCAAGCCAAATAGGTTTGTTCTAATGGGAATCAGCCTCGGTGGCTGCTGCAGAGGCTTACGCCAGCACTATAACAGCAGTAAGCAGCGGTGGCAAACACAGCGCCGCTGTCTGATTGGCTGTGAGAGGCAGAGGCAACACTAAGGCGTTGCTGTGTTTACTAATGGCCGTTTTAGTGAGGTAATATTAAATGAGCCTTAACTTTAGGAATCACAGTATTTGTAAGGAAGGGTTTATATGTTTGTATGTGTGTGTTGTGTGACTGTAGGTTATATTAGCGCACCAATAATGTGAATTTTCTGTCTAGGTGGGTGCAAGGTAACAAAGAGTGAAATTATTCCTATAAATATTGAATACAAACCAGGGAAGCAGCTTAAAATTTTAAGATATGACACTAATAAGCACAGTAACACCTCCTGACCTCCACTGAATGTTAGTTTCATTTGCCCATGTTTTAATATATTCATCAGAGACTTACGCTGTTAAAAAAGACAATTTTATATGTAAAAAGACGTCATAGTATAGCATCTTGTAAAATGTAAAAAAAAAAAAAAATAATTCATTGTATAGCATTTTGACAAAAAGTCATGGTAAGGTATGTCAAAATAACTAAAAAAAAGTCTTAGTATAGCATGTCAAAAAAGTCAGTATAATATGGAGAAAAATTAGTTTGTGGGTCAAAAAAGTCATAGTTCAGCATAGCGAACATCATAGTAAAGCATTTCAAATAATGTTTTAAAAAGTCAGTTTATTATGTCAAAAATGTTTTAAAAAAGTGAGAGTATGTAAAAAAAAAAAAAAAGTTGTGTAGCATGTGTGTAAAAAAGTCAGTATAGAATCTTGACACGAAGTCTTTGTTGTAGTTTTAAACTTGCTATACTAAGCATTTTTTGGGCTTGTTTTTTAGGATATTGGTCATGCAGTGGTGAGTTGAGCTGACACTGAGGGTTCAACTACAAACAGTATTTTTAAATGTGCATCCGACACACATTTCTGTGTAACAGTACATGTAGTGGGGAGCTGAGTGGCGTTGTTGGTGTGTCTGAATGTTGTTTTTTTTGGCCCGGTTGTGTGTCGTGATTGTCAGCTCTAAACATGCATCACCCTGCTAATGACCTGATTTCTGAGTCTTTCTGCATTCATGCAGACAGGGGAAGAAGCCTTCTGTGAGTCCCTCTGAATAGATCTGAATACTTCTGGCACATTTTAAATAATTTTTACTTGTCATACTGCAATTTATTCTGACAAGCTCAGACAGATGTGTGTTACAGTTCTCATGCATGTGCAAATGCAGATTATAAACTTTTTTTTTTTTTTGCATAGAGGCGGTCTTTTCCTCTGTGGGAAAACACAAATAAACACAAACCAGTGGGAAGCTCTGCATTTATTCATTACCATCTCTCAACCTGACAAAGTGGAGTAAAGCTGGACTAATGATGGGGCAGAATGTAAATAGGGAAACTAGTCTGCAGGGAGCAGCAGGACTGATCTATGAGTGTGCATGTGTTTTGCAACCTAATATAGCTTAGATAAGCAGACACTTTCCTGGGGACAGAGTTACAGTATAAAGAAGCATATTAGGGAGCCACGGTTCTCTGTGAGTGTGACTGAACTTGCCAAATGTGATTTATTTAGACAAATGCGAAGATATCAGTACTGTGATGAATGAGAGGGCGGAAAAGCATAAGTCAGAGATTGCTCATTATCTTCAAATTCAAGTCTGAGCACAAGTTTGAGCCTTGATGGGGAACGCATATTATTGCTAAAACTCTGCTCAACAAAGCAAAAACAATCCTAAATCTTCAATTTCATAGTCTACAGGTATCTGTAAGACTCTCTGGACACCCCATCCGTCTGTGTTTAGTGCTAAACCCTCTAAGTGAGCCGGCCTCCATGAGTCAATAGATAAATGTAAAATCTACAGCATGTTTAAGGAGTCACTAAACAAGTGCCGTCATGTTTGCTTGGAGAATTGTTCAAGATTTTCTCTGGACCTCGGCTTTCCACATGTACCCAGAACTTAAAAGGGGAAAGAGGGATTGAGCGAGGGCTTAGTACAGCTTCGCAGCTCATTTTTGCTCTAAGCTTGGTTGAGCTTTGCTTTTCTCCGGATGCTGCTTCATAAAACACAGACACATTTTGTCCGTCTGGACCTGTAATCGCCCGGACTATGTGGAGCACTTATTTTTGCCTTTGTTAATAAGTCTGTAAAAAAAACTTTGCCTCAGTTAAAAACAAGGCTTTTCTTTTTTTAAAATGATGTTGAAGAGATACCAGCAGTGTTTCCTAAGAGGATGAGACAGTAAATTAGGACTGTAGTGGGTTCAAAAATGCCAAAACTCACATAAGCTTTGATTTTTATTAAGGAGACTTAGCTGTCAATTAATTTTCTTCTCTTTGAATATTACAAGCTGCTGTACAAAAGACACCTGCAGGAGCTTTTAAAGGATTTGTGTTGTACAGCTGACACACGCAAAGCTCCAAAAAACCCCACAAGCTTGGATTTACTAAAGGTACTTGAATCATTCTTCTTTTGGGAAGTGAACTTCCATAAATTCATACTTGCAGGTCTGTTTCACTCTCCAAAGTAGCATAAAATTAATTTAGCTTTTTTGGAGAGTAATCAACCGTTACAATGTCACAATACCAAGCTGCAGGGATGTCATTTTTTTGTAGGTCCTCCTGGAAGTAAATGGGGCTCGAGCGGGTTCTTCTGCCTCATCCCGTTCCTGCTCGGGCCCTGGACGGCACGGTCACACACCAGACCCTCCAGATTCCTATGCTCCTATCCGGTAACCACCGTGAGTCCATCCGGTTCCACATCGTCTGCGTCTCATCTTGGGTCACCCTTGGCTTCGCCGGCACAACCCCCACATCGACTGGGAGACCGGCACCAGGCCCCCCCATTACCTTACCTGCCTGAAGCAAGCCTCACTGCTCCGCTCCAGTTCCTCACAGAGTATCACAACTTCTGTCAGGTCTTCAGCAAAGCCAAGGCTACGTCTCTCTGCTCTGGCCCTACAACTGCGCCATCAACCTCCTGCCTGGCACCTCACCACGTAAGGGCCGCCTATACTCCCTGTCCGCCCCTGAAAGAAAGGCCAGAGAGTTATTAATAACTCTCTGGCTGTAGGCATCATCCGCCCCTCTTCATCCCCAGCTGGGGCGGGCTTCTTCGTCGAGAAGAAAGACAAGACTCTGAGATCTTGTATCGTCTGCCTTTGACCTGCTTCAGGGGGCCACCATCTTTACTAAACTCGATCTTCGCAACTCCTACCACCGTGTCCGCATCAGAACGGGAGTTGAGGGGAAGACGGCGTTCACAAGATCAGCCTCTGACCAGAAGCTCCACCCCTGTGCCTTCTTCTCTCGGCGTCTGTCACCTGCCGAAAGAAACATTGTGAACCGCTACCATCCTTCCTTCTCCGTGTCATCGCCAGCTTGACCTGGGACATAAGGAAAGAGTGAGGACTGCCGCAGCCTTGTCCCAGCACCTCCCTGCCAAACTGCCTGTGCATCCCACAAGCCTTGAGGTTGGACGTGCTGCAGTGGGCCTACACCTCCAAACTCTCCTGCCATACTTCTGCAGCCAACTCAAAGCCTCCCATCAGGCCCCAGCAGGACTTCTTCAGCCTCTCCCAGTCCTGCATCGTCGATGGTTGCACATCTCCTTATTCTCACTGTGGTCGACCCCTTCAGTAAGACGGCCCACTTGGTGCTGCTGTCGTCATGGTGTCCGACCGGGGTCCCCAAATCTCTTCTGTCTTCTGGAGGAAATTCTGCAGCCCTTCCCTCTTGCCCCTCCTCCCTCCCAGCTGGGGATGTGGACTGGTCTGGCTCCCAGGAGTTTTAGACCCGCCCCACCCGACCTGGTGTTGTTTTTGGGATGTCGTGAGGCTGGGGCGGGGAGGTTTCTGTCACAGTCTGCTCTGCCTCTCTCCTGCTGCTGTGGGATTTTTTCCACTTACTCCACCCCCCACCTCTCCCTCCCCCCGGCCACTCCCTTCATCATCCACCTCCACCCCAGGCCCTCTACGAACTCTGCTGGACCTCTGAACTCTACTCCATCGCAGAACTGATAACTGACCCTACTAACCTGCAAGCTGATTATACTCACCTGTGCTCCATTCAACCTGCCAAAAGATTAAATAAAGGTCATTACCAGCTGCTCGCTGCTCTGTTGTGCTGCAGTGGGTCCTACCGCACCCGTTACAATAGTATAGTACGTCGAACAATGTCAAAATATGACCAAAAAAACACAGCTGAAAACCACGTAGTATAGCATAGCACACTGGGGGCAGCAACCCCAAAAGATTGAATGAATAACAAAAGAGAGAGAAAAAAACATGTTTACTGTTCATATTTCTGTTGAATATTGTGAAAGCAGAAAGGACTGTTTATAACAGAAGAAAGACACCGATTGTTAAGACAATGTAAAAAAAAAGTGACTAAAGAAATCTAGAAAAAAATTTAGGAGAAACATATGTTCACTGTTAATACTACTTTTGAATAAGAAATGACAAGAAATTTTTAAACCAGAGGAAATACTATGAATAAAATGAGGCAATTATATTAAGAAGTTGCATGTTTGATTTTTGCCATTATAATGTACATGTAATTTAAAAAAAAAAAAAAAAGATTGCAGCAGGGGGTCCGCGCCAGAGGCTAATGCAATTTGGGTGTCCGTAGCATGGGAAAGTTTGGGAACCCCTGCTACAGCATGTCGAGACACATCGAAAAATGGCCAAAAACGTGATGCAGAATGCAAAATGCAGCATGTTGAAAATAAAACGTCACAGTTTAGTATGTCGAAGACGAGGTGAACAAGGCTGCTTTATTTGTATAATATATTTAATACAACAGAGTAATTCAAAGTGCTTTACAGAGCGATAAAATATAAAAACAAAAAAAAAACAAAAACAGATTTACACTTGAAGACAAAAGCGATAAGATCTCACCAAAACGTCATAGTATAGTATTTAGTCTAAAAAAGTCATACTATCATCTGTCATCTGTCCCCAACGGCACAAAAATGACACAGAAAACCACACATTTGGATTTATTGATATTATATATATTTCCTTCTCATTCTATAAAAAATAGATGTTTGTGCCTGTTTGTTTTTACAAATTCATATATACTGCAGAACATTAAAAAAATTACAAAGACAAATGTAATCAATACAATAAAAGAGGTGGCAAAACATGGATTAACAGATGACACATTTTCATGATGAAAACACAGTATGTTGGTAAAAGAAAAATCACATCTTGTTCAAAAGGCACCAGTGTTTCGTTTGCGTAGATTTATGCATAGTGCAGTAAAAATACATCATGATGATTAGCACAAGTTGTTTATGAAGTAAACAATATGAAATATTTTGTAGTTTAAAATGTTGAAAGAAATGTAACAAATATTTTGGTGAAACATTTTTCAAATCCATCAATATCACTGAAGTTATTGTGAATAACATTTAAACACGTTACAGTATATTCTCCTTCACAGTGTCCTAACTTTTCTCACATCCTCCAAAAGGATTTCTGAAGTTTGCTGTCAAATGTCAGTCCTACCTTTCTGCTCTTGAACACCTTCAGTGATTGCCTGGTTGAGGTAGTAGAGGAGGATTAGTGTTGAGTGCAGGGCCTCCTACTGCGCTCAAGTTGTTCCTTCGTTCCGGATGAGCAGGAGGCAGGTAAAATTCGCTGTACGCGCTGTGTGTTAGGGTTGGTAGAGATATAGAAAAAGGTTCACTTGAGGTTGAGCTAATCTGTGAGGGGTTTGGCCCCGTTGACTTGGGAGTCATCCAAGTCTGAAGTGGTCAGGCGTTTGTGAAAAGCTGCAAGACAGGTGACAGGAAGCAAACGACAAACAGTTAAATTCGCTGTCTGCAACCAGTCAATGACATGGTGGATTCAGGACACTGTAGGGAAAAACAATATGATCATGAAAATGCAGTGATAGAATAACATCTCAAAATACATAAACATCTCGGTTAGCTGGTAAAAATGCCATTATGACCTGAATCACTAAAATCACAGTGAAGACAAAGAACTCATGCATCACCAAGCCATATTATGGTGATTTTGGCCGTTTTTTTGCAACTTTCTATGCTATGGCGTGTTTTGGCACGTTATTTAATGCGGTCTTCAACTGTTTACAGCTGTTTTTGGAACATGTCATTTTTTGACATTTTTGCCTTACTATAGCCTTGCTTTTTGGGTCATTTTTTGGACATGCCATATTATGGTGTTTTTGGCCGTTTTTTTTGCAACTTTCTATGCTATGGCGTGTCTCGGCACATTATTTAATGCGGTTTTAAACCATTTTTAGCTGTTTTTTGAACATGTCATTTTTTGACATTTTTGCCTTACTATAGCCTTGCTTTTTGGGTCATTTTTTGGACATGCCATATTATGGTGTTTTTGGCCGTTTTTGGCAACTTTCTATGCTATGGCGTGTCTCGGCACGTTATTTAATGCGGTTTTAAACCAATTTTAGCTGTTTTTTGAACATGTCATTTTTTGACATTTTTGCCTTACTATAGCCTTGCTTTTTGGGTCATTTTTTGGACATGCCATATTATGGTGTTTTTGGCCGTTTTTGGCAACTTTCTATGCTATGGCGTGTCTCGGCACGTTATTTAATGCGGTTTTAAACCAATTTTAGCTGTTTTTGGAACATGTCATTTTTTTGACATTTTTGCCTTACTATAGCCTTGCTTTTTGGGTCATTTTTTGGACATGCCATATTATGGTGTTTTTGGCCGTTTTTGGCAACTTTCTATGCTATGGCGTGTCTCGGCACGTTATTTAATGCGGTTTTAAACCAATTTTAGCTGTTTTTTGAACATGTCATTTTTTTGACATTTTGCCTTACTATAGCCTTGCTTTTTGGGTCATTTTTTGGACATGCCATATTGTGGTGTTTTTGGCCGTTTTTGCAACTTTCTATGCTATGGCGTGTCTCGGCACGTTATTTAATGCGGTTTTAAACCAATTTTAGCTGTTTTTGGAACATGTCATTTTTTGACATTTTTGCCTTACTATAGCCTTGCTTTTTGGGTCATTTTTTGGACATGCCATATTGTGGTGTTTTTGGCCGTTTTTGCAACTTTCTATGCTATGGCGTGTTTTGGCACGTTATTTAATGCGGTCTTCAACTGTTTACAGCTGTTTTTGAACATGTCATTTTTGACATTTTGCCTTACTATAGCCTTGCTTTTGGGTCATTTTTGGACATGCCATATTATTGTGTTTTTGGCCGTTTTTGCAACTTTCTATGCTATGGCGTGTCTCGGCACGTTATTTAATGCGGTTTTAAACCATTTTTAGCTGTTTTTTGAACATGTCATTTTTTGACATTTTTGCCTTACTATAGCCTTGCTTTTTGGGTCATTTTTTGGACATGCCATATTGTGGTGTTTTTGGCCGTTTTTGCAACTTTCTATGCTATGGCGTGTCTCGGCACGTTATTTAATGCGGTTTTAAACCATTTTTAGCTGTTTTTTGAACATGTCATTTTTTGACATTTTTTCCTTACTATAGCCTTTGCTTTTTGGGTCATTTTTTGGACATGCCATATTGTGGTGTTTTTGGCCGTTTTTGCAACTTTCTATGCTATGGCGTGTTTTGGCACGTTATTTAATGCGGTCTTCAACTGTTTACAGCTGTTTTTGGAACATGTCATTTTTTGACATTTTTGCCTTACTATAGCCTTGCTTTTTGGGTCATTTTTTGGACATGCCATATTGTGGTGTTTTTGGCCGTTTTTGCAACTTTCTATGCTATGGCGTGTCTCGGCACGTTATTTAATGCGGTTTTAAACCATTTTTAGCTGTTTTTGGATCATGTCATTTTTGACATTTTGCCTTTACTATAGCCTTGCTTTTTGGGTCATTTTTTGGACATGCCATATTATTGTGTTTTTGGCCGTTTTTGCAACTTTCTATGCTATGGCGTGTTTTGGCACGTTATTTAATGCGGTTTTAAACCATTTTTAGCTGTTTTTTGAACATGTCATTTTTTTGACATTTTTGCCTTACTATAGCCTTGCTTTTTGGGTCATTTTTTGGACATGCCATATTATGGTGTTTTTGGCCGTTTTTGCAACTTTCTATGCTATGGCGTGTCTCGGCACGTTATTTAATGCGGTTTTAAACCAATTTTAGCTGTTTTTTGAACATGTCATTTTTTGACATTTTTGCCTTACTATAGCCTTGCTTTTTGGGTCATTTTTTGGACATGCCATATTGTGGTGTTTTTGGCCGTTTTTGCAACTTTCTATGCTATGGCGTGTCTCGGCACGTTATTTAATGCGGTTTTAAACCAATTTTAGCTGTTTTTGGAACATGTCATTTTTTGACATTTTTGCCTTACTATAGCCTTGCTTTTTGGGTCATTTTTTGGACATGCCATATTGTGGTGTTTTTGGCCGTTTTTGCAACTTTCTATGCTATGGCGTGTTTTGGCACGTTATTTAATGCGGTCTTCAACTGTTTACAGCTGTTTTTGGAACATGTCATTTTTTGACATTTTTGCCTTACTATAGCCTTGCTTTTTGGGTCATTTTTTGGACATGCCATATTGTGGTGTTTTTGGCCGTTTTTGCAACTTTCTATGCTATGGTGTGTTTTGGCACGTTATTTAATGCGGTCTTCAACTGTTTACAGCTGTTTTTGGAACATGTCATTTTTTGACATTTTTGCCTTACTATAGCCTTGCTTTTTGGGTCATTTTTTGGACATGCCATATTGTGGTGTTTTTGGCCGTTTTTGCAACTTTCTATGCTATGGCGTGTCTCGGCACGTTATTTAATGCGGTTTTAAACCAATTTTAGCTGTTTTTTGAACATGTCATTTTTTGACATTTTTGCCTTACTATAGCCTTGCTTTTTGGGTCATTTTTTGGACATGCCATATTATTGTGTTTTTGGCCGTTTTTTTTGCAACTTTCTATGCTATGGCGCGTTTTGGCACGTTATTTAGTGCGGTTTTAAACCATTTTTAGCTGTTTTTTGAACATGTCATTTTTTGACATTTTTGCCTTACTATAGCCTTGCTTTTTGGGTCATTTTTTGGACATGCCATATTGTGGTGTTTTTGGCCGTTTTTGCAACTTTCTATGCTATGGCGTGTTTTGGCACGTTATTTAATGCGGTCTTCAACTGTTTACAGCTGTTTTTGGAACATGTCATTTTTTGACATTTTTGCCTTACTATAGCGTTGCTTTTTGGGTCATTTTTTGGACATGCCTTATTCTTGTGTTTTTGGCCGTTTTTGCAACTTTCTATGCTATGGCGTGTTTTGGCACGTTATTTAATGCGGTTTTAAACCATTTTTAGCTGTTTTTTGAACATGTCATTTTTTTGACATTTTTGCCTTACTATAGCCTTGCTTTTTGGGTCATTTTTTGGACATGCCATATTATGGTGTTTTTGGCGGTTTTTGCAACTTTCTATGCTATGGCGTGTCTCGGCACGTTATTTAATGCGGTTTTAAACCAATTTTAGCTGTTTTTTGAACATGTCATTTTTTGACATTTTTGCCTTACTATAGCCTTGCTTTTTGGGTCATTTTTTGGACATGCCATATTATGGTGTTTTTTGCCGTTTTTGCAACTTTCTATGCTATGGCGTGTTTTGGCACGCTATTTAATGCGGTTTTAAACCATTTTTAGCTGTTTTTTGAACATGTCATTTTTTGACATTTTTGCCTTACTATAGCCTTGCTTTTTGGGTCATTTTTTGGACATGCCATATTATGGTGTTTTTGGCCGTTTTTGGCAACTTTCTATGCTATGGCGTGTCTCGCATCGTTATTTAATGCGGTTTTAAACCAATTTTAGCTGTTTTTGAACATGTCATTTTTGACATTTTTGCCTTACTATAGCCTTGCTTTTTGGGTCATTTTTTGGACATGTCATATTATTGTGTTTTTGGCCGTTTTTGGCAACTTTCTATGCTATGGCGTGTTTCTACACGCTATTTCGTGCTATTCTAAGTCGTTTTCAGCTGTTTTTGGAACATGTCATTTTTTGACATTTTTGCCTTACTATAGCCATGCTTTTTGGGTCATTTTTTCGACATGCCATATTATTGTGTTTTTGGCCGTTTTTGCAACTTTCTATGCTATGGCGTGTTTTGGCACGCTATTTAATGCGGTTTTAAACCAATTTTAGCTGTTTTTGGAACATGTCATTTTTTGACATTTTTGCCTTACTATAGCCTTGCTTTTTGGGTCATTTTTTGGACATGTCATATTATTGTGTTTTTGGCCGTTTTTGGCAACTTTCTATGCTATGGCGTGTTTTGGCACGTTATTTAATGCGGTCTTCAACTGTTTACAGCTGTTTTTGGAACATGTCATTTTTTGACATTTTTGCCTTACTATAGCCTTGCTTTTTGGGTCATTTTTTGGACATGCCATATTATTGTGTTTTTGGCCGTTTTTGCAACTTTCTATGCTATGGCGTGTTTTGGCACGCTATTTAATGCGGTTTTAAACCAATTTTAGCTGTTTTTGGAACATGTCATTTTTTGACATTTTTGCCTTACTATAGCCTTGCTTTTTGGGTCATTTTTTGGACATGTCATATTATTGTGTTTTTGGCCGTTTTTGGCAACTTTCTATGCTATGGCGTGTTTCTACACGCTATTTCATGCTATTCTAAGTCGTTTTCAGCTGTTTTTGGAACATGTCATTTTTTGACATTTTTGCCTTACTATAGCCATGCTTTTTGGGTCATTTTTTCGACATGCCATATTATTGTGTTTTTGGCCGTTTTTGCAACTTTCTATGCTATGGCGTGTTTTGGCACGCTATTTAATGCGGTTTTAAACCAATTTTAGCTGTTTTTGGAATATGTCATTTTTTGACATTTTTGCCTTACTATAGCCTTGCTTTTTGGGTCATTTTTTGGACATGCCATATTATGGTGTTTTTGGCCGTTTTTGGCAACTTTCTATGCTATGGCGTGTTTCTACACGCTATTTCATGCTATTCTAAGTCGTTTTCAGCTGTTTTTGGAACATGTCATTTTTTGACATTTTTGCCTTACTATAGCCTTGCTTTTTGGGTCATTTTTTCGACATGCCATATTATTGTGTTTTTGGCCGTTTTTGCAACTTTCTATGCTATGGCGTGTTTTGGCACGCTATTTAATGCGGTTTTAAACCAATTTTAGCTGTTTTTGGAACATGTCATTTTTTGACATTTTTGCCTTACTATAGCCTTGCTTTTTGGGTCATTTTTTGGACATGTCATATTATTGTGTTTTTGGCCGTTTTTGGCAACTTTCTATGCTATGGCGTGTTTTGGCACGTTATTTAATGCGGTCTTCAACTGTTTACAGCTGTTTTTGGAACATGTCATTTTTTGACATTTTTGCCTTACTATAGCCTTGCTTTTTGGGTCATTTTTTCGACATGCCATATTATGGTGTTTTTGGCCGTTTTTGCAACTTTCTATGCTATGGCGTGTTTTGGCACGCTATTTAATGCGGTTTTAAACCATTTTTAGCTGTTTTTGGAATATGTCATTTTTTGACATTTTTGCCTTACTATAGCCTTGCTTTTTGGGTCATTTTTGGACATGCCATATTGTGGTGTTTTGGCCGCTTTTGCAACTTTCTATGCTATGGCGTGTTTTGGCACGTTATTTAATGCGGTCTTCAACTGTTTACAGCTGTTTTTGGAACATGTCATTTTTTGACATTTTTGCCTTACTATAGCCTTGCTTTTTGGGTCATTTTTTGGACATGCCATATTGTGGTGTTTTTGGCCGTTTTTGCAACTTTCTATGCTATGGCGTGTCTCGGCACGTTATTTAATGCGGTTTTAAACCAATTTTAGCTGTTTTTGGAACATGTCATTTTTGTCATTTTTGCCTTACTATAGCCTTGCTTTTTGGGTCATTTTTTGGACATGTCATATTATTGTGTTTTTGGCCGTTTTTTCAACTTTCTATGCTATGGCGTGTTTTGGCACGCTATTTAATGCGGTTTTAAACAAATTTTAGCTGTTTTTGGAACATGTCATTTTTTGACATTTTTGCCTTACTATAGCCTTGCTTTTTGGGTGATTTTTTCGACATGCCATATTATGGTGTTTTTGGCCGTTTTTGCAACTTTCTATGCTATGGCGTGTTTTGTACGCTATTTAATGCGGTTTTAAACCAATTTTAGCTGTTTTTGAATATGTCATTTTTGACATTTTGCCTTTACTATAGCCTTGCTTTTGGGTCATTTTGGACATGCCAAATTATCGTGTTTTTGGCCGTTTTTGGCAACTTTCTATGCTATGGCGTGTTTCTACACGCTATTTCATGCTATTCTAAGTCGTTTTCAGCTGTTTTTGGAACATGTCATTTTTTGACATTTTTGCCTTACTATAGCCTTGCTTTTTGGGTCATTTTTTGGACATGCCATATTATTGTGTTTTTGGCCGTTTTTTCAACTTTCTATGCTATGGCGTGTTTTGGCACGCTATTTAATGCGGTTTTAAACCAATTTTAGCTGTTTTTTGAACATGTCATTTTTTGACATTTTGCCTTTACTATAGCCTTGCTTTTGGGTCATTTTTCGACATGCCATATTATGGTGTTTTTGGCCGTTTTGCAACTTTCTATGCTATGGCGTGTTTTGTACGCTATTTAATGCGGTTTTAAACCATTTTAGCTGTTTTTGAATATGTCATTTTTGACATTTTTGCCTTACTATAGCCTTGCTTTTTGGGTCATTTTTTGGACATGCCATATTATTGTGTTTTTGGCCGTTTTTGCAACTTTCTATGCTATGGCGTGTTTTGGCACGCTATTTAATGCGGTTTTAAACCAATTTTAGCTGTTTTTGGAACATGTCATTTTTTGACATTTTTGCCTTACTATAGCCTTGCTTTTTGGGTGATTTTTCGACATGCCATATTATGGTGTTTTTGGCCGTTTTGCAACTTTCTATGCTATGGCGTGTTTCTACGCTTATTTAATGCGGTTTTAAACCATTTTAGCTGTTTTTGGAATATGTCATTTTTTGACATTTTTGCCTTACTATAGCCTTGCTTTTTGGGTCATTTTTTGGACATGCCATATTATGGTGTTTTTGGCCGTTTTTGGCAACTTTCTATGCTATGGCGTGTTTCTACACGCTATTTCATGCTATTCTAAGTCGTTTTCAGCTGTTTTTGGAACATGTCATTTTTTGACATTTTTGCCTTACTATAGCCTTGCTTTTTGGGTCATTTTTTGGTCATGCCATCTTATTGTGTTTTTGGCCGCTTTTGCAACTTTCTATGCTATGGCGTGTTTTGTACGCTTATTTAATGCGGTTTTAAACCAATTTTAGCTGTTTTTGGAACATGTCATTTTTTGACATTTTTGCCTTACTATAGCCTTGCTTTTTGGGTGATTTTTTCGACATGCCATATTATGGTGTTTTTGGCCGTTTTTGCAACTTTCTATGCTATGGCGTGTTTTGGCACGCTATTTAATGCGGTTTTAAACCATTTTTAGCTGTTTTTGGAATATGTCATTTTTTGACATTTTTGCCTTACTATAGCCTTGCTTTTTGGGTCATTTTTTGGACATGCCAAATTATCGTGTTTTTGGCCGTTTTTGCAACTTTCTATGCTATGGCGTGTTTTGGCACGCTATTTAATGCGGTTTTAAACCAATTTTAGCTGTTTTTGGAACATGTCATTTTTTTGACATTTTTGCCTTACTATAGCCTTGCTTTTTGGGTCATTTTTTGAACATGCCATATTATTGTGTTTTTGGCCGTTTTTGCAACTTTCTATGCTATGGCGTGTTTTGGCACGCTATTTAATGCGGTTTTAAACCAATTTTAGCTGTTTTTGGAACATGTCATTTTTTGACATTTTTGCCTTACTATAGCCTTGCTTTTTGGGTGATTTTTTCGACATGCCATATTATGGTGTTTTTGGCCGTTTTTGCAACTTTCTATGCTATGGCGTGTTTTGGCACGCTATTTAATGCGGTTTTAAACCATTTTTAGCTGTTTTTGGAATATGTCATTTTTTGACATTTTTGCCTTACTATAGCCTTGCTTTTTGGGTCATTTTTTGGACATGCCAAATTATCGTGTTTTTGGCCGTTTTTGGCAACTTTCTATGCTATGGCGTGTTTCTACACGCTATTTCATGCTATTCTAAGTCGTTTTCAGCTGTTTTTGGAACATGTCATTTTTTGACATTTTTGCCTTACTATAGCCTTGCTTTTTGGGTCATTTTTTCGACATGCCATATTATTGTGTTTTTGGCCGTTTTTGCAACTTTCTATGCTATGGCGTGTTTTGGCACGTTATTTAATGCGGTTTTAAACCAATTTTAGCTGTTTTTGGAACATGTCATTTTTTGACATTTTTGCCTTACTATAGCCTTGCTTTTTGGGTCATTTTTTGGACATGTCATATTATTGTGTTTTTGGCCGTTTTTGGCAACTTTCTATGCTATGGCGTGTTTTGGCACGTTATTTAATGCGGTCTTCAACTGTTTACAGCTGTTTTTGGAACATGTCATTTTTTGACATTTTTGCCTTACTATAGCCTTGCTTTTTGGGTCATTTTTTGGACATGCCATATTATTGTGTTTTTGGCCGTTTTTGCAACTTTCTATGCTATGGCGTGTTTTGGCACGCTATTTAATGCGGTTTTAAACCAATTTTAGCTGTTTTTGGAACATGTCATTTTTTGACATTTTTGCCTTACTATAGCCTTGCTTTTTGGGTGATTTTTTCGACATGCCATATTATGGTGTTTTTGGCCGTTTTTGCAACTTTCTATGCTATGGCGTGTTTTGGCACGCTATTTAATGCGGTTTTAAACCATTTTTAGCTGTTTTTGGAATATGTCATTTTTTGACATTTTTGCCTTACTATAGCCTTGCTTTTTGGGTCATTTTTTGGACATGCCAAATTATCGTGTTTTTGGCCGTTTTTGGCAACTTTCTATGCTATGGCGTGTTTCTACACGCTATTTCATGCTATTCTAAGTCGTTTTCAGCTGTTTTTGGAACATGTCATTTTTTGACATTTTTGCCTTACTATAGCCTTGCTTTTTGGGTCATTTTTTTGGACATGCCATATTATGGTGTTTTTGGCCGTTTTTGCAACTTTCTATGCTATGGCGTGTCTCGGCACGTTATTTAATGCAGTTTTAAACCAATTTTAGCTGTTTTTGGAACATGTCATTTTTTGACATTTTTGCCTTACTATAGCCTTGCTTTTTGGGTCATTTTTTGGACATGCCATATTATTGTAGTTTAGGCCGTTTTTTGCAACTTTCTATGCTATGGCGTGTTTCGGCACGCTATTTAATGCGGTTTTAAACCAATTTTAGCTGTTTTTGGAACATGTCATTTTTTGACATTTTTGCCTTACTATAGCCTTGCTTTTTGGGTCATTTTTTCGATGTGCCATATTATTGTGTTTTTGGCCGTTTTTGGCAACTTTCTATGCTATGGCGTGTCTCGGCAGGGTATTTAATGCGGTTTTCAACCATTTTTAGCTGTTTTTGGAACATGTCATTTTTTGACATTTTTGCCTTACTATAGCCTTGCTTTTTGGGTCATTTTTTGGACATGCCATATTATTGTATTTTAGGCCGTTTTTTGCAACTTTCTATGCTATGGCGTGTCTCAGCACGCTATTTAATGCGCTTTTCAACTGTTTTCAGCTGATTTTAGTCAACAAAAGAATTGAAAAAGTCATACTGTCCTCATCTGTCCCGAAACTACATAAAAATGACACAGAAAACCACACATTTGGATTTATTGATATTATATATATTTCCTTCTCATTCTATAAAAAATAGATGTTTGTGCCTGTTTGTTTTTACAAATTCATATATACTGCAGAACATTAAAAAAATTACAAAGACAAATGTAATCAATACAATAAAAGAGGTGGCAAAACATGGATTAACAGATGACACATTTTCATGATGAAAACACAGTATGTTGGTAAAAGAAAAATCACATCTTGTTCAAAAGGCACCAGTGTTTCGTTTGCGTAGATTTATGCATAGTGCAGTAAAAATACATCATGATGATTAGCACAAGTTGTTTATGAAGTAAACAATATGAAATATTTTGTAGTTTAAAATGTTGAAAGAAATGTAACAAATATTTTGGTGAAACATTTTTCAAATCCATCAATATCACTGAAGTTATTGTGAATAACATTTAAACACGTTACAGTATATTCTCCTTCACAGTGTCCTAACTTTTCTCACATCCTCCAAAAGGATTTCTGAAGTTTGCTGTCAAATGTCAGTCCTACCTTTCTGCTCTTGAACACCTTCAGTGATTGCCTGGTTGAGGTAGTAGAGGAGGATTAGTGTTGAGTGCAGGGCCTCCTACTGCGCTCAAGTTGTTCCTTCGTTCCGGATGAGCAGGAGGCAGGTAAAATTCGCTGTACGCGCTGTGTGTTAGGGTTGGTAGAGATATAGAAAAAGGTTCACTTGAGGTTGAGCTAATCTGTGAGGGGTTTGGCCCCGTTGACTTGGGAGTCATCCAAGTCTGAAGTGGTCAGGCGTTTGTGAAAAGCTGCAAGACAGGTGACAGGAAGCAAACGACAAACAGTTAAATTCGCTGTCTGCAACCAGTCAATGACATGGTGGATTCAGGACACTGTAGGGAAAAACAATATGATCATGAAAATGCAGTGATAGAATAACATCTCAAAATACATAAACATCTCGGTTAGCTGGTAAAAATGCCATTATGACCTGAATCACTAAAATCACAGTGAAGACAAAGAACTCATGCATCACCAAGCCATATTGTGGTGTTTTTGGCCGTTTTTTGCAACTTTCTATTCTATGGCGTGTTTTGGCACGTTATTTAACACTGTTTTAAGCTATTTTTGGAATGTGGCATTTTTTTTGACATTTTGCCTTACTATAGCCTTGCCTTCGGGTCATTTTTTCGAACGTTCCAAATCATTGTGTTTTTGGCTGTTTTTTCCACTTTCGATGCTATGGCGTGTCTCGGCACGCTATTTAATGCGGTTTCCAACTAATTTTAGCTATTTTAGGAACATGGCATTTTTAGACATTTTGCCTTACTTGCTTTTTGGGTCATTTTTTGGACATGCCATATTATGGTGTTTTTGGCCGTTTTTGCAACTTTCTATGCTATGGCGTGTCTCGGCAGGGTACTTAATGCGGTTTTAAACCATTTTTAGCTGTTTTTGGAACATGTCATTTTTTGACATTTTGCCTTACTATAGCCTTGCCTTTGGGTCATTTTTTCGGATGTTCCATATGATTGTGTTTTTGGCTGTTTTTGCAAGTTTCTATGCTAAAGCGTGTCTCAACACGCTATTTAATGTGATTTCCAACTAATTTTAGCTGTTTTTTGAACATGTCATTTTTTGACATTGTTGCCTTACTATAGCCTTGCTTTTTGGGTCATTTTTTCGACATGCCATATTGTGGTGTTTTTGGCCGTTTTTGGCAACTTTCTATGCTATGGCGTGTTTCTACACGCTATTTCATGCTATTCTAAGTCGTTTTCAGCTGTTTTTGGAACATGTCATTTTTTGACTTTTTGCCTTACTATAGCCTTGCTTTTTGGGTCATTTTTCGGACGTTCCATATTATTGTGTTTTTAGCCGTTATTGCAAGTTTCTATTCTATGGCCTTACTCGGCACGCTATTTAACGCTGTTTTAAGCTGTTTTAAGATATTTTTGGAATGTGGCATTTTTTGACATTTTGCCTTACTATAGCCTTGCTTTTTGGGTCATTTTTTGGACATGCCATATTATGGTGTTTTTGGCCGTTTTTGCAACTTTCTATGCTATGGCACGTTTTGGCACGTTATTTAATGCAGTTTTAAACCATTTTTAGCTGTTTTTGGAACATGGCATTTTTTGACATTTTTGCCTTACTATAGCCTTGCTTTTTGGGTCATTTTTTGGACATGCCATATTATGGTGTTTTTGGCTGTTTTTGCAAGTTTCTATTCTATGGCGTGATTCGGCACGCTATTTAACGCTGTTTTAAGCTGTTTTAAGCTGTTTTAAACTATTTTTGGAATGTGGCATTTTTTGACATTTTGCCTTACTATAGCCTTGCCTTTGGGTCTTTTTTCGGATGTTCCATATGATTGTGTTTTTGGCTGTTTTTGCAACTTTCTATGCTAAAGCGTGTCTCAAAATGCTATTTAATGTGGTTTGCAACTAATTTTAGCTATTTTAGGAACATGGCATTTTTTGACATTTTTGCCTTACTATAGCCTTGCTTTTTGGGTCATTTTTTGGACATGCCATATTATTGTGTTTTTGGCCGTTTTTGCAAGTTTCTATGCTATGGCGTGTTTTGGCACGTTATTTAGTGCGGTTTTAAACCATTTTTAGCTGTTTTTTGAACATGTCATTTTTTTGACATTTTTGCCTTACTATAGCCTTGCTTTTTGGGTCATTTTTTGGACATGTCATATTATTGTGTTTTTAGCCGTTATTGCAAGTTTCTATTCTATGGCCTTACTCGGCACGCTATTTAACGCTGTTTTAAGCTGTTTTAAGATATTTTTGGAATGTGGCATTTTTTGACATTTTGCCTTACTATAGCCTTGCTTTTTGGGTCATTTTTTGGACATGCCATATTATGGTGTTTTTGGCCGTTTTTGCAACTTTCTATGCTATGGCGTGTCTCGGCACGCTATTTAATGCGGTTTTAAACCATTTTTAGCTGTTTTTGGAATATGTCATTTTTTGACATTTTTGCCTTACTATAGCCTTGCTTTTTGGGTCATTTTTTGGACATGCCATATTATGGTGTTTTTGGCTGTTTTTGCAAGTTTCTATGCTATGGCGTGTCTCGGCAGGGTACTTAATGCGGTTTTAAACCATTTTTAGCTATTTTTTGAACATGGAATTTTTTGACATTTTGCCTTACTATAGCCTTGCCTTTGGGTCATTTTTTCGGACGTTCCATATCATTGTGTTTTTGGCTGTTTTTGCAAGTTTCTATTCTATGGCGTGATTCGGCACGCTATTTAACGCTGTTTTAAGCTGTTTTAAGCTATTTTTGGAATGTGGCATTTTTTGACATTCTGCCTTACTATAGCCTTGCCTTTGGGTCTTTTTTCGGATGTTCCATATGATTGTGTTTTTGGCTGTTTTTGCAAGTTTCTATGCTAAAGCGTGTCTCAAAATGCTATTTAATGTGGTTTGCAACTAATTTTAGCTATTTTAGGAACATGTCATTTTTTGACATTTTTGCCTTACTATAGCCTTGCTTTTTGGGTCATTTTTTGGACATGCCATATTATGGTGTTTTTGGCCGTTTTTGCAACTTTCTATGCTATGGCGTGTCTCGGTACGTTATTTAATGCGGTTTTAAACCAATTTTAGCTGTTTTTGGAATATGTCATTTTTTGACATTTTTGCCTTACTATAGCCTTGCTTTTTGGGTCATTTTTTGGACATGCCATATTGTGGTGTTTTTGGCCGTTTTTGGCAACTTTCTATGCTATGGCGTGTTTCTACACGCTATTTCATGCTATTCTAAGTCGTTTTCAGCTGTTTTTGGAACATGTCATTTTTTTGACTTTTTGCCTTACTATAGCCTTGCCTTTGGGTCATTTTTTCAGACGTTCCATATCATTGTGTTTTTGGCTGTTTTTGCAAGTTTCTATTCTATGGCGTGATTCGGCACGCTATTTAACGCTGTTTTAAGCTGTTTTAAGCTATTTTTGGAATGTGGCATTTTTTGACATTTTTGCCTTACTATAGCCTTGCTTTTTGGGTCATTTTTTGGACATGCCATATTATGGTGTTTTTGGCTGTTTTTGCAAGTTTCTATGCTATGGCGTGTCTCGGCAGGGTACTTAATGCGGTTTTAAACCATTTTTAGCTATTTTTTGAACATGGAATTTTTTGACATTTTGCCTTACTATAGCCTTGCCTTTGGGTCTTTTTTCGGATGTTCCATATGATTGTGTTTTTGGCTGTTTTTGCAAGTTTCTATTCTATGGCGTGATTCGGCACGCCATTTAATGCTGTTTTAAGCTGTTTTAAGCTATTTTTGGAATGTGGCATTTTTTGACATTTTTGCCTTACTATAGCCTTGCTTTTTGGGTCATTTTTTGGACATGCCATATTATGGTGTTTTTGGCTGTTTTTGCAAGTTTCTATGCTATGGCGTGTCTCGGCAGGGTACTTAATGCGGTTTTAAACCATTTTTAGCTATTTTTTGAACATGGAATTTTTTGACATTTTGCCTTACTATAGCCTTGCCTTTGGGTCTTTTTTCGGATGTTCCATATGATTGTGTTTTTGGCTGTTTTTGCAAGTTTCTATGCTAAAGCGTGTCTCAAAATGCTATTTAATGTGGTTTGCAACTAATTTTAGCTATTTTTGGAATGTGGCATTTTTTGACATTTTGCCTTACTATAGCCTTGCCTTCGGGTCATTTTTTTGAACGTTCCAAATCATTGTGTTTTTGGCTGTTTTTGCAACTTTCGATGTTATGGCGTGTCTCGGCATGCTATTTAATGCGGTTTCCAACTAATTTTAGCTATTTTTGGAACATAGCATTGTTAGACATTTTGCCTTACTATAGCCTTGCTTTTTGGGTCATTTTTTGGACATGTCATATTATGGTGTTTTTGGTTGTTTTTGCAACTTTCTATGCTATGGCGTGTCTCGGCAGGGTACTTAATGCGGTTTTAAACCATTTTTAGCTGTTTTTGGAACATGGCATTTTTTGACATTTTGCCTTACTATAGCCTTGCTTTTTGGGTCATTTTTTGGACATGCCATATTATGGTGTTTTTGGCCGTTTTTGCAACTTTCTATGCTATGGCGTGTCTCGGCACGCTATTCAATGCGGTTTTAAACCATTTTTAGCTGTTTTTGGAATATGTCATTTTTTGACATTTTTGCCTTACTATAGCCTTGCTTTTTGGGTCATTTTTTCGAACGTTCCAAATCATTGTGTTTTTGGCTGTTTTTGCAAGTTTCTATTCTATGGCGTGATTCGGCACGCCATTTAATGCTGTTTTAAGCTGTTTTAAGCTATTTTTGGAATGTGGCATTTTTTGACATTTTGCCTTACTATAGCCTTGCCTTCGGGTCATTTTTTCGAACGTTCCAAATCATTTTGTTTTTGGCTGTTTTTTCCACTTTCGATGTTATGGCGTGATTCAGCACGCTATTTAATGCTGTTTTAAGCTGTTTTCAGCTATTTTTGGAACATGGCATTTTTTGACATTTTGCCTTACTATAGCCTTGCTTTTTGGATCATTTTTCGGACGTTCCATGTGATTGTATTTTTGGCTGTTGTTGCAACTTTCTATGCTATAGCGTGTCTCGGCACGCTATTTAATGCGGTTTCCAACTAATTTTAGCTATTTTTGGAACATGGCATTTTTAGACATTTTGCCTTACTTTTTGGATCATTTTTCGGACGTTCCATATTATTGTGTTTTTAGCCGTTATTGCAAGTTTCTATTCTATGGCCTTACTCGGCACGCTATTTAATGCTGTTTTAGGCTGTTTTCAGCTATTTTTGGAACATAGCTTTTTTGACATTTTGCCTTACTATAGCCTTGCCTTTGGGTCATTTTTTCGAACGTTCCAAATCATTGTGTTTTTGGCTGTTTTTGCAAGTTTCTATTCTATGGCGTGATTCGGCACGCCATTTAATGCTGTTTTAAGCTGTTTTAAACTATTTTTGGAATGTGGCATTTTTTGACATTTTGCCTTACTATAGCCTTGCCTTTGGGTCATTTTTTCGAACGTTCCAAATCATTGTGTTTTTGGCTGTTTTTCCCACTTTCTATGTTATGGCGTTACTTGGCACACTATTTAATGCTGTTTTAAGCTGTTATCAGCAACTTTTGGAACATGGCTTTTTTTGACATTTTTGCCTTACTATAGCCTTGCCTTTGGGTCATTTTTTCAGACGTTCCGTATTATTGTGTTTTGGGCCTTTCTTTCAACTTTCTATGCTATGGCGTCACTCGGCACGCTATTTAATGAGGTTTTCAACCATTTTAGCTATTTTTGAATGTGGCATTTTTGACATTTTGCCTTACTATAGCCTTGCCTTCGGGTCATTTTTTCGGACGTTCCATATCATTGTGTTTTTGGCTGTTTTTGCAAGTTTCTATTCTGTGGCGTGATTCAGCACGCTATTTAATGCTGTTTTAACCTGTTTTAAGCTATTTTTGGAATGTGGCATTTTGTGACATTTTGCCTTACTATAGCCTTGCTTTTTGGGTCATTTTTTGGACATGCCATATTATGGTGTTTTTGGCCGTTTTTGCAACTTTCTATGCTATGGCACGTTTTGGCACGTTATTTAATGCAGTTTTAAACCATTTTTAGCTGTTTTTGGAACATGGCATTTTTTGACATTTTTGCCTTACTATAGCCTTGCTTTTTGGGTCATTTTTTGGACATGCCATATTATGGTGTTTTTGGCTGTTTTTGCAAGTTTCTATGCTATGGCGTGTCTCGGCAGAGTACTTAATGCGGTTTTAAACCATTTTTAGCTATTTTTGGAACATGTCATTTTTTTGACTTTTTGCCTTACTATAGCCTTGCCTTTGGGTCATTTTTCGGACGCCCATATCATTGTGTTTTTGGCTGTTTTTGCAAGTTTCTATTCTATGGCGTGATTCGCACGCTATTTATTTAACGCTGTTTTAAGCTGTTTTAAGCTATTTTTGGAATGTGGCATTTTTTGACATTTTGCCTTACTATAGCCTTGCCTTCGGGTCATTTTTTTGAACGTTCCAAATCATTGTGTTTTTGGCTGTTTTTTCCACTTTCGATGTTATGGCGTGTCTCAGCATGCTATTTAATGCGGTTTCCAACTAATTTTAGCTATTTTTGGAACATAGCATTGTTAGACATTTTGCCTTACTATGGCCTTGCTTTTTGGGTCATTTTTTGGACATGCCATATTATGGTGTTTTTGGCCGTTTTTGCAACTTTCTATGCTATGGCACGTTTTGGCACATTATTTAATGCAGTTTTAAACCATTTTTAGCTGTTTTTGGAACATGGCATTTTTTGACATTTTTGCCTTACTATAGCCTTGCTTTTTGGGTCATTTTTTGGACATGTCATATTATGGTGTTTTTGGTTGTTTTTGCAACTTTCTATGCTATGGCGTGTCTCGGCACGCTATTTAATGCGGTTTTAAACCATTTTTAGCTGTTTTTGGAACATGGCATTTTTTGACATTTTGCCTTACTATAGCCTTGCTTTTGGGTCATTTTTTCGGACGTTCCATATCATTGTGTTTTTGGCTGTTTTTGCAAGTTTCCATGCTAAAGCGTGTCTCAGCACGCTATTTAATGTGGTTTCCAACTAATTTTAGCTATTTTTGGAACATGGCATTTTTCGACATTTTGCCTTACTATAGCCTTGCCTTTGGGTCATTTTTTCGAACGTTCCAAATCATTGTGTTTTTGGCTGTTTTTTCCACTTTCGATGTTATGGCGTGTCTCGGCATGCTATTTAATGCGGTTTCCAACTAATTTTAGCTATTTTTGGAACATAGCATTGTTAGACATTTTGCCTTACTATAGCCTTGCTTTTTGGGTCATTTTTTGGACATGCCATATTATGGTGTTTTTGGCCGTTTTTGCAACTTTCTATGCTATGGCACGTTTTGGCACATTATTTAATGTAGTTTTAAACCATTTTTAGCTGTTTTTGGAACATGGCATTTTTTGACATTTTTGCCTTACTATAGCCTTGCTTTTTGGGTCATTTTTTGGACATGTCATATTATGGTGTTTTTGGTTGTTTTTGCAACTTTCGATGTTATGGCGTGTCTCGGCATGCTATTTAATGCGGTTTCCAACTAATTTTAGCTATTTTTGGAACATAGCATTGTTAGACATTTTGCCTTACTATAGCCTTGCTTTTTGGGTCATTTTTTGGACATGCCATATTATGGTGTTTTTGGCCGTTTTTGCAACTTTCTATGCTATGGCACGCTTTTGGCACATTATTTAATGTAGTTTTAAACCATTTTTAGCTGTTTTTGGAACATGGCATTTTTTGACATTTTTGCCTTACTATAGCCTTGCTTTTTGGGTCATTTTTTGGACATGTCATATTATGGTGTTTTTGGTTGTTTTTGCAACTTTCTATGCTATGGCGTGTCTCGGCACGCTATTTAATGCGGTTTTAAACCATTTTTAGCTGTTTTTGGAACATGGCATTTTTAGACATTTTGCCTTACTATAGCCTTGCTTTTTGGGTCATTTTTTGGACATGCCATATTATGGTGTTTTGGCCGTTTTTGCAACTTTCTATGCTATGGCGTGTCTCGGCAGGGTACCTAATGCGGTTTTAAACCATTTTTAGCTGTTTTTGGAACATGGCATTTTTTGACATTTTTGCCTTACTATAGCCTTGCTTTTTGGGTCATTTTTTGGATATGCCATATTATGGTGTTTTTGGCCGTTTTTGCAACTTTCTATGCTATGGCGTGTCTCGGCAGAGTACTTAATGCGGTTTTAAACCATTTTAGCTGTTTTTTGGAACATGGCATTTTTGACATTTTGCCTTACTATAGCCTTGCCTTCGGGTCATTTTTTCGAACGTTCCAAATCATTTTGTTTTTGGCTGTTTTTTCCACTTTCGATGTTATGGCGTGATTCAGCACGCTATTTAATGCTGTTTTCAGCTGTTTTCAGCTATTTTTGGAACATGGCATTTTTTGACATTTTGCCTTACTATAGCCTTGCTTTTTGGATCATTTTTCGGACGTTCCATATGATTGTATTTTTGGCTGTTGTTGCAACTTTCTATGCTATAGCGTGTCTCGGCACGCTATTTAATGCGGTTTCCAACTAATTTTAGCTATTTTTGGAACATGGCATTTTTAGACATTTTGCCTTACTATAGCCTTGCTTTTTGGATCATTTTTCGGACGTTCCATATTATTGTGTTTTTAGCCGTTATTGCAAGTTTCTATTCTATGGCCTTACTCGCACGCTTATTTAATGCTGTTTTAGGCTGTTTTCAGCTATTTTTGGAACATAGCTTTTTTGACATTTTGCCTTACTATAGCCTTGCCTTTGGGTCATTTTTTCGAACGTTCCAAATCATTGTGTTTTTGGCTGTTTTTGCAAGTTTCTATTCTATGGCGTGATTCGGCACGCCATTTAATGCTGTTTTAAGCTGTTTTAAACTATTTTTGGAATGTGGCATTTTTTGACATTTTGCCTTACTATAGCCTTGCCTTTGGGTCATTTTTTCGGACGTTCCATATCATTGTGTTTTTGGCTGTTTTTGCAAGTTTCCATGCTAAAGCGTGTCTCAGCACGCTATTTAATGTGGTTTCCAACTAATTTTAGCTATTTTTGGAACATGGCATTTTTTGACATTTTGCCTTACTATAGCCTTGCCTTTGGGTCATTTTTTCGAACGTTCCAAATCATTGTGTTTTTGGCTGTTTTTCCCACTTTCTATGTTATGGCGTTACTTGGCACACTATTTAATGCTGTTTTAAGCTGTTATCAGCAACTTTTGGAACATGGCTTTTTTTGACATTTTTGCCTTACTATAGCCTTGCCTTTGGGTCATTTTTTCAGACGTTCCGTATTATTGTGTTTTGGGCCTTTCTTTCAACTTTCTATGCTATGGCGCCACTCGGCACGCTATTTAATGAGGTTTTCAACCATTTTTAGCTATTTTTGGAATGTGGCATTTTTTGACATTTTGCCTTACTATAGCCTTGCCTTCGGGTCATTTTTTCGGACGTTCCATATCATTGTGTTTTTGGCTGTTTTTGCAAGTTTCTATTCTGTGGCGTGATTCAGCACGCTATTTAATGCTGTTTTAACCTGTTTTAAGCTATTTTTGGAATGTGGCATTTTGTGACATTTTGCCTTACTATAGCCTTGCTTTTTGGGTCATTTTTTGGACATGCCATATTATGGTGTTTTTGGCCGTTTTTGCAACTTTCTATGCTATGGCACGTTTTGGCACGTTATTTAATGCAGTTTTAAACCATTTTTAGCTGTTTTTGGAACATGGCATTTTTTGACATTTTTGCCTTACTATAGCCTTGCTTTTTGGGTCATTTTTTGGACATGCCATATTATGGTGTTTTTGGCTGTTTTTGCAAGTTTCTATGCTATGGCGTGTCTCGGCAGAGTACTTAATGCGGTTTTAAACCATTTTTAGCTATTTTTGGAACATGTCATTTTTTTGACTTTTTGCCTTACTATAGCCTTGCCTTTGGGTCATTTTTTCGGACGTTCCATATCATTGTGTTTTTGGCTGTTTTTGCAAGTTTCTATTCTATGGCGTGATTCGGCACGCTATTTAACGCTGTTTTAAGCTGTTTTAAGCTATTTTTGGAATGTGGCATTTTTTGACATTTTGCCTTACTATAGCCTTGCCTTCGGGTCATTTTTTTGAACGTTCCAAATCATTGTGTTTTTGGCTGTTTTTTCCACTTTCGATGTTATGGCGTGTCTCAGCATGCTATTTAATGCGGTTTCCAACTAATTTTAGCTATTTTTGGAACATAGCATTGTTAGACATTTTGCCTTACTATAGCCTTGCTTTTTGGGTCATTTTTTGGACATGCCATATTATGGTGTTTTTGGCCGTTTTTGCAACTTTCTATGCTATGGCACGTTTTGGCACATTATTTAATGCAGTTTTAAACCATTTTTAGCTGTTTTTGGAACATGGCATTTTTTGACATTTTTGCCTTACTATAGCCTTGCTTTTTGGGTCATTTTTTGGACATGTCATATTATGGTGTTTTTGGTTGTTTTTGCAACTTTCTATGCTATGGCGTGTCTCGGCACGCTATTTAATGCGGTTTTAAACCATTTTTAGCTGTTTTTGGAACATGGCATTTTTAGACATTTTGCCTTACTATAGCCTTGCTTTTTGGGTCATTTTTTGGACATGTCATATTATGGTGTTTTTGGTTGTTTTTGCAACTTTCTATGCTATGGCGTGTCTCAGCAGAGTATTTAATGTGGTTTCAAACCATTTTAGCTATTTTTGGAACATGGCATTTTTTGACATTTTGCCTTACTATAGCCTTGCCTTCGGGTCATTTTTTCGAACGTTCCAAATCATTTTGTTTTTGGCTGTTTTTTCCACTTTCGATGTTATGGCGTGATTCAGCACGCTATTTAATGCTGTTTTCAGCTGTTTTCAGCTATTTTTGGAACATGGCATTTTTTGACATTTTGCCTTACTATAGCCTTGCTTTTTGGATCATTTTTCGGACGTTCCATATGATTGTATTTTTGGCTGTTGTTGCAACTTTCTATGCTATAGCGTGTCTCGGCACGCTATTTAATGCGGTTTCCAACTAATTTTAGCTATTTTTGGAACATGGCATTTTTAGACATTTTGCCTTACTATAGCCTTGCTTTTTGGATCATTTTTCGGACGTTCCATATTATTGTGTTTTTAGCCGTTATTGCAAGTTTCTATTCTATGGCCTTACTCGGCACGCTATTTAATGCTGTTTTAGGCTGTTTTCAGCTATTTTTGGAACATAGCTTTTTTGACATTTTGCCTTACTATAGCCTTGCCTTTGGGTCATTTTTTCGAACGTTCCAAATCATTGTGTTTTTGGCTGTTTTTGCAAGTTTCTATTCTATGGCGTGATTCGGCACGCCATTTAATGCTGTTTTAAGCTGTTTTAAACTATTTTTGGAATGTGGCATTTTTTGACATTTTGCCTTACTATAGCCTTGCCTTTGGGTCATTTTTTCGGACGTTCCATATCATTGTGTTTTTGGCTGTTTTTGCAAGTTTCCATGCTAAAGCGTGTCTCAGCACGCTATTTAATGTGGTTTCCAACTAATTTTAGCTATTTTTGGAACATGGCATTTTTTGACATTTTGCCTTACTATAGCCTTGCCTTTGGGTCATTTTTTCGAACGTTCCAAATCATTGTGTTTTTGGCTGTTTTTCCCACTTTCTATGTTATGGCGTTACTTGGCACACTATTTAATGCTGTTTTAAGCTGTTATCAGCAACTTTTGGAACATGGCTTTTTTTGACATTTTTGCCTTACTATAGCCTTGCCTTTGGGTCATTTTTTCAGACGTTCCGTATTATTGTGTTTTGGGCCTTTCTTTCAACTTTCTATGCTATGGCGTCACTCGGCACGCTATTTAATGAGGTTTTCAACCATTTTTAGCTATTTTTGGAATGTGGCATTTTTTGACATTTTGCCTTACTATAGCCTTGCCTTCGGGTCATTTTTTCGGACGTTCCATATCATTGTGTTTTTGGCTGTTTTTGCAAGTTTCTATTCTGTGGCGTGATTCAGCACGCTATTTAATGCTGTTTTAACCTGTTTTAAGCTATTTTTGGAATGTGGCATTTTGTGACATTTTGCCTTACTATAGCCTTGCTTTTTGGGTCATTTTTTGGACATGCCATATTATGGTGTTTTTGGCCGTTTTTGCAACTTTCTATGCTATGGCACGTTTTGGCACGTTATTTAATGCAGTTTTAAACCATTTTTAGCTGTTTTTGGAACATGGCATTTTTTGACATTTTTGCCTTACTATAGCCTTGCTTTTTGGGTCATTTTTTGGACATGCCATATTATGGTGTTTTTGGCTGTTTTTGCAAGTTTCTATGCTATGGCGTGTCTCGGCAGAGTACTTAATGCGGTTTTAAACCATTTTTAGCTATTTTTGGAACATGTCATTTTTTTGACTTTTTGCCTTACTATAGCCTTGCCTTTGGGTCATTTTTTCGGACGTTCCATATCATTGTGTTTTTGGCTGTTTTTGCAAGTTTCTATTCTATGGCGTGATTCGGCACGCTATTTAACGCTGTTTTAAGCTGTTTTAAGCTATTTTTGGAATGTGGCATTTTTTGACATTTTGCCTTACTATAGCCTTGCCTTCGGGTCATTTTTTTGAACGTTCCAAATCATTGTGTTTTTGGCTGTTTTTTCCACTTTCGATGTTATGGCGTGTCTCGGCATGCTATTTAATGCGGTTTCCAACTAATTTTAGCTATTTTTGGAACATAGCATTGTTAGACATTTTGCCTTACTATAGCCTTGCTTTTTGGGTCATTTTTTGGACATGCCATATTATGGTGTTTTTGGCCGTTTTTGCAACTTTCTATGCTATGGCACGTTTTGGCACATTATTTAATGCAGTTTTAAACCATTTTTAGCTGTTTTTGGAACATGGCATTTTTTGACATTTTTGCCTTACTATAGCCTTGCTTTTTGGGTCATTTTTTGGACATGTCATATTATGGTGTTTTTGGTTGTTTTTGCAACTTTCTATGCTATGGCGTGTCTCGCACGCTATTTAATGCGGTTTTAAACTATTTTTAGCTGTTTTTGGAACATGGCATTTTTAGACATTTTGCCTTACTATAGCCTTGCTTTTTGGGTCATTTTTTGGACATGCCATATTATGGTGTTTTGGCCGTTTTTGCAACTTTCTATGCTATGGCGTGTCTCGGCAGGGTACCTAATGCGGTTTTAAACCATTTTTAGCTGTTTTTGGAACATGGCATTTTTTGACATTTTTGCCTTACTATAGCCTTGCTTTTTGGGTCATTTTTTGGATATGCCATATTATGGTGTTTTTGGCCGTTTTTGCAACTTTCTATGCTATGGCGTGTCTCGGCAGAGTACTTAATGCGGTTTTAAACCATTTTTAGCTGTTTTTGGAACATGGCATTTTTTGACATTTTGCCTTACTATAGCCTTGCCTTCGGGTCATTTTTTCGAACGTTCCAAATCATTTTGTTTTTGGCTGTTTTTTCCACTTTCGATGTTATGGCGTGATTCAGCACGCTATTTAATGCTGTTTTCAGCTGTTTTCAGCTATTTTTGGAACATGGCATTTTTTGACATTTTGCCTTACTATAGCCTTGCTTTTTGGATCATTTTTCGGACGTTCCATATGATTGTATTTTTGGCTGTTGTTGCAACTTTCTATGCTATAGCGTGTCTCGGCACGCTATTTAATGCGGTTTCCAACTAATTTTAGCTATTTTTGGAACATGGCATTTTTAGACATTTTGCCTTACTATAGCCTTGCTTTTTGGATCATTTTTCGGACGTTCCATATTATTGTGTTTTTAGCCGTTATTGCAAGTTTCTATTCTATGGCCTTACTCGGCACGCTATTTAATGCTGTTTTAGGCTGTTTTCAGCTATTTTTGGAACATAGCTTTTTTGACATTTTGCCTTACTATAGCCTTGCCTTTGGGTCATTTTTTCGAACGTTCCAAATCATTGTGTTTTTGGCTGTTTTTGCAAGTTTCTATTCTATGGCGTGATTCGGCACGCCATTTAATGCTGTTTTAAGCTGTTTTAAACTATTTTTGGAATGTGGCATTTTTTGACATTTTGCCTTACTATAGCCTTGCCTTTGGGTCATTTTTTCGGACGTTCCATATCATTGTGTTTTTGGCTGTTTTTGCAAGTTTCCATGCTAAAGCGTGTCTCAGCACGCTATTTAATGTGGTTTCCAACTAATTTTAGCTATTTTTGGAACATGGCATTTTTTGACATTTTGCCTTACTATAGCCTTGCCTTTGGGTCATTTTTTCGAACGTTCCAAATCATTGTGTTTTTGGCTGTTTTTCCCACTTTCTATGTTATGGCGTTACTTGGCACACTATTTAATGCTGTTTTAAGCTGTTATCAGCAACTTTTGGAACATGGCTTTTTTTGACATTTTTGCCTTACTATAGCCTTGCCTTTGGGTCATTTTTTCAGACGTTCCGTATTATTGTGTTTTGGGCCTTTCTTTCAACTTTCTATGCTATGGCGTCACTCGGCACGCTATTTAATGAGGTTTTCAACCATTTTTAGCTATTTTTGGAATATGGCATTTTTTGACATTTTGCCTTACTATAGCCTTGCTTTTTTGGGTCATTTTTTCGGACGTTCCATATTATTGTGTTTTTGGTCGTTGTTGCAAGTTTCTATTCTATGGTGTTACTCGGCACGCTATTTAATGCCATTTTAAGTTGTTTTCAGCTGTTTTTGGAACATGGCATTTTTTGACATTTTGTCTTACTTGCTTTTGGGTCATTTTTTCGAACATTCCATATCACTGTGTTTTTGGCCGTTTTTGCAACTTTCTATTCTATGGCATGTTTCGGCACGCTATTTAATGCTGTTTTAAGCTGTTTTTGGAACATGTCATTTTTGGACACTTTGCTTTACTTTTTGGGTCATGTTTTTGACATGCAATATTGTGGTGTTATGGGCCGTTTTTGCAACTTTATGTGTTATGTCGTGTTTAGATACATTAGTTAATGCTGTTTTCAGCTGTTTTCGGGACATGTCATTTTTTGACATTTTTACCATACTATAGCCTTCTTTTTTCTTGGGCAAATTTTTGATATGCTATATTATTGTATTTTTGGCCATTTTTGCAACTTTCTATGCTATTGCGTGTCCGGGCATGTTATTTAATGCGGTTTCCAGCTGTTTTAGGGACTCAAATTTTACAATTTTAGCCATACTAGCCTTGGTGTTTTTAGTGTTTTCAGACGATTTTTCGACATGCTATATTATGGTGTTTTTTCCAGTTTTTGCAAAATTCTATGCCATGGCACGCTATTTGATGCAGTTTCCAGCTGGTTTTGGGACATGTCAAATTTTGACATTTGTCGCCATACTATTGCCTTGGTGTTTTTGACATGCTATCTTATGGTGTTTTTGGTAGTTTTTGCAAAATGATATGCCATGGTGTGTCTTGGCATGCTATTTTATGTCCAAAATGCCATAAAAAGTCATATGATACCATGATGTCCATAAGACCGTAAAAAACTCATGGTGTAGTGTGTCATCCAATACAGCACAAAAAAGTCATAGCATAATATGCCGTCCAAAATAACACAAAAAAGTCATACTTTTGTATGTAGTTCAAAATAGCACAAAAGTCATACTGTAGCATGTCGTCCAAAATAGCGAACAAAAATTCATACTATAGCATGTTGTTCAAAAAGACATAAAAAAGTCATAATAAAGTAAATCACAGTCCAACATGAGGGAGTACTATACTGCCTTTGATCATTAATTGATAGACTCCAATGTAAGAAGTACTTCAGTGAATAGCGCGTACTGTTCCTGCCAACGCAGTCAGGAATAATTGTGATAACTTTATTGTATATTAACACTCGTGTTAAACAGCCACAGATATGTTTTGGACACTATAATTCTTGGCGGTAAATCAGACACAAAAAGCCACAGAAAAGTACGCTCCTCTCACACTGTGCCAAACATCAGTAAGCAGCTTAGCAAAGTGCTACAAGTGATTTTGGCTCCGAGCCACTGGCAGTGATACAGACAGACACACTTGCAGAGAACTGATGGAAAGTTTGAGCTCCGGGTGTCGAAATACTGAACGGAGAAGTGACAGTGTTTTCAGACAGAAATCCATCGTGTGTAATTATGTATATCACAACTTAAGCTTTATAATGATGTGCTGTGCTTTGGAATTAGCTGTAACCTGGATTTTCTTTTTAGCCGCCATTGTGCAGACCTGAGGTGCGCATTTGAAAGTATCGGTACACGTTTTCTAATCATCTGGCGATGCAGGAAACCATGACAACCATCAACACAGCTGATAGATAAGCTGTCAGAGCGCAGCGCCTGTAGCTTTTAAATACTCACTCAGTGTGTCGGATCTCGGCGAGCTGCTACGGAGAGTGCCGGAGCCTTTCATGGAGGAGGAAAGAGCAGCCAGTCTCAGGCTCCTGGAGGTGGCGTCCAGCTTCTCGTCCTGGAAGACAAGAAGACACAAGAGCTGTTAAAGGCTGAAGGTCTGCAGCGGCACTGTGAGACCGTCATGCACATTTACACACCTGAAAGAAATGTGCCTCTGCTTTGTTTTCAGTAGATGGAAGTCAGAAACTTAAGTCCAACACATTTACCATCATGAAAGGAGGAGAGACGTCACAGGAAAAAACTGTAGTTTGTCCACTGAGTTTATCGTGAAAGACAGTTGGTTTGAGTTTGTTAGATAACTGATGATAGACGCGCTAAGAATGAAGTTTAAGCTGTTATAATAACAATAAATATTAATTAACAGGACTACAGTTCTGTTTTTTTATTCACATGAGAAGTTGTATTGTAGAGAAACCTTGCAGTTCACTCAGTTTGTGGAAATATTTGTCAAAGGATATTTAAATAGCCAACGTCACGAGGAGTCACACAAATCACTGAGTCACCCACATGTAATTTCTTTATTCCTGACTGAAACTGACAAAATTAAATATGAATAAATAAATGCCTCAATTAATAAATGAAAATGCCAAAAATGAATATATGTAATTGCCCATTTATTTTTCCATTTTATTTATTAATTTATTTATTTTCATATGTATTTGCTTATTAATTTATGTATTATTTTCCTCTTTATTTGAACTCCCATTTTACAAATGTATTTATTCTTTTATTTATTTATTTATCTATGTATCATTTTACAATAGGCGGAAAGTTGAAACCCCCGTGACACACAGACCAGCCCCCCTCATTTGCCTGTGGAGGCAAATAGGGAAACTAACACATTAAAAAATGCATAAATAATAACAAAAATAAATTTAATCAATTTAAAAAAGTATGTCAAATGGAAAATAAAATGGGGATTAAATTAAGTAGAAAATAATACATACATGAATAAGCAAATAAATATGAAAATGAATAAACTGCTAAATAAAATGGGAAATGAAATGTATTTACTTATTAGGAAATTGTATTTTTTTAACCTTGCAACCTCATATGTTTTTGTACACATTTCTATTTTGTTATTTGGGTTTTAATGTTCTTAATTTTGGTTTTGTCATTCGTGGGCAGGGGAGCGCTGCATGGGTGTCATTTATTTTATTCTGTAAACATTTTTACTTGTGAAACGCTTTGTGCTTGAGCTTGAAAAGTCCTGCATAAATAAAGATTACTATTATTATTTTTATTTATTTATTTGTTTATTTTTAGCTAATTTTTAACTAATTTTTGGGCCATGTCTTGTTTGCCTGATGATACCTTCTCCCCGTGTTTTTTTAAGAAATTAAACCAAACTGCTCAGGTTTCAAAGGGTTAAAGTGGAGACTGCAGACTATTTTTTTGATTTATGTTTTGATAATTTAGTCTGTGAGGGAAATATAAATCAGGCAAAAGTGAAAAAATGCTTGTTGCAATTTCTCTTCGTCTGAGGTGACGCCTTCGAATTGTTAATTTTTGTCTGAAAAACAGCTGAAAGATATTTAACCCTTTAAGGCCCCCTCTAATATTACAAACACTTGTATCGCTCTGCACACAAAATGTACTTTAAATCTTTTCACTTTCTACTTTCAATTAGTTAATTTTTTTTCTAATCATAAATATCAAATGAATCGGTTCCAAATATCGGTTATTGGTCTCATTAACTTAATTAAAGGTATCGTATCTGCCCTGAAAAACCAACATTGGTCGAGCTTTTACTCTCTCTGTCTGTCCATGTGTTGGTGAAAGACAGAGGATCTGGCCACACCGTTTGGTCCCATAAAATTCACAATTTAAAAGCAGTAACCAAACAGTGTGAGTGTCTCTGTGTGAGGTTTGTCTCACAGTTACACACTTTACGGCGCACACCGGCGACACAAAAACAAATTCAAAGCCCCTTTAAATGCCAGTAGTGGGCCAGATTCGGCTTGTTTGAGCATCCCAGGAGCTCGACAGAGTGATAAAATATTCTGTTTGGGACGTGAGTGATTTGAGTCCCTCTATGCGGCGTTTGCGGCCATGTGTGTGATAAAAGCTGTTTTTGCAGATGTTTATTTGCCTGTAAACATGCAGCCACGAGCGTCCGGGCCTCAACACATATCTCTTAATATTTTTTGATTGTGTTGAAAGGCCTGCCGAGTCACTGCTGCCTCTTGAAGGTAGAAACATATTACAGATTTCTTTTATCATGTGTTTATAGATTATTAACATTACAGATATCCTGTAACGACGGCCAACAAATAATCCCGTCTGAACGCGGCTTTACACACTGCTGTTGTGAGCCGCCGTTCAGAGCGAAGGCTGTTTGTTGTTGTTGACTCTGATTGAGATGGAAGTCTTGTAAGGACGATCCATCCATCCGTTTTCCTTAAACAAACCCCGGGTGGGCAGCAGCTATTAAGCTAATGCAATCGCCACTTATCACTCAGCACGGGACTCATTTGGCAAACCGACGGGGTAATCTGGCAGATTAAAACTATTTAAAAAGTGACTGTACGGCTGTTTAGGGGAAGCTGCAAACTGCTGATGGCAATCAGCTGTCAACAATGACGTCTTGATGGTTCCCCTGAAAGCTTCGAAGATGACTGCAGCAATTAACAAACACGCTTATAACTCAGGTTTAGTTTGAACGTACGTTTGTGCCAGCTTGTCCCTCTCTGTCCACCCGTGATGCATTACCAGCATCAGGAATTATTCATTTATTCATACAAGTTGCAAATGAGGTGCGCTGCACACATCGGCACTGATGTGGGCGAGCTCGACTCAGAAATGGCTCTCATGTCAGGCGATGCTCGTCCAAACGGCTGCTGTTTGAACAAAGCGCCGCAATTAGTGACTGAAATAGAAAAAAAGTGTGGGCTGTTGTTTGGTAGTGCGGCTCTTGTAGGGCATTAGAGAGCTCATTTTTCTAGACGACTGGACTCTGTGTGTGTGTGTGTCTGTGTGTGTGTGTGTGTGTGTGTGCAGTACTCTGTACTCCTGGATCCTGCGTTTGGACTCGTCCAGTTGGTGCTGCAGGTCCCAGACGATCTCTTTGTATTTGGTGTAGCGCTGCTCGACCAGCTCCCTCTGCCGCTGAGACTCCTGTTGGCACAAAACGAAGGCTGCGTCACTGTAACCAGCCAGACGAAACGCCCGCCTAGAAATAACTTTTTACCTCATATTGGCTGAAACTATATTGGAGCTGGGCATTTTGAGTAACTTAACACACTCGTATTAATTGTGAAGTGCTGGAATGTAAATCAGCCGACAACCAACAAGCGCAATTTGAAATCTATTTATTGAACGCTTCAATTAGCATTTTAAACAATAAATTTAAAGTAAATATAAGAAAAATCAGCGAACGCTCTGTCGCTGCCGTTAATGTTACAGGTCAAACACAGTCTCCTGACCGTCTCCTGAGTCGCTCTCTAAGTCAGTTAACCCTTTGAAACCTGAGCAAATTGTTTTTTATTTCTTTTAAAAATATTGTGTGCAGGCAACAAGTAACGAAAAGAAATGACATGAAAACAAGCAAATAAATGGAAGAAAAAGGAGTGAAAAAACAAACAAGAACAATGCCTTGAAAAAGCGCTGAAAATAATTTAAAAAAGTCTTCATTTTAAGTATTTTATTTTTTCTGTAAAATTATCTAAATACAAAATTATTATAGATATAAATATAATTGTCTTGTCACTGTTACCTATTTTTTGATTATTTTCAATTAATTCTGCCCTTTAAAAAAAGTGGGTAAACTTGCAGCTTTACATTCAAATTGGAAAAGATTTAAATGAAATAAAATGGTAAGAAAAAATTAAATAGTAAAAAAAAAATCTTAAAAAGTCATGTTTACATGTAGGAGGAGCGTCAGCAAGAACTCCATATATTGAACCAATAACGACTCCGACTACGAATAACCGTAAGTATATCTGTGAATAAAAACATAAAGACACGGCTGTCAATCACTCTATAAACTGCAGTAAAAGTAGGCAGCGCTGATTATATATGAATATATTATATATTATATATGTTTTAGAGTGCTGCTAAGATGTAGGATGAGAAAGTTTTCAAACTGAGTCAAAAACAATCAAACTGTAACAGAGCTCCTAAATTTAAAGCCGAACAGCAGCAACAGGAACTCGAAGCTCTCTGTTAATCCACACCTGCTTTGTTTTTCACAGCCACACAGCTGGAAGTGAACTCACATCATCCCTCTGGGCTGAGGAGGTGCTGACAGACGAGCTAACACCACATCAACTGTTTGGATATCGTTAAAGCGCCGAAGCGCAGAAAGTGACGGTCTGCAGTGACCACACCATTTTATTATGTTAAATGTTTACATATAGTTGATAAGTAGGGAGATATTTTAGAAATATTTTACTATGAAACTATTTGAATGCCATCTATATGATTTTGTGCCATTTTCATCTTTCATTTTTTGATAATTGTGTGTGTGTTGATGCATATGTCCTAAATGTAGTCCAGATTGTGTATTTGAGTGTAATCAGTGAATTTGCAGCTCAGCTCCTACAATAAGTCTAAAATACACTGTGGAAACTAAATAGTTACATTCAGACTGTTCAGGTCAAAAAATGCTCCATTGAAACCCATTCAAACTGACATTTTTGATCCCACAGCCATCAGAGCAGAAAAACAGGACTTGTATTATTTCTGGGTGTCATTCTGGGCTTTTGACTCTGAATTTGTCATTTTGACTATTTTCCACCTGATGAGGTCATTTTGACCATATTTGGCATATGGAGGAAATACATGCTATTTCCACTAGGTGACCTGTCACAATCAATGTAGCTGCTGATCACTGACATATCCCAGACTGTGATCATCAAAAAATAATTATCTACTTAGCATTTAGAAAATTATACATTTTTGTGTTTTTTTTTTCATCTAAAACATAGTGGTATCAGGACAAAAGCCTGTCATTTAAAGGGTTAAATGAAAACTAACGAATATTTGATATTAGATTAAGACTGATGTTGGTTTAAAAAAACCAAACATTTTATTTATTTATTATTGCCTATTTCTTTATTTTTATCTTTGTATTTATAGGCTTTATCCTACCTCTGGTGTTTCCTCAGTTCCTGATTTTTGGTTTTTTTTTTTGTTTTTATTTTTTTTATTTATTTATGTGTGTGTGAATTTGGTTTTATTGTTGCACAGTCAAATGTTATTCTATTTTGTACAATTAAATAAACTATATTCTAAAATCCTCTGGCTTCAGTCATTATCATGATGCTCTTCAAACTGGCAGCACAATCAGATTAAATATTGTGTTAAACATCCATTAATACGGAAAAAAATACTGCTATATTATTTGTTGCCGTATGGTCCAGCCCTGGCTTTAACACTAACTGATGACAGTAAGAGGACATTATTTAGTGGTTTTCTGCATGATATTCATTTGATGTGTTTTAATGTTTTCATTTTTTAACGCACCTTATTTAGAAAAAAATGAGTCTTTAAATGGACCCACCTCCAAATCTTTGAAGTTCTCCATCAGACACTGTTTGTCAGGAATCGACTCCAAGTGATCCAGAGCGACTCTCGTGTTCTGAAGAAAACACACATGAACACATAAAAACTGTTCATTTAAATGGCATTTTTAGTTTCTTGGTTTGTCTGACACTGATATTTAGTCATTTAACTCAAACTATTTAAATCTGTAACAACTACAAACATGACTCACTGTAAAACCATTTAACTGAGCTCTCGATGATGACGTCAAAATGCTGCTGCTGTGTTTGAACTGTTTGTTATGAGTGGTAAACTGCGAAACTGAATTGCCCATCTGGGATCAATAAAATTGTCTAAATTCTGAATCTGATCTGCATTTGTGCTAAAATCATAAAAAAATGCATAAAAAATATAAATAAATAAATTTTAAAAATTCAAAAATAATGCATCTAAAATGTGACCAAGAAGTTTAAAAAAAAGAGTAAAGACCCCCAACATCATATAGTAATAATTATCATTTAACGGATGAGCACGACAGTGCAACAACTAAATATCAAATGGAGAAATGTCCACAGATAAATACTTTGGCTGCATCCCAATTCCCTTAATTGCCTCCCTGTTTCACTCTAAGATGAAGGAGAAGGAGAAGCGGGGAAGAAACAATCGATGAAACACACATTTAGTAAAATCGCTCCCGGTCCTGGGTCACCTGAAGGGATGATTACTGGCGGCGGCTGCACAGCTGGATCAGCTGTCCGTGGGCTCTAACTGCTCTGTGGCGGCTGCTGAGCTCTTTGTGTTTGCAGAGATAATCTGGGATGAAATGCCCAAACGACGAGGGGGCACAGCTGATACTGTTTTGTATTATTTATGTCCTCCCACATGATAAAACACAATGTGGAATATTAAGACATACAGCCCACTTAAAATAAACTGTAAACATTCATCCGTATGCACAACAAACCTGCATTCAGCCCACATAAAGCTCGAGTGCATTTTTAAATGAATCACTTTTTATGTTCAGATTTACAAAGAGTGATTCCATATTGTCACTGACTGAATAATAGATCTCAACAGGCTGCTGGGATGCAATGATCCAAGAGTTTCCCACATATTCATTTACTATTACATCTACCGCTTCATATAGAGTTTATATTTTTGAAGATTTTTTTTTCACACCTCTTTGCATCGGCGAGGTGCGCATGCTGTCTAAAATCCCACACTGGAGCGACATGATGCCGATGTCGTTTGGTTCAGTCTAAAAAAGAGACTTTGTCACAGCTCTGTGGTGCGATCTCTGTGAAAAGTGTGAAAGTCAAACTGAAGACGGCAACAGAGTTCAATGAGTTTACAAATCTGTTTTTTAGGGAAAACTGAGGACGTGGATTGATGTGGAAAAATGGACGAAGCTGCAGGTAAATAATAGATGTCAAAGGGATCGAAATTGGGCATGTTTCACTAATATAGTATCCACCTTAAAATTCTGAAAATTAATGAATATTTGATAATTATGATTAGGTTTGATGATGGTTAAAAAAATAAACTCAATTAAAGTTGAAAATCATATGAATGTATTTTATTTTTGATAGCCTGATTTTGAAAAGCGCATTTTGTGTGCAGAGCGGTACAAGTCTGAGTATTTGACACTGCACAAACGATAATTATGTTCAAAAATGAGGCTGTGATAATAAAAAAGTCTACTTTGCATGTAGTATGTCAAAATTAATTCTTTTTTTTTCATCTTAAAACTTAGTGGCATCATGACAAAAACCTGGCATTTAAAGGGTTAAAATTCAGAAAATTATTTAATATGTGATAATTATAATTAGGACTGACGTTGGTTACAAAAATAAACAAAATGAAAGCAAAAAAATAATATTTATGTATAATACTTTTACACTGATTTTAAAAAGTGCGTTTTGTGAGCAGTGTACGAAGTGTGATATTAGAGCAGGCTCTAAGGGTTAAAAAATAAAGACGGAAACGTGACGTAATGAGCGGACGATGCTGTCTTTTAGGGAAAACTGAGGATGTGGATTAATGTGGAAATGTGGATTATAAAGTAGGGAAATGATGGATAACAAAGACATTGAATCGGGCATTTTGCACTGATACAGAATCCACCTTAACTACTTTATGTTTTGTTTATTCCGATGCTTTGGGGGTCGAGCGCCAGCCGAGAGTCACATGATAAATCTGAAAGGGTTTGGATTGTTAGATGGTTAATGGGGCAGGAAATGGACACTGATTTGTATTTACTGAATGGAATTTGGACAAAATTTTGGCATGTCTGATGAAATGTAGAATAATTTTACCTCTTTTGATGCTGAATGGTTTAAACCACCCGGTAACAAGAAGGACGTGAAAGATGTAATTTTTAGTCGTGTATTTGTTTAATAAAAACCTCTAGGCGATATTGGTGCTTGTTTTTTTCCATCTTAAATTTTTTTTTCTGTGAATGCAGTTAATAAATTTCCCCTTCAAACCTTCATGTTAACAGACATGAAGTCAGACACTCTGATCAATTCAAGCTGAGAGCAACCTTTGATTAAGTAACCGCTCGAGCTCTCCATCCTATTCATCTCTCCGCTGCGCATTTCAATAGCTTCCAGTTCCCATTCACGCGGAGCATTAAAGCATCAAAAGAGCCGGCTGTTACGAGGTGTCACGCTGATTGCTACACTGAACGGACTTACTGAGCTGACTTACAGCTGAGACTCTGTGGTTGATCCCGAGCGCCCGAGCCGAGCGGCGGATGAGTCGATGCATCCTGCCGCTCTCTGTTGTTGTGGTAAGCAGAAATTATTTGACTCAACGGTGGGCGGAGGTATTTCCTCTTCTTCCTCACGACAGCTAATTTAAGGTTGAAGTGGCCAAGCGTGCCACATAATTGTGATGGATGGACAGTGCACATTAGACAGATTTATTTATTTATTATTTCAAAGAGTAAAAAGGGCTCGGGTCAATATCGGCGTTCAGTAGAGCTCGGTAATTTCTGTGATCTAATCGCTGATTAAGGATGTTGGTGGTGGACGTTAACCGCTCGGACCTCGCTGAGGTCAATACTGCGTTGTCAGTACAGCTCCTCTCTTAACCCCGTCAGCAAGACTTATGATGATTAACAGAGCTCTGAGCCTTGACTAAAGCAATCATTTCTAACCCCGCGTTAGCCTCGACGGGCTGCTAAACAAACACAGCCTGAGGTGAACATGCCTACACAGCTGCACCGAGTCAGGCTCAAAGTCAACACCACTTCTAATTTAATAACTCCGGGGCATCTCATTACTGCCAGCTCTATAAACCTCAGCATACATACCATGTCACATTCACAATCTACACTGAAAAGCCATTAAAATGAGCTTCTGTCTTATTATCAAAATCAAAGCAGGATCTGCACAGCTTGAGCAGGCCCACGCTAAAATCAAATCTGATTAGATAATCGAAATGTGAGACCTCACGCCAAGGATGCATGAGAATATCAGCACGTAGGGCCGGGCGATGTGGCCTAAAAATAATATTGCGATATTTAAAAGCTATATTGCGATACACGATAAATATTTACATTTTTAAATGTCCTCTAAACTAATGTTAACTCCTAAAATAAAAAATACTGAATGGACCGCAGTTACAATAATGTCAAATAAAGTACAATAAAGTAAAAATAGCTACTGTCAAATAATTGAGTTAAAAAACAGCTGTTATAATAATTAACAAATAAGGATATAAGTTAAATTAATCACTTTTATAATGGGGTTTTAAGACGTATTGTTGTAATTAAATCAAACGAGGACCCATGGTGCTTTTATTTTGAAGGACCTGGCTCGTCTCAGTCCGTAAGTGTCGATGTTTTTGCTGCCGGCTTTGAAGCCTCCTGTCAACAGTTTGTTGTCAGCAGTTTGTTGTCAGCGTTAGCACATTTAAACAGACACCGCAGCGTCTTAAACCCGAGGATTCACTCCCTGTGAGCAGCAACAAACTGACGGCACTCCGGTTCATGTATTACTGATATTTGCAAGTCGCACTGGTGCTCCGTGGTCGCAAAATGTGACTAAATAGTCGCGACTCGAACTTTCCAGATACACACGCCTCACCTGTTCGCACTACTCCCACCACCACTCATTAAGTTCACTGTAAGCTGGAAACATCTACTAGCTCTTGAGATAATATATTAATAGTATTTTCAAATTACAGTAGTGCTCCAAAATGTGACTGGAGTCCTGCAGAACCCCTGCTGTGTGTGTGTGTGTGTGTGTGTGTGCGCGCGCGTCTGAGTGAGGCAGAGAGCTGTGCTCATGCACCTGAATGATCCGTAGTCGCAGTTGACTGCTTCTTTTCTTCATCTGCACATTTTTTGGGGCTGATTACTCTTCATTAATAAATAAGAAATGTTGGCTTTTTGCTCACAGGTCTTTCATTTCTCTTCTCAGTGTTCAGTGTTTCTTTAGGAAGCTGCACACCGCTGTCTCTGCTCAGAGCAGAGCGGAGAAACACCGTGCGTTACAGCCGAAAGCAAAACGCAGCTGAGATAAAATGAAATGAGTGCTCATAATTTCGGTAAATGACGTAAATAGGCAGTCTTACACTGTTTTTGTTAATGATGTTTTGCGGTGGGCACGGCTCAGCTGCTGCTCTTAAGTTCAGCAGAGAGGAGAGACAGAGTTTAGTGGAGCGGAGCTCTGTGTTGCTCTGCGTCAAAGTAAAAGTATCTGTGTGACAGCTGACATAAAACAAAGGATCAGAGGCTCTGCGAGCTAAATATTCCCGATGCTCGGATCGTGACATCCCTAGTTTTATAAGTAGCGCCCTGCCATGAATAAATGTGGGAAACCCTGCGTTAACTGTACTCATTATTTTGAACAAAGAAATCAAACCTTACCATCTCCAGATCCAGAACACGATCCTGCAAAGACACAAAAACACAGAAACATTAGAAATAAAGTAAGAACCAACGCCAAAGCAAGGTTCAAACTAACAAAACGAACCAGACCGTGAGTCCAGATAACATTTTAAAATGGTAGAAACCCTGTGTGTGTGTATTATTGTGTGTGTGTGTGTGTGTGTGTGTATTATTGTGTGTGTGTGTGTGTGTGTGTGTGTGTGTGTGTGTGTCTATTATTGTGTGTGTGTGTGTGTGTGTGTCTATTATTGCGTGTGTGTGTGTGTGTGTGTGTGTGTGTGTGTGTGTGTGTGTGTGTGTCTATTATTGTGTGTGTGTGTGTGTGTGTGTATTATTGTGTGTGTGTGTGTGTCTATTATTGTGTGTGTGTGTGTGTGTGTGTGTGTGTGTGTGTATTATTGTGTGTGTGTGTGTGTGTGTGTGTGTGTGTGTGTGTGTGTGTGTGTGTGTGTGTGTGTGTGTGTGTGTGTGTGTGTGTGTGTGTGTGTGTGTGTGTGTATTATTGTGTGTGTGTGTGTGAATAGTGACAGGAGAGAGGAATAGAGTGTTCCAACAAATAGGTAACAAGGGAAGGAAATGCGGGGGCTGGGGAGTCTGTAGCACACAACAGGCCTCTTATCACACACACTGAGAGACACACAAACACACACACAGAGACAAACTGCACGCCGCTCGTCCCGCTCCTGACTGATGTTCCCTCTCTAACGATGCATAAGTGATGCTATGCCTCTTATCTGCCACTCAAAAACACACCTGCTCTCCCCCCCGGCCGGCTGCCGCTCCCCCTCCGCCTGTAATGTGTTGTCACTTTGTAACAACGGGACTTTCTTTTCCTCAGTCCACCCTCCCGACTTTTTTTTTTTTTAACTCGTCGACGTCTCTCACTCTATCCGTCTTCCCTCTCTACATCTCTCTCTCCTCATCCTTCATAATTAAAAGCTCGGCTGGGTCTGAGAAGGCTGATTAATTGCATGCGAGCTCTGGCAGGTGCCATCATGCAGCCACAGATGGGACAACACACACACAACACGCACACACACTGGGGTGCACAAACACACGTTTGGAAAGAACGAATGCTTAGCAGACACTTTGCTGTGTGTGTGCGGGTCTGTGTTTTGCTGTTTAATGGTGAGCAAAGGGTCGGCGAGGCGCTGGGGGCCAGTCCAATCCAGACTAGGTGAGCTGGTGGCCTGCCAAGTGTAGCTGCTGTGGTGCTGCGAGACGGAGACAAGGTCTCTGGTGGCTTTTAAACTCCAAGGCCTCGTGTCTGCAGTAATTAGCTACTTGTCCAAGCAAGGCTGCGAGGAGTCTGTCAGGCCCGCGGCTGTGTGCTAATGTTTGTAGCAGAACTCAGAAGCCCAGCAGTTACTCGAGAAACACCCCAACAGATATGCAAAAAAGGATTTGAAGGCAGCGTGCTGTATAAATAAAAATAGTACCAGCTGTCTGGTTTTGGCAGCGTGGTTGAAATCAGGCCAGCTGGATATTAAAAAATCTTCTGTTTACGGTGCAGATTTACAGACACAAACAGATAAGGATTAATAAAGACATAAAATGCTAACCTGAAGGCTCCTCATTTCTTCCTCCTTCCTGCGACTTCGCTCCAGCAGCTCTGAAAGAAACATCACGGCTGATGAGTTGGGAAAGCAGCAGATTCGCCGGCACAGTGTCAAACTGTTGACATTCAATTAAGGCATATGTCGACTTTATTCTCCATCTGTAATGTGAGATCTATACTTTGTGTTTTCATTTTAACCTCATGCAAAAGAAAAAGATTCAAGGAAATTTGCCATCCAGGATTAGAAACACTTTAAAAATCCTGAAAATATCTACATAATTAGGTACTAAACATTGGGAAAATAGAGATAAGGTTCTAAAACTAAACTCTAAACAATTACTGCAGACTTTATTCTTCATTTATGTTGAATTACTCTGCCATGAGCCCAGTCCTTTTTACAAGTCCGGTGTGGCGACACATTTTGACAAATAATGCCTTTTAATTAGAGGCTCAGTCTGGTTACCATGCAGTTCATTTTTAAAGTTATTTGGATGTTAAAAAAACGGGTTTTTGGATACCTGCTGGAGATAACAATAATTAGCTGCTTAGATCACACATACAAATATGCATATATGTAACTTTGGTCAATATGGACACGCTACACACATCGTTAACTTGGTAAGAGTCTCTACAATTCAATTATTCAGTTAATTTTACTGACACCATGAGCACTAAAGAAGAAGTGTAGTATTATCTACATAGTAAACAACAGATGCAAAGAAAAAGTAGATGTAGAAGACTATTTTAGAAAAAGTCAGGGGAAAATGTCTATCAAACTATATTCATAATGATCACAATTATAGATTTAAAATAATTTTGCAGAATTATTATAATTTTTTAGCATTTTTTTCCAGGTCATTTCTCTCATTTTTTAAATTAAATTTTATTTTTTAACTTTCTCATTTTCTGTTGGTTTTTTTTTAGGTTGTTTGGCAAATTTTCAGGTAATTTCCTTGTACTTTTCACAGATTTCTTGCTTACTTCTGGGTAATTTCTTCTTTTGATGCTCATTTTTCCCATGTTTTTGAAAAATAAATTAATAAACAAATAGAGCCCATTTGCGGAGGTCTCAAAGGGTTAATTAAATAATTTGCTTTTTTTTTCTATCTTTGCTGAACAACAGTTTTGTGTGAAAGGAGTTAAAAGCCTGTCCATATAGACACCTGCTGAGTTAAATGATTTAAACAAAAAGTAGCCTGGGCTTTTAATTGCACTTTATTTTAACTTGTCTCGTTTTTTTTGTTTTCTTATTTGCTGCTTATTTTCAGATTTGCTTGTAATTTTTTTTTCTAATTTCTTGCTAATTTTTGGCCAGTTTCTTGATTAGTTGCTTGTTGTGTTCTTGCCATGTTTCTGAAAGAAATCCAGCCAATTTGCTCAGAAGGTTTCGAAGGGTTAAACGACTTGGATCAGGATTAGTGGCAGAACGAGTGAAGTGGGACAGACACACACCAGCAGCAGCAGCAGCACGCCGCTCGATGATCGGTTTTATCCGTTTTAATCAATAAGGATGAAGAAAACAGGCCGAGTCTCTAAACCTTCCAGCACACACACACACAGCAGTTTGATCACGTGATGAATGACGTCCATCCCGACATGTCTCAAACACAGCTTGCTGCTCGTAGATTATTTTTACTCGAACAGGTGGAGGAGAGACAAACTCTGCATGTGTTTGTTGTTGATTGCAACAGCAAATTGTTTTTAATTACAATCACTGGCTGGTTGCTTAATGAGGTGTTTATTCAAAGGAATAACTCTGATTTCATTTAGCAATAGAGTCTTATTAAGCAAATGCCACAATATTTACTCGACTTTACTCCGCTCTGCATTATGCTGAACAAAACAGGCTCTGCACTGACTGTTTTAATGAAATGCTGGAAAAACATAATGGGGAGAATAAAAAAGAAAGAAAATGGTCAAAACATTAATTTTTTTAATCATTATGAAGTTGATATCATAAAGCAACTTAACAATAACATTTATTGTGTAAAGTTCTGTGTTTTGATTAGTTTGTTGTTTAAAGTGACTGTTGCGATGTTTATGGCGGCTTCAAACATGAGTCAGCCAATGAGAAGTGAGAATCAGACACAACCTTCATAATGTGAGAAGCTCTTCACTGATACAGAGCAACATGCTGATGTCTCCTTAATGACAGCAGGGAGTCTATATGAGTGTGTGTGCAAATTTAGGTCGAAACCTTTAAGGTATCAACCGAATTAACAAAGTTAGAAGTTGGATCTAAATGTCTCCAGTGAAACGACAACCGCATTAGATCATTTTTACTTCAGCAGTCTGATCTCAGACTGTCCTGAATTCATGCCAGATTAGAGCTGAATGATACGGCTTTAAAATAGTATGCTTAAAGTAAAAAAATAAAATAAAATTTAAAAAGTAAAAAGTAAACATACACATGTATACACACATATACATACATATATATACAGTATATATATATACATATATATATATATATATATATACACACATACACACACACATATGAATAAGGGCTGGGCGATTATGCCTCGAGTCAATATCACAATTAATTGTTAATTGAACATTTTCCCTCGATGACGATTAATTAATGATTATTTTCTTTTTTGCTTTTTTTTGGTTTGTTTTTTTGCCCACATAGTTCACTGACACGGTTTTATTTGACCATGGTTTGTTGGAGCGTAAAAAACATATGATGCATTATTATTCATTTAAACTTACCAGTATTATATGAAAATGAAAAGCGCCATCTTAAACAAACTTCAGGTAAATTTAAGCACGTTGTGCTGATAAAAGGCCAACTTTTGTGCTATTAATCATTTTACTTTGGGAAAAATGTTGAGTCTGCCTACTTCCTCTGTAGCTGCCAATTCCCAGTTAGAGAAAGGGTGAAAATAAGGTCATGTGCTTGTGGGCCCCGGGCCCCCCAATCACTGTATCTGCCCCTGGTAATAAGAATGAGAGCTCAGCGTAGGAGTCACAGCTATATACACACTTTTTTTTAAAAAAATGTCCTTTAAACTAATATCAACTACTAAAATACAAAATTATTGGATGACCTATGTAATGTATTTATAATGTTTGAATATAGATGAGTGAAACACCTGGCAGCGTTTTGTGGATTATAAAACTTCACCCAACTTTCCATCGGCATGAATGTGAGCAGATATTAACTCATTTTCATTTTCGGGGTGAACTATCCCTTTAGACACAAAGCGAAATTTCTGGCTGATCTGTTAAAATCTACCTTTAAACAGATTTAGCATAGAGGTGTTGTCTCTGTTGACTCACACTCAATCACATCTCACCTCAAACTTTGCCCTAAAATACTAAAACTGCAGTTTTCACAGTCTTGTTTTAGAAGAAAAGGCCAACAGAGAGCTCGGAGTAAACGATGAAATCTCTGAAGGAAAAATCACACAGACTGCAGCCACAATCTGACAGTAATAAATTCACTGCCAGACAATTACTGCACATCACACGAGGGCTGTGCAGAGTGCTGGCATTAACAGTTAATCTACTGAGATGAGCAGACAAGTAGGTTTAAGGAAAATAAATCCTCTGAGAGTACAATTTCCTGTTTGATAATGTGAACGGCGGCATCCCCCCACCCCCTCCCAAAAAAACAAGAGTCAGTTGCGAGTAAACTTATCCAGTGTGTTGTTGTAAATGCATCATGTCATTACGGCTCATCATAACGTGCGAGTTGATGCGTGGGAGGGATATTTGTACATCTTGTTTTGCTCTGAAATATTACAACAGAATCACTGACAGGCCGTATTACCGAGGAGCCGCACTCAAAGCACAGCTGATAAAATCTTAATTCGCACACCTTCAATTCAGATAAGCAGATATTTTAGCTGCTGTGGCGCACACACTCTGAGCTCTAATTACTAAAGAGACCGTATCAGTGTTTCAGCCGGCGGTGAAGACGGACAAGACGACTCCTGTCAGACGGCTGATTGGCTCTACGGCCAGAGTGAAGTGTGGGGACGAGGCTGCATCATCAGATGTTATCTGAAGGTGTAATGTTCCCGCTGTAGCCAAAAAACAGAATGAAACTAAAGGAGCACTCTGGGCACAAACCTGCACTACCTTATTTTCATCTTCTTTATTACATTTAGTACTTTGGCTGCCTTTTGTGTGATCTGCTTTATTTCATTTTATTCCTTTTATTTGCTTTATTCTCGTTGACATTTTGCATTTTGTTCTGGCCTTTCTCAGTTTGTTCATTTTTATTATTCATGCCTTTGCTTTGTCTGTCAAAGCACTCTGTGAACAACTGTTTTAGAGGTGCTATATAAATATATTATTGGTATTACTATTGTAAGGTAGCGATTGGGATCGTTAATTTTTATTGATATTGATACTACTATCGAGAATCCTTGATGATGCCAGACTGATAACAGATACCACTATCAATACTTTTCTATTCATTTGTGGAAAGTAGTTTTAATTATGCATCATAAGTTGATAAGAGCTCATTAAAGGACGATAAACAGACTCTTCTACTGTCCGTTTTTCATCGCTCTTTTTTATCGCTTTTTATCGAAATCTCTCACCCAAACAACTGCATAATTCAAGTTTCTCACCAAAAACTAGAAACTTTCTTTTTTTTTATGTTACTTTTGAAGACATCATGATGATGTTTTATTTTCCTTTGCCTAATGGTCATTTCATTGAACCTCGTTTATTTTATTTAACTCACTCTTATCGTGCAGATTTCAACTTGGACTTCAACATTGGAAAACTGACGGGTCTTGCTACAAAGTTTGGGCGAGCTTACCACTGCTGCTGTGAGTGGATGATGATGAAGAATGTGCCGACTGTGCCACAGCAGCAGCTGACGGAGTTGAAGGAGTTTTTTCGACCTGAAGACAGTTGAAGGTTTAATTAATTAATTTAGGTTAAATTCGATGCACAATGTTGATGTTTTTGGCCATGGAAGTCGTGTTCCTCCCTTGCAAGAAATTATTTTGCAACATAACTTGCTTTTCTCTTCCTCCTTATCTTTTGCTTCGGTAAAATTTAGCCAAACTTTAGACCTTTTTGTACGTTCAGCCAACAGACCGATGACTGGATTGAAATGACATGACTCAAGATGTAATGACCCCCAGGACTCAACAGCAGTATTGATGAGCTCAAATGTTACTGATTTTCAGGTTTTGAAAAAAGCTGAACTGGGTCCTCAAAAGAACCAGGTTTCGATCCCCCCCTCCCACACCGAGGACAATAATAACGTCTCCTATGATGTGAAAATCTGCAAGCATAACCTCTGTACGTCTGTTGAAAGCTGCTGGGGCTCTGAGCTGCAGTTGTTTGATTCTGCAGCAAAAATAAAAGAAATTGAACCTTCATTGGTGTTTCTCAGAATTTCGAACCCCCTAAAACACATCAACACACTCAACGGACGCAGAAAAATGTGATCACTGCCGAGCAGAACTTGCATCATTTCAGGTCGTCTCCCTGATGTTTGTTCAAGTGCCGTTTTTCTGATGAATACACACACACACACACACACACACACACACACACACACACACACACACACACACACACACACACACACACACACACTGCTTCTGTTAATATTGTTCTGTTTCCCTCTTTTTTCCGCTCATTTTTCACTCGTTCATTCACCTTTATTCATATTTTATATTCTATTCTATTTATAGGATTTGTATTTAAGGTTTACATAGTGTATTGTCTCATAATTTGAGCTGCTGGACACCCGAATTTCCCTTTCAGAGATAAATATCTTCTATTCTATTCTATTCTCACACACTGCAGATATCGCTGCTGCATAGACTGCGGCTCCAAATGACATCACTGGTGCAAGATGGCAGCGGCCATGTCCCGAATATTTTAGCACTTAACAGTCTGTGTTCCTGTCGCTCTGTACAGATGATCCAATCTGCAGTTCATACACCTCACTGATAAACCAGACATTTCTATAGTTACATTCAAAACCACCAAACTGCTGAGAAAAAGAAAAAATCCAAACCGCCACAGCTGTCATCCTTCCACCAAGTTTTGTTAAAATCAGGCCAGCAGTTTTTGTGTAATTCTGCTGAAAAACAGACAAACAAACAAGCCAACAAACGAACGGACAACAAACGCTCCTTGGCGGAGGTAATGATGGACAGTTGATTGTCTCTGCACAGTCTTCCATCTCCCTGTCCATGTCTCGCTCTGCCTCTCTCTCTGGTCTCACTGCGTCTTTTAACTCTCCTTCTCTCCGTTAATGGAACACAAATTAGGCCTATTTCCCTGCATTGTTCAGATGAAGCGCTAAAAACAAGTCGTTCTTCCTCTGGCAGTTACAGCTCATTAGAAGAAATTCAGTCAAAAATGGGACTCGGGACGGGGGAAAAAACAAGTCCATTTTCTACAGAAGTCTCAAAGTTTACACACATTAAGATGCCTTCTCAAACATTTGTAATCATAAACAGACAGGCCAGTGCACGCTGCCTGAAAAAAACCTCAAAAAAATGCATCCGATGCAGAGGAACAGGCTCAGACAGCCATTTTAACAAGCATCGCATCACACACACACACACACACACACACACACACACACACACACACACACACACACACACACACACACACACACACACACAGAGCGCTCAGTGACAAAAACCCCTCAGTAATATGCAGCTATTAAATCAGTTATTGCTTTTAATGATGGTGTGATTGTATTAAAAAAAGGAAGTCTGCGTCTGACTCAGTCAAAACAACCATCGGTCCAGCAGCCACAGTTAGAGCTCCTATGGTAAGTATGCACGCCGTTTCATCACCCGAAATTCTTCTTCAGTGTTTTTAATAATCAGACATTAGCTGCCTAATAAAGAATGCGTCGTCTGATTAGTCTCACATGATGCAGAGCTGTTTGCTTTGACAACAACAAAACACCACACGCTGCCTCTCACCTGCCTCCAAAGTGTGACTGTTATTTTTTAACCCTCAGGGACTGTTTGGCATATTTAATGTGCTTTTCATTCTTCATTTTTTGGCTGTGTTTGGGCATATGGCATACATTTAGTCCAGATTGTGTATTTGAGTGTAATCAGTGAATTTGCAGCTCAGCTCCTACAATAAGTCTAAATTACACTGTGGAAACTAAATAGTTACATTCAGACTGTTAAGGTAAAAAAATGCTCCATTGAAACCCATTCAAACTGACATTTTTGATCCCACAGCCATCAAAGCAGAAAAACATGACTTGTATTATTTCTGGGTGTCATTCTGGGCTTTTGACATGGATTTTTTTGCTATTTTCCACTTGATGACATTTTTAGCATATCTGGCATATGGAGATAATACATGCTATTTCCACTGGGTGACCTGTCACAATCAGTGCTGCTGCTAATTATTGTAAAAAAAAATCTACTTTGCATGTGATATATTGAGAATATTTCATTTTTTGTGTGTTTTTTTTTCTAAAAACATAGTAGCATCATGGTAAAAAAATGGCACTGAAAGGCAAAAAAATCTGAAAATTAATGCATATTTGATATTTATGATTAGGAATAACGTTGGTTAAAAAAAACAACTCAATGAAAGTAGAAAATAATATCAATTTATAATATTTTTTATAGCTTAATTCTGAGAAGCGCATTTTGTGTGCAGAGCAGTATGGGTAAGTATTTGACACTGCACAAAAAATAATGATGCATAAGTATAGTCATATGATAACAAAAATCTGGCATTTAAAGGGTTAAAACTCTGAAAATGAATGAATATTTTATATTTATGATTAAATAAATAAACTCAATAAAAGAAGAGAATCACATTTAATTTAGAATTTATAGCCTGATTTTGAATCGTGCATTTTGTGCTCAGAGCGATGTGAGTGTGTGCAATATTAACACGAGCCCTGAGGGTGGTTGAATAGTTTGTGTACCTCTCTTTTCAGCGCTGAGGGACTGCAGCAGCTTCTCCTGTTGGTCCAGGCGCTGCACCAGAGCCTCCTGCTCCGAGTCGCGGCTCTGCCTGAGGGCCTTCAGCTGATCCCTGCTCTGTTGTTGCTGCTTCCTGAGGCGTTGCTCTCTCGTGTTGCACTCACGCACCTCCTCACACAGCCAGCGTATCTTGGTCTGGTTGGTTCATTAAATACAAAATTGGTCAGAACGTTCACATGATGTTAGAAAAAGTCAAGTAACTATGTTAGTCCAACTATAACTGGACTTTTAAAATACATGTAAACATGTTAGTCCGACTGAAATCAGACTAAAGCGAATTTCTGCGGCTTTCTGCACTTCCGTCCATTCATTTTTATGATAAAAATGGATTTTCCTTAAACAGTACTGTGCTTCAGTTGTCAAAGCAACAGAAGCTTATTAAGTCTCAAACACTGCCCGCTGTCAGAACAGCACGAGTGAATTCTGATTTGCTTTCAAGCCAAATCCTTTCATGAAAAAAAGTTTTAATGTCGCCTATATTCAACATGTTTATAGCTCCAGTACTGTTCAAACTGCAATTTTAAAACTCTCTTGAAATTTTTGACAAAAAATAAGTCTATCATCATTCTGACCTTGGTGTTTAACTGAAGTTTTATAAAAGGGCACAGCCAAAATGAGTGTGATTAAAAACTCAGAGAAAAAACGGCGACCCAGTCAAAGTAGAGCGGTGCAGGCTGTCAGTAAATAAATTGACGATGTTTCACACACGGGGTTGTTACGGCCGAGCTATATGATTGGTTAAATGGGTGTTCTAACTGTGCGCTCTGAGCCTGTAAATCAAATCAAGATTTTCTCCAACATAAAAACTGCTAACTAGGGAGATAATTATCTCTCTTGCTCTCCAGTGTTTTATTCTTGTAAATGCAGAGTGCTCTGAAAGCCTTTCTGACAGGAGGTATACGTTATGGTGATAAACACTGAGAAGGGTACAAACACATTTTAGCAAAGTGTCGTGCATCACTGCCGCAGCCTTAATTACATGTTTCTTTTGTACAGTTCATCACTGCAACACTAAACGGGAACTGATTCGTCTTGGAAGGCGACCAAGTGGCAACTATTAGTGTAAAAGACGAGAAGACGACAGCAAGAAGGCAACACAATAAAGAAAAACCGCATCTTGTGATTTCATCAGTTACTAGAGCCTCAGTAAAGCAGAACGTCATGCTGACCCTGACACTGGCTCCGAGAGAAACGCTGGCACTGTGACTGAACCTCTGAGGTTAGTACAATTTACAATTGTCCTTGCCCTTAAACTTATTATGGAAAGACATCCTGTCAGAAATCCCTGAACTTCACAGTTTCATTATGATCAGTGCTGACTCTCAGCACACATCGGTGCGCAGCTGTGGAAAGTGGTTTCCTCAACAATAAATCATCTTTTCCTGAGACTTCATGCACCCATAAATGTTGGTTTTAACAAGCAAAACTGGTTGGTACCTTTTATTTTTCAGTTTGCAAGGACAAAATCATATTAAAGCAGGTTTCCATTAATCCTCAAATTGTGCAAATTTAAATTGTGAAAATAAAATACGCCTGATGGAAACATGTCAATTAAAAAAAAAACCTCCCATTTATCACAAAAAAATGTTTTCACTCTCGCATATGGTGGTATTTCAGAAGATTCAAAAAAGCCATACTTAACAAAACTGCAATGGAAACACTTTTTAGTCTTTTCTAGGTCACGTGATGCTGTGTCTATGTGCTTGTCAGTAGGAACTGGCTCCCTCATGATGCAGCAGGAGCTACAACAGCTGTTATTGCATCACATAACTCTGAGAAAGTTGAGCGGATCATCAGGAAGTTTTTAATCCACAATTCCTCTGTGAAATCGTGGACTATCAGCTCCCAGAAATCCCTCATACATGGCCGCTCCTGCGTATAAGGGGCTCGCCTTTCCATCATGGCTCCATAACACGCCTACATGGCCTTGGATTGGAAATAATGACGGCTAGTGCGGTGGCTGTGATAGAAATAAAGCTGCTAATGTTTTGGACATCCATCACCATGGTTACTGGGATGTTATCACCAGAGAAGTCGCAGAACATCACTCAGCGGAAACACAGTCATCTCGTAATTATGTTTTATCTGCACTTCGAAAGGTATCGCCTAAATTTTGCACAAATCTGTGAAATGAAAACCCACCTATTGCCTACAGTCTGCGGCCACTTTATGAGGTATACCTATTCAACAGCTCATTAACACAAATATCTAATCAGCCAATCACATGGCAGCAACTCAGTGCATGATCAAGACGATGTGCTGAAGTTCAAAACGATCGGTCCAATCAGAATGAGGAACAAAGGTGATTTCAGTGACTTTGGACGTGGCATTTTTGTTGGTGCCAGACAGACTGGTCTGAGTAGATCAGCAGCTGCTGATTTTTATTGTGAACGCATATCAGTTCCAAATATCAGTTATCGGTCTCATTAAATACTAATAACCAGTAACAGTATCCGCCCTTTAAACTATTATCGGTCGACCTCTTCACTGCTGATCTGCTGGGATTTTCACACACAGCCATCTCTGAGGTTTACAGAGAACGGTCTGAAAAAATCCAGTGAGTGGCAGTTGTCCTTTGGGATGAATGTGCGGCCGACAAATCTGCAGCATCGGTGACGTTATCATGTCAGCGTGGACCGAAATCTCTGAGGAATGTTTCCAGCACCTTGTTGAATCTACGGCACGAAGAACTAAGGCAGCTCTGAAGGCAAAAGGATCCAACATGGTACAAGCAAGGTGTACCTAATTAAGTAGCCAGTGTATAGCGAGTGTGTATTCTGTGCTACTTTCTGTCATTAATCTTCTATATAGTGTCGGTCTGGGAATGAGCATGTTGTGTCCCACACTAAATCTTGTGTTTTCTTGATTATATAATTGATTATTTGGACAAATTTCCTGTAAGGAAGGCATCACAGAGTCATGTAATAATCATACCTTTGTCTCAGCCAACCAGCGGTGAGGGTCTTTTACTAATCCAGGTTTCTGGGAGATCGCCTGTTAAAACACAACAGAGATTAATGCAATAAATCTGCCTCCCAGGCCCTCTTACTAGCGCAGCGTAGTGACACAAATAAAGGCCTGTCTCAATTAGAGGCTGAGTCTGGTCATCAGAAAGTTCATTTTTATACAAGTTCTTCAGATGTATAAAAGCCTGCTGGAGTTAACGTTAGTTATCTCCTTACACGCATTCAATGCATAAATGTTTAAACTTCTGTCAATATGGACATGCACACACACTGTAAGCTTGGTAAGATTCTCAATACAATTCAATAATTCGATTAATTTTACTGAAACCGTGAGCACCAAAGAAGACTGTTTCATCGTCATGTAAACAAGAAAGATACAAAGAAGAGGTTAGGAGATATAGGAGGCTATTTTTTAAAAAGCTAAGGAAAAATGTCCAGTGAACTATATTCAGAACTATATTTAAAATTATTTTAAAGAATTCATGTATTTTTAAGCATTTCATTTCCATTTCTCACTGTGTATTTTTTGTTTGAATGTTTGCTTGTTTGTTTGTTTGGTTTCTTTTTAAGCAAATTTTAAAGTTTTGTTCTGGTACTTTTCACAGATTTCTTGCTAAGCTCTGGGTCATTTCCTCTTTTTTTGCACATTACCTTCTTCCCAAGTTTTTGAATAAAATAAAACCAATTTGCTCAGGTCTCAAAAGGTTAAATAAATAATTTGATTGTATTTCAATCTTTGCTGAGCTTCAGTTTTGTGTGAAAGGAATTAAAAACCCATCCCATATCGACTACTGTCCCAAATATAATCCTGCTGAGGAAAGTGATTTAAGCAAATAAAAGCTTGGGCAATAATTTAAAGTATTACAGTAATTTAAGAGAATTTGTAGTTAGGATTTTATGAATGTATAGTGAGTTGTCTAATAGGGTGTGATGACTCTACAAATCCACGGTTCAGGTGATACCTTTATTTTGGAGAATCAAGGAAAAAAATGGGTTTTATTAAATCAACTATGAGGGCACAAATGGACATTGAGGAAGATTAACTTTATAGATTTACCATAAAACTCCAGTTTATAGCCAAAGCTATTATTTGCCTAAACCACTCAAGTCAATACTTGAGACATGCATCTATAATAGGACGTGCTTTTAATTCCTTTTACATAAAACTGTTGCTCAGCGAAAATGGGAAATACAATCCAATTGTATTTGTGATTTAAAAAAAGCCATATGTTGTTGCTGTGCTGTTGTTTTGTATTAGTGTTCAGCTGTTTCTTTTTACTTCTCCTATTGTCTGAATACCAATCAGTCAATTAGATTTTATTTATATAGCACCTTTCAAACAAATCACGTTATTCAAAATGCTTTACAGTTTGATAGAAACAAAAACAAGAACAGCACATGAAATGAGCAAAAATGGATCTTAAAGACATAACATGAAAGACAATCTAAAAAATAGGTTTTTACTTTACAGTTAAAAGTATCAATATTTGCAACTCTTCACAGATTTTCGGAAGGCTGTTCAAGCGTACAGAAAGTAAAACATAAGGGGACGACAGATTATTGGCCTGGCCAAATATCGGGGCCGATATTTGGCAATTTTCCAATTATCTGTATCAGAATTTTATTTTAATGAACAACAATAAAATTAATTATTTAAAAAGTACAAAGAAAGTATCAGCATGGGAGGAAGTTTTACTCTGTAAAACAGATCAGGGGGCTATTTTTATTTAAATTTTCACTTGACTTTATAAAAAAAGTTGCAGAGAACTTGCTGCATTTGATGTTGAAAGCTTCAGTTTTGATTAAACATTTGCTAAAGGCATTTAAACAACGTTTTTGTTGGAGTTTGTTATTTCCAAATTCTAAATATTGAAAAAGATTTTCATTTTTATTGTAGGTGCAGATCGATTCCAAGTAACGGTTACCCATCTCATTGACTGTTAATAATCGGTATCGGCCCTGAAAAAACAATATCAGTCAACCTCTAAAAAATATATGAATAAACATCTGCGTAGTTCCAGACCGTAAAGAGAAACAGAGATTTTAAATGTGAGTGGAGAAACAGCAGAATACAAATCAGAACAACAGCCTTTTGTCAGACCCTTAACTTTTGTGAAGAACGGCCTCTGCCAACCTAAATTGCCGTGCGTGTGTGTTTAACAGCCTGTGACACGACGTTACACTTGTGCATGCACACACGCCTAAGCACAGAGGTTGTGTGTGTGTGTGTGTGTGTGTGTGTGTGTGTGTGTGTGTGTGTGCATCATAAAAATGAGCTCAGGGACTATGTTCCATCCTTCCCCGACAAGCCTGTCAGCATCAGCAATACAAACTGACTGTCCGCCAACTCCTAATGACTGCTGACACACACACATACATACACACACACACACACACACACACACACACACACACACACACACACACACACACACACACACACATACGCACACACACACACTCTCTTAAGACAAAAGGACACTCAGATAAACACAGTCACATGATGAGATGGCACTCAGTTAACAGCACGCCTACACCAACACTATGCAACCGTTGAGATGAGCCGGCTGCAGATGTGGACTTCTCACCAAAGGTTAACAATCCCCACTATGCATCATTACTCGCCTGTTTCACACCAGGAGACCAGCACGTGTGAATGTCAGTACCCGATATGGAACATTACTGTACATAAGCCTGCTTTAATTTGGAGTATTTTTGTATATTATCGTCACCTCGTGTAGCTAATGGAGTGTCTGTTCAGGGTTCATTAGGGCTGCGCTTTAACCACAGCAGCAGGTTTGGGAATAACTGGGAGGTTATTAGACTGTGATTTTTCTGTAAATAATAACGTCAAATTGTAGATATTTAATTTGGGGTGTGTGGGTGTATGCATATATATTTCACTAGTTTTAAATAAATGAGGAACTGGAATACATAAACCAAGTCATTGTGTGCTTGAGCATTTCTTTTGCTTTTTGTTTTTTTTGTCTGTACTGGTATTAATTTTTTGTCTGTCTGCTTGTTTGTAAAATCATTTCTCTATTTTCTTTTTTTACATGTTTGAAATAAATCAAATCAAAATAGTGCTGATACAGACAGGAAACATGAATAAGGAGAAGGTTAAGACATGCAACCACAGGGCCTCCAGCACACCTAAAAGTGGCTTTTTTTTCTTTTTAATAGTTTTTTTATATCTTTTTTGGGCTTTACTAGATAAGACAGCTATAGTGTGAAAGGGGAAGAGAGAGGGGATGACATGCAGCAAAGGATGAGGTCAGAATCGAACCTGCGGTCACTGCAGCAAGCACATAGCCTCTGTACACAGGGCGCCCGCTCTAACAGGCGAGCTTGTGGGCTCCCCTAAAAGAATGAAAACAACCCTTTGTTGGGTCACGGTGTGCAAGTTGTCACAATTCTTTGTGGTGAAAGATCCTGTAGTGTGTAAAACCCCGGTCGCCGGTCAGTAATGTGGTGTGAAATAACGACGACTTCAAGATCACAAGTCAGCAAGTGTAGTGTGAACAGTGCAGAGAGCTGCCGCCTTTGAAAGTTGTAAAGTGTGACCTTTAGCTTTAGTTAAGCATGTTGTCATGATACTGTGACATCAGCACTAAACACAAAGTAACACCGAGGCTGGTAGTTTTGCCAGTATTGGAAAAAATAAAAAGTCAGGGGATCACCGAAGCTAACTGAATTCATCCTGCCAGAAACATGAATCTTGCACCAGATCTCACGAAAATCCTTCCAATAGTTATCGATACGTTTCAATCAAAATGAAAACAGCAAAAAGTCAGGCGATCCCTCAAGTCCCAAAGAATTCATCATCTGAGAACCATGACTGTCTGAGCCAAATATCAGACCAATCCTTCCAATATCTGTTGCAGTATTTAAGTCTGGGTCAAAGTGGTGAACTGACCGTCTATTTTAAGTGACACGGCAATGGGATGAAAGTCACGCGCTGCTGTGGAATATAAAAAGTAAACAACTGCGTCGTCGCCCCGTGACAAACCTTTCTGAGCCGTTTTGTGAAAATCTGTTTTTTAGGGAGGAATCCTGCCACCCTGCAAACACACAGAGAGAGCACAACCGCAACTCCCAACCTGCTACAGGTAAAAACAAAAGAGCCAGAAGACACAACAAACACAAGCTCGCGCGTACAAACTCTCACACAGCCATGAACAAAGTCAACAAAAAGTACAACCCCTTTTTTTTTTTCAAGTACACCCTTGTGGCAAGGTGTTTACGCATGATCAACAGACACGGAAAGCACACAGCGGGGTTTTTTTGGACCCTTTCTGTCCCGTGCTTTGGCAAACAACATCGTCACTGCAGAGGTGTCAAGCAACTTTTTCAAGCTGTCATTCAAAACCAGATCCAAGCACGACGAATTTCCCAAGTTGTTGCTACGGCAGCTCAAAGTGCAGCGGTGGAGTGCCGCTGTGCAGAGGTCCCCGTCTCAGGGAGTGTACAACCGCATGGCAGAGCGTGCGACTGCGTGGGAGGATAAAACATGCCTCTGTGCCTCCGCTCTCTTTACTCTTTCCCGAACCATCAAAGGCGGCGCCGCACAGTGGCAGACAAAAAGGAGGTGAAACTGTTGAAAAACTGAACAAGTAGGCTGGGAGTTGAAAGTGCTGTCTGTGGGGTTGAAGTGAAAGAAATGCCACTATTTTCTCAGCAGCGGCGCCGTGGAATCCAAACGTCTGCCACCTCTAATTTAAATGTGTGACTGCGAGGTTTTGTATGTCTCTCTCAGAATGCGAGTAAATCTGCGACTGTGTGTCTTTGGTTACAGTTTGTTTGTTTCGCCTCCCGCTGAGAAAACGGTAAAGATGGCAAAGTTTAGAGAGCGGCTGAAGGAGGAGATGTTAAAGACTAACAGCAAGTGGAAAGGGCATGGTGAGATGTTGTTACAGAGATAAGCAGCTGTGGCATTTCTCCTCATTAAATGGCTTAAAGGGAGACGGGAAAGACTGAGATGGAAAAAAAAGGACAAATGTCCGAGACTGGATTCAAATTTTGCAGTTACATATTGACTAGAGAGAGCTAATTCCAAAAGAAAAGATGATGTGGACAGGAATTGGGCTGGGTATCGGTTATCGATACTTTTAAGGTATTGACCGATATAACTCTGATCCCAGTTGTATCTAAACTTCTCAGGTAAAACAATATCTGAATGTAATCATTTTTTTACTCAGAACTTGAAATAAAATGACTATTTGGAAATAGGGCTGGGTGATGTGGCTTTAAATTAAAATTGCGATATTTTAAAGCTATATCGCGATACGTGACACATATCACAGCATTTTTACGTCCTTTAAACTAATGTTAACTACTAAAACATAAGATTAATGAAAGAACTGCAGTTATAATAGTTCAATCAAGTAGCTATTGTCATATAATAAAGTTGAGGACACTACTGTTATAATGACATTTAATAAAATACAGTTATAAGGAGGTTAAATAAAATACTTTTATAATGCAATAAAAAAAGGTATAATAAAACAAATAAGAGCAGGATCCATGGTGCTTTATTTTCAAGGACATGCTTTTTATATATTATATAATAACATCAGCTAAATGTTATTATAACAGTGGTGTATTCAACTGTTATTTGACCGGAGCTACTTTATTTGACTTTATTGTAACTGCAGTTCATTCAATAATTTTCTAACATCTAATTTTTAAAGGACATTTAAATATTGTGATATATATCCTGTATCTTGATATGGCCTTAAAATATTGTGATATTATTTTAAAGATATTTCACCCAGCTCTAGTTTTAACCCATTATGCTATGGACTGACAATGCAGATTTTTTTTTTGCCTGTTTATTTGTTTTTTGGTAAAGTCTGCACCAAGATAAAGGTCTGTGGTGCGCACATCCCCTGAAGTCTACATGTAGTTGCAGTACACATACCCTCGGGTATGGACTACATAAAAATACAATTTGATTAATCACCCAGCTCTACTGAAAAGCAGACTTAGCATTTTGTTGCTAAGCAGTTTTACTGATTGAAAATCCTCCTTGGTGAGTGATTTATCAAATGCCAACACACAACATACTAGTCTCCGATGTGACAGCGCACTGCATCTATTAACTCGTCCTTAACTTTCAGTGTACGCTCTGCTGTCTTACAACTTCCTGCATTAGTGCGCCAACAGAGGAGGACAAAGGGAATCATGAAGTAACTGAAACCTAATACAGCCTTTAACTGGTAATGATTCCCCTCATTAGGCCGAACACCAGCGAGTTGGACTTCTCAACATGACAGATTACAGACGAGGCGATGCGCTGACTCGCATGTCTGGCTGCAGCTCTGCTCGACCAGACTGGGAAATCTATACGAGCAGATAAGAGCCGGCTGAGTTCATTAGCTCGGTGCAGCTGAGGAAAACTACTCTCAAGCATGTAGGAGTGCAGTAAGTGTGTGTACCATGAGTTTATCAGTGTACTGCGGAGTGTTTAACATTAGCTTTCGCTTTAGTCCTTGTAATAAGCTTTAATGTCTAACATCTTTGGTGCATGTGGTTGTATAGTATGTACGTACTGAACATTCAGTTGTTGGGTTTTTTTGTGTAAATACTTAAAATGTTAAAATTCCTTTAAAAATAATGTGGAAAAAAAATAGCTGCAATAACAGAATTTTACGGGGAATCAGCTGTGTTCATAGTTATGGTAACTGGGTTTATAACAATTTAAAATTCCTTTTAAGTAATGAGGAAAAATGTGTTGGAACAATTTAATTTTTACTAGTAATCAACCTAAAAATGTGTCTTTGTAGTCATGACTACAGTTAGGGCAGCAAAAATGAATTGATAAAATCAATTACAATCGATTATTACGTGTTGGCAACGAATAATATTATCTATTTGTTGTGTGGCGTGATTGTTACGTCACTCGCAGAGTGGAGAGGCCAGTGTTTTGAAGAGGCGTGGGGGAGGCAGAGAGGACGTTAAAAACTTCAAAAGTTTGGGAGCACTTCATGTTATGCAAAACAAGGAAGTGTGTTTGCTGCAAAACATGCAAAAGTGACACGGCACGGCACACGAGCACGACGGGCATGATGCAGCATCTAAAACGAAAGTGAGGAGGAGGAGAGCTTAATGGCAGCACAAATATACACTTTTTATGTCAGAACAACACCAGACAAATGAGGCTTTTTTTCTCTTCTGTTTTTCCTCTAATGTGTCCTCATCTCTCTGTCTCTGAGGACCGCCCACTTTAAAGCTTTAATTATGAAAAAGACATGTGAAATGAATTATTGATATTTGCATTAAATCAAATGAATGTATAATGTGAGAGAGCTGCTAATAGTACCAAACCCACTGAGAATTAACACCAAACTGCAGCTCTGTGCAGCTTCTCTCATTTTGATTCTGTCGGCCTCACGGATACAGAAAAGTTGAGTCCCGCCGCTCTCAACAACCTTCCTAAGTACAATAAAACTGTATCCAGCAAACACAGAGGAGGTTAGTGCGTGCTACTGATCTGACAAAACACTGAGGTAGAGCTGGGACGTATGGCTTTAAAAAAAAATCACTGTATCTTTAGGTTATATCGCGATACACAATATATATCTCGATATTGTGAAACCTCCTCTAAACTACTGTAAACGTATAACTTACGACTGCTTGTTAATTATGAGGGGGGGTGGAGAAAGGGTTTGTTTTGGCTGGAGAGGCATAAAGCTTTAAATATCTGTATTTTGTATTTATTTTACTAAATCTTGGCAATATTTCTTTCTTAATTTTTTGGGGGAAATTTTTTATTTTTTATTTTTTTTGACGATTTTAAAAGATTTTTTAAAAAATCACCAAAAATTGCGCCATTTAACTTGTAAAAACATACAGTATTGTTGGATTTTTTTTAAAATTTCCAATCACTCCTTGAACACATCATGTATAATTATACAGGTTTGTGAAACAAAATTCAATGACTTTTAAAAAGATTTCAGGGTATATTTAGTTTTCATGAAATTTTCCAGACTTGGAAATTGCTATTTTACAAATTCTACGATTTTTCCAAGTTTTTCATGACCGTACAAAGCCTGGCAATACAGCTTTAACACACACGACAAACAATAAAAAATAAAATAGTATAAAATAAAACAAAACAAATGAAATAGTAAATATACAAAAAATAAAAACAGATAAAATGTAAAATAATAAATACCTGTAGTTTGTCTTCACCGTTCCTCGCCAGGCTGCGACAGGCTGCATCCAGTTCCTCGCCCATGGAGGTGAGGACGGCCTCCTGCTCCGCTTCCATCTGTAACAGCTTCTCCTCCAGCTTAACGAACTCCGACTCTGAAGCACGTCTCCGCTCACCTGACCTGACCTGTGGAGGACGGCAGACAGCTGAGTGGAGTACTGCGGATTCAAATTAGCCGCTGTGCGGTGTTTTTAGCTGTGATTTGAATCTTACAGGACATTAAGAAGACATTATTTAGAGCAGATTTTCTGTAGATGAGTGCAGGATTTCAGTTTTTCTTCCCAGAAGATCAATTCCAGTATTGTTTGAGTTTACTCAATAATAAAACGCAGAAAAACAGACAGTCCCTGAGCATCAGAGAGGCTTTCACACCAACAGACCTGGTTAAGTTTCGTCCTCTGACCTGTGCTGTCAATAATCTCGGGTACCTACCAGAACACATTGGATCAATACGTCCGGCACAGGAACCAACAGATCAGTGGTGCCCGGGGACGGTGGATCATTATCCTGTCTCTGGGATAATAAACTACCCATGTTACATTAATAAGAGCCCTTTTACTCCATTCACCCGATTTCAGATCAATACATTGATCCCAAAAGAGCCCCGCACAACTTATCAGGGGCCTGTCAGAGGAGTGAATAAGAGCTCAATACTTCATCTGCTGCTGTAAAACACCTGAGGAAGTATTGATGAGGCCCCTCTAAAAAATACTGCTGATTTGGCACCACTTAACCTTTCGAACCGCTCTTAAGTTTGTTTGATCATGTGACCTCACCAGACAACCTCGTAATGCCAGGAGGGAAGGAAGGAAGACAAGAGGGGAGGAGAGCAATGTCCTCGTAGGCTAATGTTTTATCTGCTTTTGTTGCAAAGCCAGAAAAGGAGATAACGTTCTGGTGATTTGTTTAAGAGGATCCGTTCTTCTTATTTTCAGGTACAGCTAAAATCCAGGAGCACATCAGGAAGATGGCCCCAAGTGATGACTTTCTAAGTGAATGTCTCAGGCAGCAGAAGCCTGATGAGGAAGAGGAGGAGCTGTCATGGAAGGACAAGCCCCTGCACGGGTCTGTACCACAGACAGATTGCAGAAGTGGCTGATATCGAGAAATCCTACCAACGGCTGGAAAAGGCTGGTCTAAAGGACAGCACAGAGGCTCTGATCATGGCTGCACAACAACCAGCTCTCAGCACAAGAACCATAGAGGCCCGGGTCCACCACACCAGGCAGGATCCCAGGTGCAGGCTGTGCAAAGAGGCCCCTGAGACAGTCCAGGCAGGCACAGTGTACATGGAGCGCCATAACCAAGTCGCTGGCATCGTGTACAGGAACATCTGTGCTGAGTTTGGGCCACAAGTCCCAAATGGAGGACTCCTCCAAAGGTGGTAGAGAACGACAGGCCCCGATCCTGTGGGACTTCCAGACCCAGACCAACAAACAGGTGATGGCTAACCAACCAGACATCGAGGTGGTCGATAACGATCCAGAGCGACTGCAACATCAGGAAAAAGGAACACGAGACGCTCGAGAAATACCAAGAGGTGGTAGAGAGGGTGTGGAGGCTGAAGGCAGCGGTGGTACCACTGGGGATAGGAGCAATCGGGGCAGTAACCCCAAAACTGGGACAAACTGGGACAGGGGCTCCAGCAGATACCAGGAACAACATCTGAGATCTTAGTCCAGAAGTGTGCAGTCCTAGGAACAGCTAAGATACTGCACAGCACCATCAAACTCCCAGGCCTCTGGTAGAGGACCCGAGCTTGAAGGAAGAAATCGCTCAAAGGGGATCGGCCGAGAAGGGAAATTTATATATATATAAAAAATTATACAACAATAGACCCCCTTAAACCCCCTTAAACAAAAAAAGATAACTTTTGACTGCTGCATTACTTGCCAGTCATCTAGACTAGAGATGCACCATTAGATTTTATTCATCTTTTAACCAAACACCTTGTATTTTTCCCCTTATGGGCTACATAAATGGTATCAAATAATGTTTCAAAGTTACAATGTCAAACCTGCAGATTCAGAGAAGAGCATAGTTCTGTTAAATCTGGAATATAGTGGCTGCTGGCGGCACTCATGTCTGTACCTTTACTATTTAAAGAGCCTCGGACTTCATCTGTCACAGTTAATTAGATTCTGCACAAGTATTTCAAATCTCCTGCTGAGGATGGATGTGTTTCCCTGATAACAACAGATACCCCTCGTGTATTGGAAGTGTCACGTCATTCAATATTAGTCACTCCTGGCGAAGGAGGCAGGGCTTACTTTGTCATCCAGTTCCTGTTTGAGTAGCTGGTACTTTCTGTGGAGGAGTGCGTGTGTCTCGTCTTTGGCGCTCAGCTGTGCTGCCAGCTTATCACACTCATCCTTCATCCTGTCCAACTTGACGTGCAGCGCCGCACACAGCTCCTTGTCCGATGCTGCATCCGCCTGCAAGAGAACGTGTGTGTTTGAGGACGTGATGCACACAGTCAGCAATTTGAGATAATGAGGACTCACAGTTTATCTGCTGCAAAAATACATCCACTTAAAGCAGGTTGCAGTAATTTTCAATCCTTTGAATATACTGGGAGTATGAGCTCGTGGTCCTTGACTTCTTAATGACTTTGAGGCACATTTTAAAGAGAATACATTCTCTGAAACAACCATCAATACTCCTGATCGGTCTTTTCATTACTATATCGTAGCTTTTTTAAATACATATTATTTTTTAAATATAATGACTTCAGAACATTAGAAATTAATGTTTAAATATAACTTTGGCACTGTTCTTTATTTATGAGAGGGGAGCGGTGGTGCAAACTGGGGGAGGGATGTCAAACTATTTTTATTCACTGGAGAGGGATTTATGTTTCCATTTTGAATGTAGGGTACAGACAGGGCTGGGTGATATGGAAAAAACTCTTATCAAGACATATATATATTTTTTTTTACATCAAATCACTATATCTGTCCATCTTAAAGGTTCCCTTTGACTCCTAAGTGAGATATGAAGATATTAAAAGGTTAATTTTGGTTTAAATATTTATTTTCTGTTAGACATTGAACATGACAAATACACTGTAGAACAGGCATCACCAACTGGAGGACCTATTCTGCTAAAATTCAAAAAGGTCCAGTCACTAAACTTTCCTCCCAGCAAAGGTCCGAGCCTCATACCTAAATATCACTAAATATCATCAATATCACGATTAATTGAACATTTTACTTCATTTACGATTAATGAACGATTATTTTGCTTCTTTGTGGTTTGTTTTTTGCCCTCATGGTGTGTTGGAGTGTAATAAACACATGATTTATTATTATTTATTAAACTTTCTAGCCAGTCAGTCAGTCAGTCAGTCATTTTCTGTAAGCGCTTGTCCTCGTAAGGGTCGCGGGGGGGCTGGAGCCAATCCCAGCCGACACATATAGACAGACAACCACACACGCTCACAGTCACACCTAAGGGCAATTTAGAGTCACCAATCAACCTGAGCTGCATGTCTTTGGACTGTGGGAGGGAGCCGGAGACCCCGGAGAGAACCCACGCAGACACGGGGAGAACATGCAAACTCCGCACAGAAGAGCCCCCGCCCGGACCAAACCCCGTTCCAACGAAGGACCCTCTTGCTGTGAGGCAACAGTGCTAACCACAAAGCCACCGTGCCGCCCTAAACTTTCTAGCATTATATAAAAATTAAAAGCTCCATCTTAAACTTCAGGTAAATTTAAGCACATTGTGCTGATAATAGGCCAACCTCTCCTGACTGCAGGACTCTGACTTCAGCTTCTGTCAAACTTCTGTGCTATTAATCATTTTACTCAGGAATTAAAAACTTTTGAGTCGGCCTACTTCTCCTATAGCTGCCAACAGCCTGCCAACATTCCCAGTTAGAGAAAGGCTGAAAATAAGCTCATGTGCTTGTGGCCCCGGGCCCCCGAAACATTACATCTGCCCCTGGTAATAATAACGAGAGCTCAGCAGGAGCAGCTGGATGAGACACGGAGCGATGTGTCCTGGTGTTTCTAAATAATTCATCCAAAGTCTGATTAAAGCTGAAACTAGTAGTCTGTAGAAGTCTAATGAAGTCACTTTCCATCTCTGCAGATGTGTCTGTTTCAGACACTTTGGTGCTTTGAGGAGAAGCTGCGCTCTGTTTGTCTGTCTCACTGTGCTGCTGTCGCACCATCAGCTGTTTGACCCGCGATTATGAAATGCTGTGGCTGTCAAACACTCAGCTGTTCTAGAGTGAAAGTCTTTCACTGCATTTGGTTTAGTTTCGCTATTCTTATTACCATTGGCTGTCAAAACTGTCAAAACTCTGTCAAAACTTGGCTGGATCAACTGTCTCATATTTCAATCGAGGAAAAGTTATATTGCGATTGATATCATTATGGTTTTATCGCCCAGCCCTAGCTATAGGTATCCAACTTTAAAGGGCTGTATTTTGTATTGATTTTCCTGCAATTTTTTAAAGATTTTTAAATAATTTTGGCAATTTATATGTGTAAAAAGAATTGGTGATTTTTAAAGAAATCATTTTGGCAATTTTTTTCTTTTAATTTAATTTATTGGCAATTTTTAAAGAAAACATTTTTACTTAGTTTTTTGGGAGGGAAATTATTACAAAGAAATAATTTAGCCATTTTTTTAGGAAAAAGAAAATTTCTTTAATTTTTATTGGGTCAATTTATATATATATATACAGTTATGTAACACTTTTCCAGGCCTGGAAATGGCTATTTGCAAATTCCATGAATTTTTTTTTTTTTACTTTGTTTTTCATAACCGTACGAACCTTAATAAATACTTTTAAAATTTGCCAGTGGACCCCAACAATTTACGAAAGATCTTCAGTTATGTCTGACAGGTACAGGGTTTATTCACATTAGTGCGATGTGACATTATGAACAACACAGCATCATACAATGGGTCAAAAGAATGCAGAGAGTCTGAAATCATGGTCTAAGTCCTTAATTCACATCTCAGTCTGGCTGAAGCTTGCAACGACAAATCCAGCCTCATACATACGCTTTCTGTCGACAATGATCACGTTATCACAGACAGCTGAAGATACAGTAAAGTGACTGAGGACTGGGAGTGACGGGAGTGACACAAACAGAGAAAAAAGTGGAAAAACACAAGTGCTGCAAGTGCGAAGAGAGAGAAAAACAGATGGAAAATGCTAAATTAGAACTGGAGGGAGGCAGTAAGAGAGGGATTAAGGAGGGAGAAACGGCGAGCAGGAAGACAGAGTGGAGGAGAAATCAAGAGTGAGAGGACAAGGACAAGAAAATAAGAATATTTTAAGCTTTCTCTGACAGTTGACTGTATCAAAATCGCAATACAGGCCTCTGGCAATGCTGTGCGAATATTGGGTGGGCTTCTTAGGGACATCTGCGGCGCCTGTAGGCTGGTACTTTAAAACATTCCAGCAAACGCCCTTGTCCTCACCGCGCTCGGAAATGACACCATTACAATGAGCTATGTCAGATATTAATGCCATTCAGCACCGCTAATGGGCTAAACTCAACCATATCAGGGAGGACCATGCCCCTTAAGAAACAATGTACCCACGAGGGCCCATCACTGGAGATATGGAAAGGAGGGAGGCGGGCAGGGCACTGGGGGAGGAAGTCAAGTGGAGTCCCCTATCTGCAGCTCTGCCTTGATGAGACTGCTGCGGTCTGATATCGGAGGGTGTTTAAATATTCACGCTCTGAGCTGTGGAACGGCCGCGAGGATCCACGGGGCACCACACACCATTAAGAGCTCAGCTATCCTCGATTCACCCGCACTCAGAGGACAGAGCCCCGGCCAATGAAGGAAATTACTCTAAATGAGGATTTTGTCTGTGTCTCGCTGAGTCGGAAATATGCCAGATGTTTAGTGGCTGAGGCGTGTTGCCCCCGCGCTGAATTTGAAAGCCTATGCCAATGATACTCGAAATGTCAATTAGAGGATGGCACCCTGTGATCCGTACCCAGGTGAGAGGAAAAAACATCTTTGTGGTTGGCTTACGACCTTGGCTTCCCAAAAGATTTGATGAAGAATGTGTGTCACATCTGGTACATGATCTAGAGCTAAGCAATGCTTTTTAGAGGTGTGAGGTGTGTGTATGTTGGAAATGCACTTTCTTCCAAAAAGTTTAACCCTAAGCGCCCACACATGTTACACACGCTTGTATTGTTCTGTGTACAAAATGCGCTTTTGAAAATCAAAATTTAAAAAATAAGAAACATTAATATTATTTTCTACTTTCAAGTTAATTTTTTAACTAACATCTGCCCTAACATGTCACCCTGGTGCTCCATGACGGTCAAGATCTGGAGCTCTGCAGATAACAAAACACACACCTCACCTGCTCACACTACCGCCACTACCACTCATTAAGTTAGACTGTTACTGCAGCGCCGTTAAATCATGCTGATTTATTCTCCGTAAGCTGGAAACAAACTAACGGCTCTCCTGTTCAGATATTAATAGTATTTGTAAGTAATAGTGGCGCCTCATGGTCGAAAAATGCGACTAAATAGTCACAGTTTGAAGCTCTGCAAAAGCCCTGCTTTGTGTGTGTGTCTGTGAGAGAGAGAGAGCCATAAGAGAGAAAGGGAAAAATGAAACGCCAAAGCCAACTTCATGCCAGATGCAGAAACCAAACAAACAAAGCATAACACAAAAAAACCAAAACAATGTTAGTGTCTTATGCTGAATCCGCACATTCAGTATCGCTTTCCTGCTCGTCCATGCTTGTTTTCTTTTGGTGCTGTGCATTGTGCAGACGGACAGTAAGCATTATCAGATGATGTAATTGAAATCAACGATATAGCACAATACCAAACAACAGATGTTTTACTGTCGGACGACATATCTCGTCATATCGCACAGCCCTACAAAAGACAAGAAATAAAGAAAAACTGTTCCTGTTCTTTTTTGTTGAAAGCAGATGATCTAAAGATCCAACGTTCAAGATAAAAATAAAGTTCCTACAGATACTGAGCAGCATCAACAAATCGGTCTTTTTATTTTAATGCTATGGTAAGCTAACAAGGTACTGGCTCTAAATACCCATTTACTGTACAGACATAAGAGTGGTTATCATTTAACTCTCTGCAGAACAGCCAATAAGGGTATTTCCCAAAATGTCCCAAAACTCTCTCTACCCGTACATGAAAGCATCTTACCTTTACCTCCTTCAGGTGTGCCTGTATTTCATCTCGCTCCTGACGGCAGATCTTGAGCGTGTCCTGAACTTCCCGATACTTCTTTGTCCTGCTGTCTTCCATCATGGCCTTTGTGTTGTCCAGCTCTTTCTGATGCACCTCCCTCTCCAGCTGCAGCTGCTGGCCCAGTGCGGCCCGCTCCTCCTGCACCGCCGTCAGCTGGGCCTCCAGCTTCTTCTTGGAGCTCTCCTCCTCGGCCAGCTGCTGGAGCAGCTGAGAACGGGACGAGGTCATCTCCTTCAGGGCGGCCTGGAGCTCGGCCTGTGCGTCCTGGTCCCTCTGAAGGCGACGGGCCTGAGTGTCAGCTCGATCCTCCAGCCTCTGGTTCTCCTCCTTCAGTCTCGTCTGGACGGCAGCCAGACACCGAGTCTCCTCCTCCAGGGCAGCCGAGGCCTCCCTCACCTAGGGTTAGGATCTGTTAGCGTCTGATCAAAGCTCTCTTAATGACTGTGAGCTGAGGTTTAAACATTTCTGTCCTTCATCAACACCTCAAACTGAACATGACAAATTGTACTGCCAACAGAATTTAATCAAACTCTCAGCCCTGTCTGTGCAGATACTCTGTACCAGAGTGCTGATGTGCCCACAGTGTTACTACTACTACTACTACTGAACTCAATAAAAAAACAAAACAAATTGGGATAATCGTGAGTATCTTGTCCAGCAGCCTTAGGGGTGGGCGATATATCAAAAATATTCAAGATCTCATGGCTTGTTTCATGTGTGGTTTATAAAATAACAATATCACGAACATCGAGTACAAATTGTCTCGTCGCTTTTACAAGCCACCGGCATTTTGGTTCTCTTGCTCTCTCCAAGGGCTCTTTACCTCTTACACGCAAAAAAGCAAAAGTTTTACAGTAAATGTTCGGTGTTTCCCCACAGTCTACAGTCCAATAACATGGATTTTTTTTTTTTGCGTCTCTGGTGACTTGAAGGATTTTTTTGTTCTTGGATGCTCAACCCCGTACCTCCCGGATTTCCTGCTCCAGTGACAGCTGGCGCTGGCGGGTCTCGGACAGCTCCACGTCCTTGCGGTGGAGCTCTTCTTCGCGCTGGGCCAAGCGGCCTAAGATTTCAGCGAGCTCCCTGCGGGCGGCCTCGGTCTGCTGGCTCAGCGCCTTCAGCTGGGCCTGAGAGCTCTCCTTTTCCCTGGCTGCCTGGAGGGAGAAACAGAGAGAGAGAGAGAGAGAGAGAGAGGGGGAAATGAAGAATGACAAATGAAGAGGAGGCGGAAGATGGTGTACAAAAAGGAGCTCTAACAATAATGATGAGTGCAGGAGAAAGAGTGACAGAGAGACAGAGGCAGAGAAACATATGCAGTACCAGCTCTGGCGCTGATAGGAAAATGCTCGCACTCAGCTGCCTGATAAGGGACAATGGTCAGGTCTGTTCAAGGCAGATTGCTTCTAATACTCTGGCTTTGACTGGAATTTGCAAAGACTTTGCTGTAGCTCAGAACCTAATCATTTAATTGAGCACTTGATTCTCTCCCCTAATTCATTAAGGGGGCAGAAATGATTTTGTAATTAATTCGCGTCACGTCGAGTGTGCCAGGTGGGAGTCTGTCTGTGTGTGTCTGTCTGTCTGCGAGGCGCGAGGCTGCTGACTGCGAGTTTGGAGGTGACTCAGTTCAAAAGGAATTTACATCAACGGGAGGTGACTTTCAATCTAATAATAATTGCCAGCCGTTAATTATTCAACTAAGCACAACTGCTGTAACATACCTTGTGAAGGCGCTTAAATCACTTGACTTCTTTTTTTTTAGCTTTATTATCAAATTCAGTCAATCTATACAGTTTCGATCCATTCGATCCATCCTGCCAGAACAAACGTTGGCATTTTAAGTTCCCAAAAACACGGTGCTGTGGTTAACGTGGTTAAGTTTAAGCAAAAAACCCACTAGGTTATTGGTTTGCTTAAACACCCACTTCTGGTGGCACAATCACAGCTGAAAATGCTCCTAATGTCTCACTAAAAAACACATAACTTCTGGTGGCACAATCAAGGCCAAAAATGCTGTTGGTGTCTGTTTTAGTTGCACAATCACAGCAGGAAACACTCCAGATGTCTCACAAAAAACATCCTCTTTTGGTGACAAACTAACAGTTGGAAATACCACCGATGTCTTGTTGAAAAACACCCATTTTTGATGGCTCAATCATGGCCAGAACTGTCACGTTGTCTTGCAATAAAACAGCCCCTTTTGGTGGAAAAACAGCTGGAAATGCCGCTGATGTCTCAATAAAAAACACCTGCTGTTTGTTGCATAATCACAGTTTGAATGCCACTGATGTCTTGCTGGAAAACAACAACTTTTACTGCCAAAATCATGGCTGGAAATGCAGCAGATTTCTCACTAAAAATCAGCTGCTTTCTGTGGTACAATCACAGCTGAAAATGCCGCCAATGACTGCCTAAAAAATCCTGCTTTTGATGAAAAAATCACGGCTGGAAATTCTGCCAATGTCTCGCTGAAAGAATATGAGCTTTTGAAGGCACAATCATAGTTGGAAATGCTGCTCGTATCTCGCTGAAAAACACCTATTATGATAGCTCAATAAAGCCTGAAATGCTGCCAATGTTTAATTTACATGTTATCAGAACTTTGTTACTTTACAAACATTAATATAATACATACAAAACATACAAATGTAGCGTATCACTGGTTTACAGATCTTACTTTGCCAACATTTTTTTCTAGCAACTGGGCTTTAGTCTGACTTTGATAAAAATAAGAAATAAAAAAATCTTTGCTATACAGATAAAAAAAAGTATGAATTAAAATGAGCACAAAAGCAAGCATGAGTACCCAACCATTTTTCTTAGTTTGGGTTGAATAGCAACATTAATAAAAAGCTCCAGAATGTTTCTTATTACTATTATTATTAATATTATTCGTATTACTTTCACTGGTGTGTTTTTAAATGTATTCAGTAGTTTTCAATAGCATTTTCCTTTCATTCTGTCCCTGATTACTGAAACACTTTTCTTCCTCTTCATCATCAGACGACTGCATGTGACATACAATGCAGATTGAAATGAATATGTATCTATATTTCCCTTTCACAATCATTAAAGTACAGAGGGTGCTGCTTTGGCTGATTTTCCAGTCTGCGTCTGCTGTGAAAGAACATGGAAGAATTGGACCAGAAAAACTCATAAATATTTTATCATGTGTATTTCCCCTGTGATAAGAGGGTGTTGATTTATTTTCTCTAAAACGAGAACTTGAGTGTCCTTCGTTCTGTGATGTAACAAAGTCTAAAGGACCATTGCTTAAACACACAGCAGCTAAAAAAATAGACTATAACATCTGAGTAACAGAGTAGAAACTGCTGGTGTGTCCACAATGTTCACAATGCTTTGCAGCATTGTGTGAATCCCTGCAGCCACTTTCACCACCACTGCTGCACTCTGACGTCATCGCGGAAAGTTCTCGCCGCCTGGGGCTTCACCACAAATCACTCCACCACTGGAGCTGAGACACGCATTTCAGCACAGACATTATTGATTACTACAGTTTTTTTTTTTAAGAACACACTGTCAAAGTCAAAGCAGGTATGCACGAGCCAGAGTCCACTGCTCAGAAGATGCAACAAAGACAGTCAGTTGTTGTTGATAGTGCTGCCAGCTGGCTCGCTGTTAACTCGGCCGCCAGCAGCAGCAGCAACGGCAGCAGCAGCAGCATTATCCGGAGCGTTTGAGACGGGCTGCTGGAGCCGATGAGTAGAGCTGATGTATTTGAGCTGCAGTTGCCCACCAGAACCAATTGATACCTAGTCAATAAGCCGCAGTGAGATTTGCAGTAAACTTTTGCTGGATTCTGTGCAGCAGCTGAGAGCTTTTATTTTGTTCAAAGATAAGCCGTAAAAAATGACTATCGCCGACAGGAACAAAAAGCAGCTGACCGCTGAGCAGTTTTGACTGATATCTTCAGTCCTCTGGAAACAGACACAGTCTGAACGTTTACACGATGTTAGAAAAAGTTGAATGATGATATCAGTCTGACTAAAACTGGACTTTTAAAGTACATGCAAACACGTTAGTCTGAGTGAAAGCGGACTGAATCAAATTTCTCAAAACCGGACTAACACACTCAGAGTGGAAGTCAATTTACTCCGTCATGTAAACTCCTCAGACTGTAACTACAGTCGGCGTTCTGCGTGTGCTCCTAGTCACTGCGCGGCATCCTTCTGTGTTTACGGATAGGGACTGTTTGTCATTGATGAAGGGGGAAGGGGCGCTGTAAAATGGCTCAGGCATTTAAAAAAAAAAAATGTAAGCACGAGGGACATACAACTTGAAAAGCTGGCATTTTATATTTATTTTAGATTTAAAAAGGTCACACCCCAGCCACCCCAAATAAAGTACAGTCCCACAACACCGGCACGAAAGCTAAGTGATGTCCTGCTGTGGACGGGGCCGCAGCAAACCATATTTCAGACACTTTAAAAAATAAATACCAAAATCATCACTGTTCAGTGGATAAATGAAAAATTTGACATAATGGCTTCAAATCCCCGTCGTTAAGGGCTGCAACAGCAAAGGAAAAGGATGAAAATATTCTAAATATAGCATAAAATTAAAAGGATATTGACTTTTTATAGGTGGCTTAAGACTAATCAATGAAGGCAGAGTTTGCTGAGCGCTGATTGATTATATGTACGTGACACGGCGGTTTTTAAGTTCACAGTTGTGATTGTGATGCCTTCAATATCCTGACTGTATATATAATATAGGTTTATAGCAGCTAGCTGAAAGGGGGCTTATCACCACGTACTTCCGTCAACAAATCGATTTCCCCCAGTGCATTTATACAAGAACAAGAAGTCAGAAGTGCAGTTAAATGACCTAATCCAGCTATGACTGCAGCTCCACTAAACTGCACATGTAAACATACTGACTACAAGGTTTAGGTAAAGAGTGGAAAAATGGGAGAAGCTCAGCAACATCAAAGCAGCGAGCAAAAAGCTCACTGAAAGCTGATTCATTACGCTCACCTGGGCCTCGCAGGCTATAAAAGCTGGCCCAGGTGTTCACTCTTTCTCTCCCTGCCTCCAGCAGACGTCCACCCTGCACGGCTGCTTCTGGTGCAGCAGACCTGACAGCACGCCTGACACACATCCACATATGGCTTTCACTACTGACTTCGCTGATTTCCACACGCCGATGTTCATCTTTGAATGTCTTAGTTTAATAAATTACAAGTGATTTAAATAAATCTCAACGGCCAGCCGCCATGACAGTCACAAAGACAGTGGGAGGGGCGTAACCCTAAGTGGGGCTGAGCATAACGAGAAAATCAAATCTGATATTTTTGAGCAAATACCTTAACCCTTAGGGCACACTTTAATACCACACACACTCGTATCGCTCTGCGCACAAAGTGTGCTTTTCAAAATCAGGCTATAAAAAATATTATACATCAATATTTTTTTTAAACTAAAATCAGTCCTAACCAAAAATATCAAATATTCATTAATTTGCAGAATTGTAACCCTTTAACTGCCAGGTTTTTGTCATGATGCTACTGTGTTTTTAGATGAAAACAACACAATAAATGAATTACTTTCAATATACGACATGTGAAGTAGTTTTTCAGGGTTTTTATGATCAATCTGGGATATATCAATGATTTGCAGCAACATTGAATATGACAGTGCATCTAGTGGAAACGGCATGTATTTTGTCCATCTGCCAAATATGGTAAAAAATGAGGTGGAAAACAGTAAAAAATAGCAAATTCCAAGCGAAAAGCCCAGAATGACACCCAGAAATAATACAAGTCATGTTTTTATGCTTTGATGGCCGTGGGATCAAAAACTGAAGTTTGAATGGGTTTCAATGGCACATTTTTTGCACTTAACAGTATGAATTTAACAATTCTGTTTTCAGAGCATATCAGAGAGCTGAGCTGGAAATTCCAAAATTAAACAAACACACACAATCTTGCCAGAATGAATGCCATATGCATAAACACAGCCAAAAGTATTTAAAAAATGAGTAACGAAAAGTTTGTAAAATGCACCAAACAGACCCAAAGGTTTACTATCGATATTGTAGGGTTAACTATTGGTGCTTTCACAAAATATTCACACAATGAAATTTTTGATAAATAATCATCAGTAAAATGGATATAATGACAAGTGGGTTAAGACATATAATAGAGTTGCTAGAATATTCTGCTGAATTTGGAAAATTACATCATTTTACTGTAATGCAGCTTTTAAAACCAGAAAAAGAAATCACTAGAAAGACTTAAAATATTAAATTATTCAAAATGTAAGACGATATTGCCCTGTACTACTTTAAAGCACACGGTTATGATCATTTTTCCCCTTTAGATGTTGTTTTAAATTCCACTCCTTGCACTTGGAGTATTTTTAAAAAAGGGCAGATCAGTTCATTGGACTCGGTGAGTTTCTGAGATGTCCGTTTTCGTTATAAAGATCAGTGGTCACTTAGCCGCAGCTGCTACTGTAGGCTGCGGGGTCAAAGGTCGTGTAACTAGTGTATCTGCCTTAACTGACCTGCGAGGCCTTGTCGGTGTGGAAGTGAGCCTCAGCCCTCGACTCCTCCAGCTCCTTCTGCAGCCTCCTGCACTTCGCCCTCCACTGCCGCACGGCCTCTTGGGCCCTGGCCTTCAATTCGTCTCTGCTCCTCGTGCTCTCCTGGAGCAGCGCCTCCGTCTCCCTCCTCTCCGCCTGCCCTCGGCTCTGAAAGGATGAGCGAATTCATAAATACGGTGCGTATTCATTCTTTATAATCTGAATCAGTGTTTTAAAAGTGTGGGGCGGATTGTTAAACGTCTAACAGGCTTAATTCTGAAGGATCTCATTACCGCGGCGTCTTTACATTGTAATTTTGTGAACTTATGGCACAGAATGAAGCGCTACACTCAGCATGCTTCCAATTTAAATCTGCCACTAGAACAAGCACCCTTCGTTTGAAATCCTTGAAGTAAATTACCTTTCTGCTGATGAAAACAGTATGATGCGACATGAAAAAATACCTGCATCTCCTTTAACTGCTCCAGCATTCGGAGCTGCTGTTGCTCCCGTCGCGCCAGGTCTGATGACAATTCCTGAGAAATAGAGAAGAGAAAAGGTCAAGGACGTGTGTGTTTGTGTGACCACGACTGCTGCTAATGGGAGGAAAAGGACAGAACAGCGTGCGGGGTGCAGAGGAAGGGGTTTAGGGCGATGGAAGTGAGGAGAATGAAGAAAAAGATAGACGGATGTAAAAAAGAAAAAGTATGAGAGGTTTTAAAGGAGAAATTCACCATGTTTTACGTGGATACCCAATTAGTGTGGATGATAAAACCTCAAATACTAAAAGGCGTCTGAACAACTGACTTCACTGTTCGACTACGCATCGGAAGAAAACAACATAGATCTACTAAGTGGTACTAAGTACTGTTATAGTTAAGTTCAATTAAGTATTGTTATGATTAAATTAAAAAAACAACCTTGGAAACAAACTCGCTGCTCTCAGGTTCAGATTCTGCAAAGATTTGCAAGTTGCTCTGGGGCTCCGTGGTCACAAAATGTGACTAAATGGCTGCGATCAGAGCTCTGCAGATACATTCACACGCTACTACCACTCATAAAGTTAGACTGTTACCGCAGCACCGTTAAACGTGATGATTTATTCTCTGTAAGCTGGAAACAAACTAACAGCTCTCCAGTTCATATAATTAATAGAATTTGCAAATCACAGTGGTGCTTTGTGAGTGCAAAATGTGACTAAATAATCACAATCTGGAGCTCTGCAAAAGCTCTGTGTTTTGTGTGTCTGTGAGAGGCTGAAAGCTGTAAGAGAGAGAGGGTAAAATGAAACGCAGAAACGAGTCTCTTAGCCGGTGGCTAAAAAAAAAACAAGACAATTTACACTCCCCGTGTTCAAAGTAATTTTATGCATCACACTTGAAACAACCTCAAGTACAAGTTACTCGGTAGATTTATCTGTTTTATTCATTCATTCATTTACTTGTTTATTACTTATCAACAACATTATATTCGATAAGTCAGCCACCCCTTGTTGAGACTGTATTTATGCTGCCTACCACTGGATTATCTGCAGTGCTGGTCTAAAACTCATTCAGAAAGGAAGAGTTTCACTGGATTACCTTCATATCCAAAGAAAATCACAATCACTTTAAAGTTCGATTGAAGTTTTAAGTGAAGGGCAGGTGAGGTTAGCCGGGTGCCGTTTAGGTATTTCTGCAGAATAAGGCTGCCAGTTTGGAGTAATTAGTCATAGCCTGATTAGTCATAGGCCTATTAGACTGTGTATAAATTCAGTCACTGAGAAAATTGAATCTTCCACCCTATTCTCCTCATTATACTCCAGTTTTGCTCATTTACTGTTAAAATGAAACATTTTCAACGTCTATTTTGATCTAGACATAAAAACCGTGAGAGACGCCCCAGGTGATACATGCAAACACCCACTTCATCTTTTAACACCTACTCGGCAATAGGGGAAACGTGGGAGTTTAAACACATTTTTCGGTGAAAGAAACATCAGAGATTAGAGGAGTGTGCCAATGCTTTAAGTGCAGCTCTTCCTACTAACATTTTATTGATACCCACCGCAGCCTTGAATACCCCTGCATAGCAAGGGAATTTTTTTTCTTCATGTTTTTATGTCTTGTTACAGTGATGGAAGTGACACGTCGCACCAGTTTGAGGAGGATAAATGACTGCTGGTTGACTCCTGATCTCCTATTCCAACTGTCACTTCATCTGACGATTCTAAGAGGATCAAGTGGCGTGGAGTTGGCGGAGGATGCGACCACGGATGAGAGGCACCCGACAAACGGAAATAACCGCGCTCAGGGTGGAGACGCCGACACGGGAAAAGTCAGAAAGCATGCTTCTGTTGTTTGCACTCCTGCTGAGAAATCCTCCGTGTATTTATACGTGAGGGTGTACTGCAGAGACAGCCGCGTAGATGAGTGAAGCCATATTCGCACGGGACTCGTATTACCAGGGGACCTCGTGTGATTTAGAAATCAGCCCCCCATGTCTGTGTTTTGTGTGCACAGGATGAGCAAAGTCTATGTTTTACTCAAATCTGCTGACATTTTCCCCAGATATGATGTGAACAGTCATTTTTAACTCCACTCTGCACAACACAAAACATTATAGTAGACATGTACAGTGTAAACAGCCATTTTCAGGGAGGAGACGCCAGACGCAGTGCCGGTTAAATATAAACCGATATCTTAAGGCTATAACACTATATATATAGATATTTTTAAATGTCGTTTAAACTAATGTTTACTAAAATACATTACTGAATGAACTGCAGTTACAACAAAGTTAAATAAAGTAGCTATTGTCATATAATAAAGTTGAATACTTTACTGTTATAATAACATTTAATAAAATACGATTATAAGAAGGTTAAATTAAGTAATTTACAATGAAATTTAAATAGTATTGTTATAATTAAATAAATCAGAGCGGGGCCCATGGTGCTCTTTTATTCCCACTGCAATACACTTTATAAACCATGCAAGATCGTCATTGCTTTTTTTCATGTAGCTTTGCACACGTTTTTGTTTTTATCTTAAGAACTGTGAGAGGCTTTTCCATGTTGTTTGAGCCCCAGAGCGAAGGCAATTTCCTGTCACTATGTGCTGGACAGTAACGTTTTTCAAATCTTGAATAAGCTGCTACACAATGAGTATATTTGATATATATCGCCCACCCTGAGTTCATATACACATATTACCCACACTGTTATGACCAAAAGCTGGTTAAAAATCAGCAAAGTTTCCCTTTTAAGGAATGACATGCGATGCCTTCCCTGAACAGCTGCTGCTAAAACGTCATTGTTTTATGTAAAAACACACTAAAACACAATTTATGTGACACACACCTCCACCTGTAAGCTGAGTTGGACCCTCTCCTTCTCCTTGCGGTCCAGAGTCCTCTTCAGTTCTTCAACCTCACCAAGTACCGAGGCTGTGCGCAGCTGGGCTCGCAGCTCCGCCACTTCTTTCTCCAGGCTCAAACGATCTAAACATACACACACACACACACACACACACACACACACACACACACACACACACACACACACACACACACAGGCACATAAAGTGTTACAATTGATTTCTACATGTGGAGACAAGTAACATAGAACGAGTGACAGCGAACTTAAGGTGATTGATAGAGAACAAGAAGTACACTGCGCCTTCTGCAAAAAGGCTAAAAGCACAGGCATGAGATAAACATTTTAAAGAGACTCATTATGATTTTCTCATTTTCTGCACATTATATAATCAGGGCTTCTACAGGTTTCATACACTTGAATTTAATGCATTTTAAAACTTTCTCAGGATAATTTTCAAGCATATTTAAGACTCATTTTTGGACAAATCGTCATATTCATATACAAACACTACAGGTTAGGTTTTTTTCTAAATTATCATTAGTATATATATATATATATATATATATATCCTGTATGTTAACATTTCTCCAGTAAACCTCTTTGTGTCTGTGATAAATAAGTAAGTAAATACATTTTAACTTTTTATGTACTTTTAAAGGAGCATGCCATTTTTGTTTGGTTTTTGTTATCAGATTAATGTGTAATATTTTTTATAGCTTGATTTTGAAAAGTGCATTTTGTGCACAGAGCGATATGAGTGTATGTGACATTAAAGTGGGCTAAACAATGTTAAAATGTTCTAGCAGAAACCCAAAATGCAAGTATGAACCTGAGACAGGCCCCCTCAAAGCACAGTCAGTTTTTCTAAGCTGACTCTGAGATTTATTTCACCTCTTTACCTTCATATATTGGACCACTTGACTCGGTCACTCGAGGCAGACTGAGCGTTTGCAGACGTGAGCAGAATTTAAATGAAGTGGTGTGAGATGTGAATGAAGGAAGATTCTCTACGATAAACCAACATGCTGATAGTAAATTATTTCACCTATTTACCAAATCAGTAAAAAAAAAAAAGAAAAAATTCTTATTGAGCGAGTACAGAACTTTATACGAGCTTATAAGAATCTGTCATTTTCAAACTTTCACTGCCTTTAAAGCCCTTTGATGCCTTCAAATCAATACCAATAAAAAATAAAACTGAGGGGTATTGATGGATGAGATTTCCAACACTTTTCTCTAAGCAACTCACAATCTTCTCTCCTATTTCTGCCGTTACGGAGTTGGCAGTAATCTTTAAACCCGCCCATTTAACCTGCATCCAAATCCTCTCTGTCTTCCTGTTTTTTTGTCGTTCCTTCACCTCCAGACTTAAATCCGGTACCTGTCCCTCGCTGTCCCTCCTCCCTGTCCGAGTGGTTGCCGTGTGGCTGAGAAGTCTCCGGTCGGGCCCTCTGCAGCTCAGTCCTCTCCCTCTTCGTCCTCAGCAGCTCACCGCGCATGTCCTCCACCTGGAGCCGTGCGAGCAGACACAGAGAGACATCCGGCTGTAAAACGACACTGAAGCTCTTCAGAAGACGCTGCTCTGTTTACAGTTTTGTCCCCCGAGGTTTAATGTACGTCTGCATATACAATCAGGCACAAACAAACCTGTTGGACGAGGGACTCTCTGCTGTCCTCAGACTGCTCCAGACGTCTTCTCGCTCTCTCCAGCTCCTGCTCCATCTGACGGGAGCACAACAATAACAATGTCAGGACGATACATAATTTATTTATAAAGTTCATTTGATAGGGACAAACAAACAAGCTGTAGTGACTTATGTTTCACAAATATAGAGATCATAGCTAATACTAGTTTCCAACTCCAGCCCCAATTAGGCTTTTAGTTAAGAGAAATCAAAATGAAAGAAGATATCAAGGTCACATACAATAACAGTTACGGTAAACAGAAGACAAAAAGGTAAATATGTTAACACAGAAAAACAGAGTAAAAAAATATTTAAAAAAACACACCAATATCAATGTTACATGCGCTTACAAAACTCAACTATAAGACATTTCAAAATAATTAAAATTGCTCACATCTCTGATTTTGCTTCAGCCAACCTTTAACACTTTTTGTTAAAAATCTTAATATCTTGAGTTAAATTTATTTCGGCTGGCAGTGTGTTTCACAGGAGAGCCTGTGGAAGTGTTTTGGAAATTGCTGGAGAAGCAGCAAGAGTTTGGTGTGAATAAGCTTCGTTGTCAGAATGTCATTATGTGTGCAGAATTTATTATCTACAATCTGAGTTGAGGCAAAGTTGAGAAAATATTGGGAATATTCTTTTTCGGGAGTTTTTCTTGGGTGATGTGAGGGTCTAAGGGCAGAGGGATGTCGTACACTGTAAAGCCCTCTGAGGCAAACCATGTTTTGTAATAATGGGCTCTATAAATAAAACTGACTTGACTTGAAAGGGGTTATATTTAATTTTCAGCTAAAAAGTGTCGATATACGAACTGCTTCGGTAAAAACATGAATGCTAACTACCTTACCTGCCTGGTACAGGGTTCCTGCAGCTTAAGGTAAGGTCGATTTAAGAGGACATTCAAGTAGAAGCCCAGTCCGCTCTGATTGGTCAGCTGGCTCTCTCTATGCACAGTCTATATTATTTGTTACACTGTGACGTCACCAAGTTACAGAAGTAAACACTGAAACTCAAACGAGCTGTTTCAGGCAGCTCAGGAGCAGAGAGGGGTCCCTTTGGCAGGGACTTAAGGCTTTATTACTTAGGAGACCTTTTACAACCACTACAATGCTACACAAAACAACAAAGAAAAGGGAAAAACCCCAAAAGCATAATAGGGCCCCTTTAAAAAAACATATAAAAAATGGGGGCACAGTTGCAAGTTGCTCCCAGTTATAAACTTTAGTATCATTGTCTGTCTGGACTACAAGTGCTGCCAATTCAGTAAAAAGATGCAGGAAGAAATACGCATCATCTTTATAAAGCAAACTTTCATAACACTAAGTTCATAACAAGGTGTAGGGGTCGCCCGATATTGGTTTTTCAGGGCAGGTACTGATACCGATTATTAGTACTCAATGAGACCGCTAACCGACATTTGGAACCAGTATGCATTTACAATAAAAATGAAAACATTTTTGTCAAAATTTTGAATTTGGAATATAACAAACTCCAGCAAAAAACCTTGTTTAAATGCTTTTAGCAAAGGTTTAATCACAACTGAAACCTTCAACATCAAATACAGCAAGTTCCCTGCAACTTTTTTTATAAAGTTCAGTGAAAATTTAAATAAAAAATATCTCCCTGAGGTTTTACAAAGTCAAAGTTCCTCCCATGCTGACACTTTCTTTGCATGTATTGCAGACTGCCTGCTGTTGGTTGAGTGTAATACACACACTTTTTCATTAACTAATTTTATCGGCGATCATTAAAATAAAATGCCGACACAGATAATCTGCAAAATACCACATATTTTTAACACAAAAACCTTCCTGTGAGACTAAATATATTCACCTTGGTCTTCTCCCTGTCTGCCTTCAGCAGCCGGGCTGTGAGGGCCTCCTCTCTCTCAAGGCCTTGAACTTGACGTCTCCCTGAAGTCTGCAAAAACACAATTTACAGGCTGCAGCATGTATCATTACAAAAGCACACACATAAGAGTAGTGTAAGAATGCAACACGAGAGGTGCTGTTGCATCACAGCTTCCCCCATCTCGTCGACTTGGAAAAAGATACTGGCATCATGGTGGATTTGTACAAGAGCTCAGATCCCACTCAATCCCACTCATAGCGAGCGGGCTGTGATGATGAATTACCGGCTGCTAGCAATAACATCTACCCAAGTGACTCATCATCTATTTGATTCACATCACAGCGGGCCCATCGGTGGGGAATAAATGTGCCCTCTGCTCTCCCTCCTCTCCTGCTCTTTAGTAGTAAAAGAGATTATTTTCCTCTTCATGTCCTCATGCTTGTTTATTTACCCTTAATTTTTGGACAAATGCATTATTTCCCATCGCCCTGGGCCCTGCTGGTGTCCCATTAGGGCACTACCGAGGAGAGGATGCAAATGAATTGGAAGCTGCTATCATTAAACAGTGTGGTGAAAAAAGGCCTAATTCACAAAAGGTTATCAGTCGGGTTGCAGCTACACAGCGCCCCTCTGTGGTCTGCTCGTGAACTGCAGCAGAGTCTAAAGGGCCCCTTATTAGCTCCGACAAAACGCTGTCCTCAAAACCAGCAACCAAGAAATAAATGCTTGAGTTATTTCATAAATGAACTAACATTATGTTGATGGTTGTGTAATATGGGTGATTTGTGTGGCTAAATGGAGAGAAGCAATGTAAGACAGCAATAATACAACATAATGTGCGACTGTGGGCATCAAGCTTTGAGTCTACATCACCAAAGTGCACCTAATGACAGAGCTCTCTCAGCTATAGTGCTTTGAGACAAATGTACGCCTGATGAAAAAAAAAAAACATGATTGGCATGAAATGTGGGAAAGCAGCAACTGCTTGCTTAGCGACCATTTGCACTGCATCCCAGTAATTGCCTAGGTGTGCTTTATAGTCTCGTAAAGGTGACACAGTGGGAATGCTGCTTTCACAAACAAGGGAGCACTGCAGTACATTAGAGGAAAAAAACCCTCAGTGACGAGCGTGGAGGAATCTGGAGATTTTTTTTTGCATGCTACAGACAACACTCGGTGAACAAATGCATCTAATACCAGCATTCATACACATTTTTATCAATGGGTTTTTTCCCTGGATGGGAAAAAAATGGCCAATGGCGCAGGCTTTTTTTGTCAGTTATTAAATTCTAAAAAATTGACATTTTTTTTTCTTTAAACTTTTTTGTTAATTGTTAAAGAAAAAAATGGCATTTTTTTCACTTTGAAAACTCTGGTGATCTTGTTATTCTTTACAAATTCTCTTGATTTTTTTTCTTTTTCTTTAAGAATTAAAAAAAAAAAATTAAAGAAAAAATCGTCAGTTTAGGAAACATCAGAAAGCAGCGTGGAGGCCTGTTAAAATGTCTCAGTGGTTACTCTCTTTATGTATCTCTTACTTATTCAGTCTTTCTTTCAAACTCGGTGCAGAATAGTCTTAAAATATTCATCTCTCGTGTTCACCTGGGTGTTGTGTTTCCATCAATGGCGATTGAAGCTGGAGCCAATAAAATGCCACTCATAGCCATTACATTAAAAAAGCCAGATGTTAGCGGGTGTTATTTTTTTTGTACGGTGCAAAAAGGGGTTAAATTGTGTGGAAGATTACTGATCGCACCAATTATAGTGTGTGGTTTTTGTTTTGTCTTATTTTGTAAAATAAAGAATCAACAGAGATCACCTGTGAATGTTTCTGCATCCACATTTTACTGCGCTTGCATTTGACCCTGTTTAAGCCAGAATTGGCAGCCTAAATAGCTTGTGATTTTATTTTTTATATTGAGCGTTCATAAAGCGTTCTGTAAATGTCAGCGGTCTGCATTATTACTCAGGAAAATCAACAAGCATTTATTGCTGCTAATGGTCACGCGTGGGTCGAAAGAGTCCTGCAGACTTGCTTTCTCTTGACTGCCTCGTGTTGAAAAGATAGATTTTCACTGAAAATTAGAATTATTATGAAAGTCTGCGTGTCGTATGTGATGTTTCTTTGTTTGCCTGCTTTTTTATTTTTTATACATGTGTGCTTCATGTGTCCTTCACGCTGGCTCGTGTTCGTTTTAAGCGCTGACACATACGATCAGTGCTCCGTCACGGTTTTCACTGGGTTTCCTTTAACGCTGAATGCTCCTCTGTGAGCTTGGGTGTCGTTCTTCTGTTTTGGTGTGACTTGTTTCTTTAGTATAACATTAACCTGCTCGGGGACTGCAAATAAAAATTGGCTTTTGATGTTAATTAATGTGTGTTGTCTCTGATGAATAGTTAAAAAAAAAACAACATTTAAAGTGTACTTCACCCCCCAAATGACCACCGATCTGATTCGGCGGACACGACTCTGAGTCGGCTACAGCCCTGTTCAATTCAGTTATAAAAAGTACGATTTTAGCAAAACTGCACGTTTTTGGAAAGTACTGAGCACGTGACTGAATAAATGAGACTCGAGCTGTGTGAGCGTTTTCAATAAAACATTTGATAAACTGTAAAACCTCAATTAATAGCCCGGGCAATTATTTACTTAAATCACTGAACTCGACAGGCTTATATTTGGGACAGGCGTTTAATTCCTTTCACACAAAACTGCTGCTGAGCAAAGATGGGAAATATAATCAAATTATTTATTCAACCCAGAAGTTAGCAGGAAATTTATTTAAAAAACTACAAGAAAACTACCTGTACATTTGCCCAAAAAAACTGGAAAGAAACCCACCAGAAATTAAAAAGAAAATTCATACAGATGACAAAAAAATCAACAAATGACCTGAAGCAATGCTTAAATTCAGAATAATTCTGTAAAATAATTTAAAATAAATAATTATGATAATTACAAATATAGTTGACTGGACATTTTTCCTTTGCTTCTTAAAAAGTCTCTCTCTTGTTTACTATGCTGGTATTACTAACACTGTGAGTAGTATGTCAATGTTGCCAAAAGTGTAAACATATATACATATTTGTATGCGTGATCTAAGCAGCTAACTAACTTTATCTCCAGCAGGTCGCCAACAACCCGAGTTTTTGTGTCCTAAGAACAATAAAAATGAGCTGCACGGTGACCAGACTGAGCCTGTAACAGAGACAGGCCTCTATGTGTCGAAATGTGTCGCCACACAGAGCTAGTAAAAGAGACTGGGCTTTTATTTGAAGTTTTACGGTAGTTTTGCTGTTGTTAAATATGATGTTAAATAACTTTAAGGCTTCAATTTTGTTCATTTTTGGGACTTTTGATTCACTGTTGAGGCATACGTGAAAAACAAAGTTTTCTTCGTGGACGAGACGTCACACGAGGAGTTTTGGATGTGAAAATGGTGATTTAAAGGGTGAAGTATTTCTTTCAGTATTGTTTTATTCCATCTTGTCTACATCTCTTCCCTGAGTTTTGTGCCATCATGTCTCCAGATTATTTGTCAGTGATCTTTTCGAATGTGAGAGAACACGCGAGTGTCAACCACGAGGTGTGGGATGGAAAGATAACAGCAGATGAGTGGTGAGGAGGAGTGTCACCTCCTGCAGCTCGTCAGACACGGCCGCCCGCTGATCAGGCCTCCTCTCTCTCGCCGCGCCGCTCTGCTCGCTGTGCATCTCTCTCTCCAGCTCCTGCAGACGCCGCTCCACACGAGACGACACCTGCAGACAGAGAGACGGAGGACGCCTGAGGTCACGCAAACATCACCGGCGCGGGGATGGCAGCAGGATATGATAAATGAGACAACAGGAAATTAAAAGTGTGGGTGACAAAAATATATAAATATCTTCCAGAGCTGAGTGGAAGTAGGACATTCACGGCGCGAGAATTCCCGTCTGATCAGGAAGCGTCACATCTGCCTGTAAAAGACAGTTAATACCTTTATCTCGTCACGTTCGCAGACGCTCACGGACGCGACGAGATAAAAAATATTAAACATGTTTGCTGTCATTTGGAGCAGCGTTTGTGTCACAGTAGTGATGGTGCAGCCATGTACCTCAAAATTAGACTGAATATTTCCTAAAGTTAGACTGTTTTTCCTTAAAAAAAAAAAAACCAACACAAAAAAAGTAAGTTCTGTGTCAGAATCTGAAAGATTGTTTTTTTGTGATGGAAATGGATGAGGATGCTGGAGAGAATAGAAAATATGAATTGGTATTTGATCCAAATGGATTATTTTTATTCTTTTTTTTGTTTATTCTATATACTGTATATATATACAGTATTCTATATACTGTATATATACAGTATATACAGGGTATGAGGTTTGGCTGAGCTTAATGACAACAAACTTATTTTTAAACTTGATTTTAAATCATTTTAAATTATCTTTTTATCTTTCAACCTCGTCTGCACTTTTGCTATTTTCAATAGTGATTTTTTAAAAGCATTTAGTAATTAATTTTGCCTTGTATATCTCATCTCTTTTGTCTTTTATTGTAAATCTGTGTCTTTTATTATGTTTTTATATTTTATTGCTCTGTAAAAACGCTTTGAATTGCCCTGTTGTATGAAATATGCTATACAAATAAAGCTGCCTTGCCTTGCCCATTTGTTTGGTATGGGGTATAAATGTATTTTCTACTGTCTCTACAATAAAATAACAGAATTCATGATCTTTTCAAAATTTGACCTTTAGTTTTCAAATTACAGTTTGTATCTCCAGAGGTGTATTGCCCACTATACATTTAAAACTTTAATAATTAATTAATTTGCAAATTTTATAAATATTTAAATAGCTACTTTCTTTCATGTTTTGCATACATTTTTAAGTGAAACAAACTGACTGTAATGTTCTGAATGCCCGAAACAAATCTGAGCTTTCAATGAACCGCAATCTATTAACATTTCTCAACAAAACATTTAATTCCTGTTTTTTTACTATCATCGTCACTGTGGTGCTGCTACACTTTCAATATCCCATCAAGGACAATTGTGGTTAGTGGAGAATTTATCTGATGCAGTGAAACAAACTGGAGTAGCAGCTAAATCTGATGACCCATCAGGCAGAAAAATAATAAGAACAAATAAATAGCAATAAATGTTTTGACTTTTGTATTACTGATCATCTGTAGAGAATAGGCCTAAAAACATAAGTACATCTGTGTGTGAGTATTGCTAATGTTACAGCCTTATCTGGGCAAAGTATCCTCCAGGATACAGATACTGAATACCTAGTAATCAGAGTCGTAATAATGCAAACTATTATTTTTCAAAAAAACAAATACAAGTGTTGAATTCTACATTCTGCACACAGATAAAGCACTGTATGCAGAACAGTTTACATGCTACTGTTAACGCACTTTTGTCCTCTGTATGAATTGTTTGGTTTTGTTTTGTTTGTTTTTCCTCTTTCTTTTTTCTATAATCTGTTACCTGCCAAAGGACAACGGATGTAAATTAGTAGTCCTGCTAACTCCGGCACATTTACAGTAGTATTTTATACTGATGTTCATTAATATGCTATGTCTGGTTTAAATTAAATTATAATTAATCCAATTAAATTAAATTGAAATCATGCAAAAACAATGGACAATTATACATATGAAAAACCAACACATGTACCTCATGGCCATCAGCACTGTTACATTTTGGAATTTGATACCATTGACTATATTTTTTGCAGGAAGTCACATGACCTGAATAGTTCACCCGCCTCCCCCTTCAGTGTTTCACATTATTATTAAATTCACCCACTCAATGCCCCTCCCCCCACAGCCTGTCAAATGACTGTATCTCCAAAATTACAGAAACTGTTATTCAGGATGCATCCGCCCTTCCTCTGAAGTCCACAGAGCTAGAAAGCAAACTTGACGGTGTTTGAACGCGCTGCTACGACTCACCGCAGTCTGCCTCGGGTAGGTTGTCATGTGCTCTGTGAGGCTCTCCATCGCTCGCCTGGTGTCGATATCAGACCTATAAAAAAAAAACAGACAAATCAGGCACACTGAAAGTATTCACACATCACAGCTGGCCGGTCGTTTTTGAAAAATCATTTCCCAGAACGTCATTGATCAGGATGTGAATGCATAATCTGACGCCGCTAAAAATAATGATGCGGCTTCAGATGTTGAAATATAGCGGCGGATCAATTCGGTCTGGTCAGCGGCAGCAGCGGGGAGGAGAGATTTTTTAATAACCCGAAAATGTCAAATTCTAATGTGTATTGAGAGAGAGTGAGATCGGCTGTCGTTCGACTTTCTAGAGCCACATCTTTAAGTTCTCGATGATATTTTATCTTCTCTCACAGACCCAATAACCGTGCATTTGTTTTCAAAGCTCAAGCAAAACTTTTAATGTACAGAGAATATAAAAAAAATTCAATATCCTGCACAGGCCCAGTAAGAGCTCAGACATAAGATTATGTGGGAAATAATGATGAAAAACTCTAAAAGAGAGACTAAGAGTCCCCTTGAGTGTGGATGACTAAATCAGTGTGTCGTCAATTCAGAAAGCTTAATTCAAACTATTTTTCTCTTTGAAACCGGAGGATATTGACTTGATTTCTTTAAAAAAAAAACATGGAATGACGACAAGCAATGTAATTAGAAATCGGCCACCAATTACCAAGAAATTGTTAAAAAAAAAATTACAAGAAAATTAGTGGGGAGAAAAAAATAAAGTAAAAAACAAATCAAACTAGAAAATGACCTCAGCAAAATGCACAAAAAAAATCTATAGCATAATTTCAAATTTACAATTAGAAGACTTATAAGTACAGTTTTCTGTGCATCTTTTCAGATTTTTTAAAAATAATGTCCTTGTCACGTTTAACTATTTTTCGCAGTTTTTTTCCCGTAGGTTTTTACTGTTTTTGAAAGAAATCAAACTATTTTTTTTTCATGTTTCAGAGGTTAAAATGATTGTAAAAAGGCATCTAAATGCAGTCAAAGAAAAGTGATGACAATCCAGGTTTTAAAGGGTTAAGGACATGCAGACTGAGGAAAGCAAGGTGATTTAGTGTTTCATTTTAATTTATGTTCAAGACAAACTAAAGCTAGACAAACCATTTGTGCTTATTGTTAAAATGGTGGGAGACAAAACAACTCAGTTCTAAAAACCACCTTGTCTTATAAAAAAAGACAAAAGCTGGTGAGTTCAGCCGTGTCCTAACTTGTGTGCTTAGTGTAAACAACATAGAAACATACTTATTTCTCCTGAGGATTTCTCGATCCAGGTCGTCCGATATTCTCTGCTGGTCACAGCGCAGATCCCTCATGGATTGGTGCAAAGTGTGAATCTACGCGGGAAAGACACCGAATACAAAACGTCACACACGAGTAAACAGGGTTTCTACCGCTTAAAGACAAGTTCGATTTAAGACCTTTGAACGCTGCTCAAAATACCATTTAAGACTAATTTTAAAAAAAACGAAACTGAAGCAAAAACACAAGCTTACATCAATTATTTAAGGTTAGTGACAACTTGACGTTTTTTGAAACATACAACCTGTTTTTTTGTTGTGACGCAGACACAAGTGTAACAGATGTAGGAAATATACGGCTATTGTTGGAGGGTTTTTGGGTCTTTTTTTTTCTATTTCTCTCTAAACGCATGAGTCTGATTCCTTGACTCTCATTTTACAGAGTCTAAAAAACTTTAAAAAACTTTAAAAAACGTTGCAAAAGACTTTTTGCAGTTATCCCGATCTGTGCCACATTAATGCGCGAGGCATTCAGTTAAGTTTGGGGTTTTTTTTAAAGAGATTTTTTTTTAACATTTTACATTCTACGTCAGGAGTATGAAATCTTAAACTTCTCATTTTTAAGCATTTTTAAGACCTCTGATACCAAATAAGGCCTTATTTTCAGATTTATGGATCCTGTGCTTTTTAAGACTTTTTAAGGACCTATGGGAACCCTGGAAATGTTCTTTCATTTCCTTTACAGTTATACACATGCTGCAACCACTGCGGAAACAGCATTTTGAAAAAAATAAGAAAGAGGCGCTCCTGAACACACCATAGACCTAAATACTCACACGAAAAGTATGTAAATGAAATCTTAAGCCCTTTTCAAGATTAGCATAATAGTGTCACATCAGTGTTGTTGACTCAGTGTGCCCTCCTGTGGAAACTTCCTGACACTACTTGACAGTGACGCGTGACACCGATCGGTCTGTCACTGCTCTTACATCCTCTCCTGTCAGACCGGCATCCCTGAAGCGAACGCCGGCAGACTGAGACCTCCTCCTCCGTCCTGGCGTGCTCGTGTAGTCCTTCAGAGGAGATGTAGGGAAGAAACGCTGACCATCTGAAAAAACAAATGTTCATAAGTTAAAAAGTGTTACAGGAGGAGCACGAGAAACAAGCATCACAAACTCACTGTGGAATATCTTCAGTGTGCTCTTTTCATGCTTTTTTGGTCTTTTTTGTAAATTATTTCTGTGTTTTCAGCCTTTCTGTTCCATCTTGTAGCAAATAAACCAGAAGTAAGAACGGGATTACTTCCTGCAGATTTAGGAGGTAGATTGAACTTTTTTTAAAGCCACTCAGACTTAAGTTTGAGTCAGATAGTTTTATATATAATAATCAAAACTGAAGGACAAATTTACATTGCCCAAATTTTTATTGTAATATAATTTTTTTTTTTTTGTCCAGTGAAAAGTTAAATTATCTGTCAAATGTTCAAAAAACAAACTTTTTTAAATTGAGATACATAGAGGCAATGAATATATTATGTCTTCATTAAAATATTCATTTGGTTTATGAAAAGAAGTGGGAAATATCTGGCATTTCTGGCCGGATTTTGTGTTTCTCACTCTGCATGTGAGATTTCACTGCCTGGATTCCCATCATGACAAGTTTAAGGAAAGAAATGTATTACATTTTTTAACAAAAAAATAAATGTTACCAATTAATTTGAGATTTTACAGTGCAACATCAGATACAAACGATTCATAAAATTCTACCACACATGTCTGAGTAATTTTGAAAGACTGATTCATGTCAATTCAATACCAATTTAAGCCTTATTTTTAGATTAATGAATTCAAAGCCTTTTAAGACTTTTTAAGGATCTGTGGGGGCCCTGGAGAATACAATGAGCAGACAGCTGACAGTAAAATCCTTTCTGTTTCTCCAGACCTGATCCTGAGAAATCCTCCAGGTCACTGGTGTGCAGAGTGGAGGCCGAGGCCGAAGCGCTCCGAGCCCCGTTGGATCTGCTCATCCTCTGAGTCCGCAGCTGACTGATTGACTCCTCCAGGTTCTCCTTGAGCTGTGCAGGTGTGCAGGTACAAAAAATCAGACATTAAACTGAGAATTATTTAAAGGTATCAAGAAGCCAAAACAGGACTGGTAAAAAAAAAAAAATAGGGAGAATAAATTCAGAAAAATGGATGGTGTTTTTTGTTTGTTTGTTTGTTTGTTAAGCACAGTTTAAATGATGATTAAATTAAAGGTGGTAATACCAACCGCTTACATTTTTATCACAGTTTATCATGAAACCAGTAACTGCTTTATACCAAGTTGCCACCACAACATTCATAGAACTAAAGGGAAAAAACAGCTCCAATAAGTACTAACAAAAGTGTTTTCGTGAAACCACAACATGTATCTGCGACAAATCTAACTTCCAAAATGTAAAGACCAAAGTCTTTTTATCATCTGCATCTTTTAGGTGTGTAATGATCCCAATTACATCATAATTAACAGAAGTGTCTTACCAGTGCCAATTCCTCAGCCTGATCATCTCGATGTTCCCTGTATTGGCCCAGCATCCGGTCCACTTTGGTCAAGTTCCTGCTGGTGTCCTGCCCGAGAAAAGAAGCTTTCAGTTAACAATTATTGAGATAATGAAAGACTTATGATTAGAAAAGGATATTACACCATGAACCTGAGCAGACTGGTCTGATTTCTTTCAAAACACAAACAAAAGGTAACAAGCAAGAAATTGGTAAAGTGTGAAAAGAAAACAAGAAAAAAGTGTTTTTAAAGAGACAAAAAAAGAGAGAAAAATTATCTGAATTTATTTTTTCTTTTTAAATAGGACAGAACCCTACATTTTGGATTATTGTTTCATACATACAGCAGTTATGTATGATTGTTTTTTGTTTTTTTTTTGCTTTTTTTATGTCATTTTGTTTTTCATTGTTTTCTTTTTACTATTCTTTTACTGCTAATTTTCAGGAAATTTGCAGGAAAGTTTTTTTTTGTTGTTTTTTTTTATTTTTTTTTAGAGTTTGACCAATTTATCAGTCAACTGATATTACTGGCTGACATCCGTCCTTTCACTTTTTTGAACACATACATTACTGATGTTTTTTTTTTATTTATTGTTTTTTTTTTGTTGGTGTGTAATGTTAAATAAGTAAATTGTTAAACAAAAGTTGCATGTTTTAGAAAGCAGCATTATGAATATTTTGGGATAGTCATATCAGTGCAAAATCAGTGCATAATCCACATAGAAATGATCTATTTTCATTCCAGCACAAAAATTCACTATATCGGTCGCCATATTGGTAATCGGTGAATTTTTCACTATAAAATCAGTATCACATTGGTCTCAAAAATCCCATATCACTTTTGAAAATATATGTATGATTTTGTTTTTGGTTTTTTTGGAGGTTTTTTTTTAGCTTTTTTCCCGGTCATTTTCCTTGTTATTGCTGTTTTTTGACGATTCTTTTATTGCTAATTTCCAGGAATTTGTTACTTTTTTGGGTAATTTCTTGTTAAGTTGCTCACTGCCTTCTTCCCATAATGCTAGGTGTGTCTCAGTGTGTCTCATCATGAGGTACAGTACCTGTAAAGTGCTCGCCAGTGTGCTGATCTTCTCGGAGAACTCCTCGGCTCGACCATCACCTCCTCTCCCGCTGACCCTGCCCCTCTCCCGGCCAGCACTGCGGTGGTCTCCCCGCCCCCGGGGTCTGTGCACCGGCGTCCTGTCCAGAGACTCCGAGCCGCTGGATGTATCCATAGTTTGGTACAGTTTAGATTTACTGTAAAACGGCCGACTCTGCAAATCTGACGATTAACTGTTATCTGTTAACTGCAACGTTAATCAGATTAACGGACAAACTGGGCGGATTCGGAACTTTCTTTAACGTTACAACATCTATTTTTGACATAGCTAGCGAAAATAAAAGCTTTGTCATTGTTACTTTAACAACAAATAGACACAGAAAGCTATCTGACCGACAAAACAACACAACTCAAGCAATTCAAGCTGCCCTCCTCACAATAAATCACAGAGCTGTGCATTGTTTATTGTGATGCTAGCTACAGGTGGCAACTACTACAGCTAGCTAACCAACCGCAAGCTAACTAATTTAGCCTTGTAACAACACCGTAAAAACGACAAAACACGGTACGTGTCGAGCGGAAACACAAGAAATAAATACCGCCGCCATAAACACGTTACATAAAAGCCGCTGGATTTTCGTTTAGAGAGTGAAAAGTTTGCAAAAGAGCGACTCCCAGCTCTGCTGTGCTATGGCAACTTGAACTAGCCGCGTCTGAGCAGGAAAACAACAGACGATAGCGACCGCGAAGGATGCCGGGAAGTGTAGGCCGCCCACCACGGAGCAGTGTGGGAATGTGATGTTAGTGGACTACATTGTCCAAAGGCATGCGTTTGCGCCAGTGTTACCGCTCATCAGTAAGAAAAGAAAAGAAAAGAAAAGAAAAGAAAAGAAAAGAAAAGAAAAGAAAAGAAAAACAAAGAAAAGAAAAACAAAGAAAAGAAAAGAAAAGAAAAGAAAAGCAAAGCAAAGCAAAGAAAAGAAAAGAAAAGAAAAGAAAAACAATAACATTTATATATAGCCATATAGAACATTTACACTATACAATTGACTAACGCACATAGAATAATAAACTTGGCATAAATTAAGTTTTTAAATGATAAAAAAAACATTAGAATAGGCAGTTTACTTAAATTATTTTCTGTGCAATAATAATAACAATAACAATAATAATAATAATAATAATAATAATAATAATAATAATAATAATAATAATGTTTATAAAATTGATCACATAGAAATAAAAATCATTCAATTATCAAATCAATTCTAATAATTTCATTTTAAAGCTAAAACGCTTGCACTTTTTCTTACATTTGTATGCAAGACTTGTAGACTAAAAAAATACTTTGGACCAACCTCAAATATATTATTTTATATAATAATATTAAAAATAAACATAATAATTATTATTATTATTATTTTGTTTATTATTATTATTACCAGTAGTAGTCATAGTAGTAGTAGTAGTAGTATAGAATTGACTAGATACAATATATATAGCCTATATATGTATATATATATATAAATGTATAATGTATGTTAACTGACTAGGCTACCGTGCCCACTATAACACATTGGCTTGACATATATTGAACTAAAAAATTGCTTGTAGAAATAATGATTAAGAATTCAATTAATAACAATAATTAATTAATATTGTTATATTTTCTTATTATTTATTTACGTGTTTATGTATTTGGATATTTATTTATTAATAACAAAAATAATTGGAATAAGCAGCTTACCTCATCTATTTTCTGTGTTGTAGTAATAATAATAATCATCATCATCATCATCTTCTTCATTTATCGAGTGCTTTGCAAGACAAAGTTACAAAGAGCTCTACAAAAACAAAAAACAGAACAGACTACAAGAAATATGACTCAAGGGGAAAAGGACAAGAAAAGAAATATTCTCGAGTCTAACACAAGAGTGCCTCAGAAGTCCACCACCCTCCCCTCAAGTTGTAGACCACCTCCAAACCCACCACAGAGCCGCAGCTGCGCGTCCTCCAGCTGCTTCTCCACCTTTCACAACCTCTCAGAGACTCCGGGGGCCCTGAGCGGAAAACTCACACTCTCCACCTGAGGAATAACTCACAGACAAGCATTACACACTGCTTAAAAATTGATATAAATACTTGTTGTTGTGGGCATCAAGAGAACTGTCAGGATACAGAAAAAAACAAACACAGCAGTGAGTGTGCGGATATTTTGAGCCGACACTGACAGCGCGCAGCTCTCCAGCATGCAGGTGATAACGTGCGCCTTGTTTACGCTCGTCAGCCTGCCGCTCAGCGCCGCGGCGGAGGCTGACTCCTGCCCCGCTGTCTGCCAGTGCCTGGAGTGGGAGACTCGCACCATCTCCTGCCTCGACATTGATATTCTCCCCAGGTTTCCAGCCAGCACGGAGACACTGTAAGTAGGCGTTCAGCTGCAAAAGTGATTTCTGCTGGTTTTGTCTTCATGCGTCTTGAATGTAAAGTGCACTTAACCCCGAGGAAGAAAAAAAAATCATTAATATCATGAATATTCCTTCAAAGTGCTCCCACAGGGACTTTTAGGCTGACTTTGATGTTAAGTGGTTATTCTTTTTGAAGGTTATGATATTTTTTAGATACTTCGTCAGAGGTTGTCAGTGTGACCTCTTGAGTTGGAGTGAAATGTAGCAAATCTTATAATATGTAGAACAGATATTAAATTTATGAATAATTGATAACTGGGGGAAAATGGCTTGATTTATTTCAAAAACATGGGGTGAAGGTAATGAGAAACTTAAGAAGAAATGACCCACAAAGTTGCAAGAAATAAGTTAAAAAATAATAAATAAATAAAAATTAAAATAATAATAACAAATTCCTAAAACATACCAGAAAAGGAAGGTAAAGGGAAATGACATTAAAAAGTGCTTACAAATAATTATAATTCTTTTTTATAATTTTAATGTATTTTTAAATATATATATATATATAATTAAAAACAATTAAAATATAATTTTTAACATTTCTTGTCATTTTGTGTTGTCTTCTCCCCATATTTCCAGAGGAAGTCAAACCAAATTTCCCAAAAATATTTAAATACTGAAAGGCATCTCAATGCAACACATGGAAAATGGTGTTGATCCAGATTTCAAAGGGTTAATGACTGTAATGATTAATTTTTTTTTGCACTAAATTTTATTTAACAAGACAAGTGCTGGAACAAGATGAAATAGCAGCCCATACAGTGCAAAAAATACTCTTTTGTTTTTATTTGTTTGCTTTGTGTGAATGTAGTTTTTTTTCTCTGAAAATATATTTTTGATTTATATCAAATCATAATTTAAGGTTTTAGACAAATAATAAATATAATTTGAGGGAAAACTGCTAAATATGGCTGGAACAAATCAGAGTATCTTTTAAGTTGGTCCAAAGTATAAACCTTTTCAGTGAACAAGTTAAAGTTTTACATTTAAAAGTACAAAAGTGTCCTCATCAAAATAAAGTAAAATGTGGGAATTTGGTCCAATCAGAATAATATTACAGGATTATAATTAAAGTATTGATGCACTGATGTGTTCATCACTTCATTGCTGCAGCTGGAGCTCATGTTAACAACTTTATATACTGCTGGTTAGTTTAGTTTCATATTTATGCACCACAGTTTATTAGTTTATTAGTAACTAAGTCTATCAAATAAATGTAGCAAAAAAAAACAATATTTTCATCTTTTCATCAATAGTGAAGTCAAGAACCTCAAGGTTGTACTGAAGTACTTGAGTAAATGTACTTAGTTACTTTCCACCACTGAAAAAAGAACTGAATCATTATAAAAAATTATCCAAATTAAAGCTGAAGGGGTAAAGACGACCTCATTTTCCCAAATATCTAGCTGATTTTCTCTTTATTTGTGGTTGCTTCGGGCTCTAATGCACCTCTTTGAGTAATATTACAAATTTAACTTTATTTTCTAACATCTTATTAATTGTTCCTAAGTGTCGCCATAATAAATTTACTACAAGGATGGACAGATGGAGAGACAGTGACAGAGAGAAAAAGAAGAAACACAGAGTTCAGAAGATTTCTCAGGAGGCTGCAGGGTATTTAAACATTTCAGCAGCCTGCAGATGAGACATCTTTAAAAAAAGGATGATTTTTAGTGCTTAATTAAAAATTCTTGCTCATTATATCTATTTTTCCCCATGTTACACACAATTTAGGGATTTCTTAGACATAACTAAGCCACCATCTTCCCCAGGCAGCCACGAGGACAACTCACTGACTGTGCAAACAATTAATTTAGATTTACCTGCATTTATATATGGACATACTGATTTAATTTGATTTGTTTGAATTTAAAAGTAGAACGACTCCAAGGAGCATCATGTTGAAAAAAAATCTCAGAGGATAGCACGTAGAAACTTTAATAAAACACTTATATCCAAAGTGGTCCTCTTTGGAAATGGCAAACAATTCACATTATATTGGTTCATCACTGCAGAGTGCACCAGAGCCAAAAACAACAAATCAAAGTATCTCTGACTTAAAAAAAAAATTAAAAAAAAAAATCTAAGAAATAAAATAAAATAAAATAAAATAAAATAAAATAAAACAAAATAAAATAAAATAAATTAAAAAAAAAAAAACATCCACTGACCTCCCTTACTCCTTTGTCCAAGAGAACAAACTAGGATCCGATCTTTAGGAAATTTAAGAAAAACAAATATCTTTTTGCATCTATTTGCAAGCAATCAGGCACTAAAGTGAAGTGAAATCACAATACACCCACTCCCATTTCCAGTAACAGTAACATGACAGCATAATAATATAACTGTCAGCTTTTGCCACAACTAATAATTACTTTCATCAGTGATTTTCTGTTTATTGCATGTTTTTTTTTCTCGAATAATTGCAACAAAATGCCCAGCACATCATTCAAAAACTCAAAATGGCATCTTAAAAAACTTAAACTTAAAACTGCTTATTTTGTCCAACAAACACACTAAAATCCAAAATTTACAGCGTCAAGGGAAAAAAAAAGGTCTTTGCATCTTTTTGTACTCATGTGCTACATAGATGACAAATCCAAAATAAAAAACCGTATCATCGTGCAGTGGAGAAGATGCTCTGCTGTTTTTGATTCTTGTGACTAGGGACTGTTTGTTATTTATGAGAGGTGAAGGGGGCGTAAACGGGGGAGACCCTTCAGATAATACTTTTTAAGGGGAGAGTTATGGTTTTTATTGGCTCAGGGGAAATTAATGTTTTTTATTTCATTTTTAATTTCCTAAGAACCTAAAGTGGATTTTAAATGCATGTTTTCCTTAAAAATCTCCAAAATCATTTATCAGAATCTGTGATATACGGTTATTTATGGTGGAGAGAGGGTCATGCATTTTCACTCAGCGCCTCCTGTTCTCATGCCAAAGTCATCGTAAGCTGCATTTACACTTCCTGTTCAAGGCGGGAATATCGCGACGTTGTGCTGCTTCACGTTTCTGTGTTTAACGTTCGATCGTGGAAAGAGGGAGCAGAGTTGTCCCGCCTCTGAGCAACAGGTATGATACCCACCCTGAAATGAGGTCTGTGTAAAGCCAGAAAGACGTGACCTTGGGTGAGTAACGTTTTGATGATGTGTTTATGAGTGCGTTCCCAATTCAGCTCGAAAACACGGCGAGAACAACAGGACTTCTGTATAATAAATGTGTATCAGCCATGACTCGATCCATAACTTTTTTCTATGTTTTGGTTTCTCGCTGCAAAACAAGACGCACACAAGTGCAGCCAGCTGACGACGGCGATCCTCCTCCATATCTGTTTTTCTTCTGAAGTCACGTTTGATCACGCGAGATTCTATGAGATCCAAAGTCTGTTGGATCGCCATTGTGACATCTTAAATACAAACGGCGAGAGTGTGGTCTCACGATCCGGCCAAATCGTCTAGTGTGTGCGTTTCGACGATCATAACATTAAAAATCGTTTGAATCTGTCATTACGTCTGTGGTCTCACATGTTTAAAAAAATCGGTTAACATTTTAAAATCCTCTAGTCTGTACCAGCCTTTACGAGATTAGCCGCCATGTGACATTAAGTTATTTAGTACGCCGTCACTTTAACGTACGCTGCAGGATCTGAGTTACTAGTTACGTTCTCTTCATGTGTCAACACGTACAGAATGACAAAAAAATTAACCTTTTTGGAATATATTGTTCAGGGAGGGTCATGATATAAAAGAAACCTTAAAGTCTCACCTCAGCAACTCTAATAAATAAAGCACAGTCCCTTAGCAGCGGGCAATAAAACCAACTGAACTGTACCAAAACTAACAGCAGACCTGTGAGCAATCTGCCGTCTCGTTATCTGAAACCCCCTAAAATCTGCAAAGAATCCCAGGAGCCGACATGATGTAACACGTCAGGGTCACTTCTGAAAAATGTAGAGGGGCTTTTACACTTCCTAAATTGCTTAAGTACGGGACAGAAATTATGCAACAGAGAGTTTGCCTCGGCCTTGAGTGATGGAAACACATGCCCTTCAGAGGGATGTGTGGAAACATAGAACTGGAAGACTTAGAGAGGCTGTTTCCATTCAATTCAGCATTCTTGAGTGATAAATCAGACCGTGCTGTTACATCGTATAATGTGAACTTTTGGTGATGCTGTTGTGGAAATGAGCGGTCCTGGGATTTAAAATAGCTTTCTCACTGATTCTTTTATGCAAAATTCCTCAAAAGCAGTGATGTAGGCTCACCGATAACGATTTATTTAAAACCGCACCATGTTTTGTTAATCGTCATTCCTTTCTTAGACTTTATTGGAACATCCTTCGGTCCCAAACACCACTTTGCATCGCCTCCAACAGCAACCATCACATGAAATTATCTCCCCGTCACTGCCCCAATTCACTTGACCACGGGCCCCGAAGTCCCCTACGATTTCCTCACATTCCTGCCCGGCGTTTACCCAGAGCCCTCCAAGAGGATCGAGAGAATAAAAGCACACCAAAAAAGCAGCGGATCGTCACCCATCCTGATAAAAATATCTGACAAATTCGCCCGAAATAGACTGTGTATTGAGCGGGATGTTCTGGCAGATGAGGCGTGAGAGAGTTTGATTTTGTTGTACAAACACTGAGGAGGGAGTGACCCCGCTGCCCGGGTCAGAGCAGAGAGATACTGACTCCAGCCTGGCTGAGACTCACTAAAGCCTCTCTCCCACTGCACTAAAAACCTGCTAAAACCTGCTTACATCTGGATTTTAATGCTATGGGAACGCATACAATCTGCATTCACACCTGGGTCCTCCGGCTGCTATCGGCACTGATGGGAGTGCAACACCGGGGTGAATGTCGTTATTTAAGCTCCTTCACCGGCTAGATGCAATGACGGCCGTCACTAATTACCCGCCGTCTCATCGTAGGCAGCACTAAAACGCTGATCCAAATTTGTCTACACCAAGTTTGAAAGAGAGATTGAATAAGTAAGAGATATAAAGAGAAGAAACCACTGAAAAGTTTTCAAAGAACTCTGATCCTGCTGCTGTCTGACAGAAAGGCCGACTGGTGCGGCAATACAGTATTTAGTGGGTTTACCCGTGTCTGAAAAACCTGTGTGCACGTGTTAATTTTGGTGTGAAAGCGGTATATGAAAAAGAGGGGTTGCACAGTTTCCCAGTGATGGACTCGTACGTGCGACTAGGCGGTAGGCGGGTTTCCATTACTGATTCAAGCAAAACTCAAAAACTCTAAAACACAACTGTGAGCTGACAGTGTTTCCACTGAGTGACGCTCTGCAACTTCTCCTCTGGTGATAACATCCCAGTAACCATGGCGATGGATGTTCAAAACATTAGCAGCTTTATTTCTATTGCAGCCACCGCACTAGCCGTCATTATTTCCAATCCAAGGCCACGTAGGCGTGTTATGGAGCCATGATGGAAAGGCGAGCCCCTTATACGTGGGAGTGGCCACGTATGAGGGATTTCTGGGAGATGATAGTCCACGATTTCACAGAGGAATTGTGGATTCAAAACTTCCAGATGATTTGCTCAATTTTCTCAGAGTTATGTGATGCAATAACAGCTCCTGTAGCTCCTGCTGCATCATGGGAGCCAGTTCCTACTGACCTACTAGACATAGCATCATGTGACCTAGAAAAGACTAAAAAGTGCTTCCATTAATATATATATAATTATATATATATATAAATATAAAATACAAGCTTTTAAAGTTGTATGTTCTTTAGCTAAGCTGAAATTAAAAACACAAGTCCCTCCTCAGTGCCTGCACCCCTGCTTCCCTCACAAGTAATGAACAGTCCCTAACCACCGAGCGAGGCCGGTGTTGGGACGAGGAGCACGCACAGAACGACGAGTCCAGTTAAAGTCCGACTGAGGTGTTTACGTGACGAAGGAGCTCGAATTTTCTGGGTCTGTTCGTCCAATTTTGAGAAATTCGATTTAGTCCGATTTCAGTTGGACTAACATGTTTACATGTATTTCAAAGGTCCAGTTTCAGTCGCACACAATTATTTGACTTTTGGTAACATCAGACAACCTCTGAATCATAGAAACTGAATATCACATAGAGCTCCTTTAAATCAACTCCGCCAGAAAGCGTTAACATGCGATTCCAAAAAACGCTCCTTTTTTTCAGAATTGGTGGACGTTTGTGTTCATGAATAAAAGCCTTCTTTGTCAATACACTTATTTTTAAAATGCCACACAATCTGCAAAAAGTGTTTTCACTAATTCTTTTATTAACATAAGAGTTTGGTTAGCAGAGAAAAATTTGTACAAGTCCTACTCACAAAACAACGCGTGAATGCAAAGCAGACGTCTGTGCGTGTCTATGTGTGAGTGTACATATGTGGATACTTAAGAGTTTGGAGTCCTTTGTGTGTGTGTGTGTGTGTGTGTGTGTGTGTGTGTGTGTGTGTGTGTGTGTGTGTGTGTGTGTGTGTGTGGTGCAGGTTACTCCATGTGTCACTGGGAGTCAGAGAGGTGGAAAGGAAAGCACAGACACGCTTTAAAAGCCTGCGTAGCGTGACTCCCGACTGCGTCTGGACGATGCATTCAAATACAATATTTACCTTTTACAGCACATTTCTCAAACACCCGGAGAGCTCCATTTGAGAATAATTAGGAGGGAAAAAAGACTTCAAGGGGAAAGGAGGGAAAACACAGCAGTTCCAGTCTTTCAAAAAAACCTCAGAAATTTTGGATTGGAGTTTAAACATGTGATAACTCGTGATATTCGTCGTCCCTCGACCTCTCGTCTAATAAAACCGGCTGAAGAGTGAAATCCTAATGCTGTTTCCTGAATGGTAACAGATGAGCACTGGGACTGATTGTAAAATAAGAAGTGGGACGTCGAACATGATGAGCTGTAGCCGAGATTACTGGAAATACTGACAGTTTCCCAGCTATTAATTTGTACCGATGGATCGTGGAATGGAAATTGTTACTGTAACTTCACATTCTGCAGTAATTAGCTCACGTATTTATGAGAAAACAAATGTAATCTTATTTAAACCCTAGAACAGTGATACTCGATTTACAGCCCATGGACCAAATCTGCCACTAATTGAGTGCTGGGTGGCCCCCAAACCATTTTTAATTCACAATAAAAAATAAAGTGAATCAAACTAGGAATTGGTTTTGTACTTTAAGTATACACAAGGTGCCAGAGTGCATAAAAAAGCATCAAAATAGAGCTTGTTTATCAAAAAAGTGTCAGTGGAGGATCCCCCACACCCCCGACTGAGGTCCTATAGCTAAAATGGTCAGTGGACCTGCTCTTGTAAAGCGCTTTTCTAGTCTTTTGACCATATAAGGAATTTCACACTACATGTCACATCCACCCACTCACACACACCGTCACACACTGGTGGCCGAGGCTACCGTACATGGTGCCACCTGCTACTCAGGAACCATTCACACGTACTCGCACTGATGACGCAGCATCGGGAGCAATTTCAGGTTCAGTATTTTGCTCAAGGACACTTTGACATGATACCAGGATCAAACCGCTGAACTTCCTCTGAACTACAGCTGTCCCAATGTCCCTTAATGTCCAAAAATCCTAGAAACGTCCAATATCTCTGAAATATCCTAAAGTCTTAGAAATGTCCTAGAAACATCTTATATCAAGTCCTCGAATGTCCTAAAATCCTAAAAACATCCAAAAATTGTAGAAATTTTCTGAAATCCTAGAAATGTCCTAAAATCTTTTAAATGTACTAAAGTCGAAGAAACATCCTAAAATCCCAGAAATAACCCAAAATCTTAGAGATGTCCTAGAAACATCCTCAAACATCCTAAAACCCAAGAAACATTCTAAAACTGTAGATATTTCCTGAAATCTTAGAAATGCCCTTAAGTCCTGGAAACGTCCTAAAATCCTAAAAATGTACTGAAATCTAGAAACATGTGAGGGGTGCTGCGACGGGCCCCTGGCCTCCTGTCATTTTGCAAAAGCGAAGCATGTTGAGTCTCCCTGCTTTTGAGTAAAACTCATTTAAAAGGTAAATCACTTTACAGCCACGTGTCCTCACAGTTTTCTTTTTCTGCGTACACTGATGAGATCAGAACAACAAAACTGTAGTAAAAAGTAAGCCTTTATGGAGGATTTTTAGAGACAGAATCACACTGGAGGTTGAAATGTGCAGCAGCACGTGTAAGCGTCCCTCTGTCCCAGCCACCGCAGACCATTACACACCAAAATAAAACACAGCCCATAGTAAACACTGAGATGTTGTCAACCCAACGCTGTCAATATTAGGAATTATGCGGCTTCTCCCACTTCAAACTCAATTCCCACCCTGTTTGTTTTCTCGGGTTTCTATCCAAAATGACAAATTGGGGGAGTAATTTTCTCCTTCTCCGAGATGGGCTCACTGGTCTCCTCTCTGCGCTCTTTAGAGAAAATGCTGGTGATTTGAGCGGCGGCGGCAGAGAAGCAGTGCGGTTGTGACGGGGGTGTTTGGTGTCAGGGTCTGCTCTGTGTCCCTGTGTTTGTTTGAGTTTGTCAGAGGGCGCAGGGTGCCGTGCTCCCGCGTCTAGTGACTGACGAACCCCCCCATGAGAGCGTGATTCAGCCTCGCGGGCCAGATCTCGGCCTCTGAATTAGTCTATTGTTCCCCTGATGAACCAAAGGTGCGTGAAGATGGTGGCTTTGGCTGAGTCACTTTTTGGTACCTGATTCCAAACGGATGCACGCTCTGTTGCGTGTTGAAACCGGATGCAGTGGAACAAAGTCTGAATGTGTATCACACTGCAGGGTGGCCCAACATGACATCAACACATGTGGCTACCATGCTAATCTCTTTTCTCTATTACTATGTTGTGATTCCTAAATCCACCACAACAACATCTGAAGCACGATCACAGGAAACAAATAACACATTTTGACTAGAGCCAACAATCTACCCTTAACCCTTTGAAACCTGGACTGATATCAGTTTTCTTGTGCTGCTTTCAGATGCCTTTCACAAGCTTTTTGACTGTTTGATGTCTGAGAAAATTGGTTCAATTTAATTTGCAAAATATGGGAAACAAAAAGGAAACATTGCAAGAAGCTAATAGCCATAGCATCATGTGACCTATAAAAGCCAAAAAAAAAGTGTTTAGTAGTACCTCATAGTACTCGGTCAGCTTCTTTTGGAACCACAGGAGAGCAGGTACCAAAAAAGGTGGTACCAGGTACTTTTTCCTAATGGAAAACCAAAAAAGGCGAGTAGAGTAGGGCTGGTACCATGTAGTGGAAACATGCCTTTTGTGTCCTGTGTGAAATCAAAAGTCAACGTCAAAAGTCAACCAACACTAACTCTAACTCACACCATGAACTTTTCCAAAACTGAGCCATGAACTTTCTCGTGCCTAAACCAAACAAAACTGGTTCAGATGACAATAACGACCTTTTACTGGGCTGATAACGCTTTCTCAGCCTCCCAGTAGGTGTATGAGTCCCTTTATAACCCACACAAGGACGCTCATTCAGTTGAGTGACAACATTTAAAAATGGTGGATCTCCGATCAGCAACTGGTAAGCTTAACCCTTCAACCCATATCGTCAAGTCAAAAGCCCAGAACGAAATAATACAAGTCATGTTTTTCTGCTTTGATGGCTGTGGGATCAAAATGTCAGTTTGAATGGGTTTCAATGGAGCATTTTGTGACCTTAACAGTCTGAATGTAACTATTTAGTTTCCACAGTGTATTTTAGACTTATTGTAGGAGCTGAGCTGGAAATTCACTGATTAAACAAAGATACACAAGCTGGACAAAATGTATGCCACATGCATGAACACAACCAAAATTACCCCAAAAAGAGGAGAATAAAAAGCATTAAAATGGTATGGTTAATACACAGGATTCTTTTTAAAATTTGAACAATTTCTCCCCCTTTTCCTAAAAAAACCCTGCAGAAAGCGAAATGTTTGACTTGTTGGTAAATGTAGGAATATAGAAATGATACTCGTACCCAATGTTACAGTGTTTCTGTAACATTGGGTACGAGTTTATCCTGAACAATGTGGAGGTCAGTTTAAGACTGTTTGTCTCAATCTTAGGTCCTAACCTTACATTCTCAAACATTGTCCTAAACAGACCCAGACATTGTTTGATTTGGCTGCCAGCTCAGGTCCACTCAGATCCAAGTCTTTTTTTTTCCTCCGTGTTCCTAGAATAGTGGGGTCTGTTTCACCATGTGCTTCAAAGAAACCTTTCATCTGATACTGACATTTATCAGCGCTGGGCCTTTATCTGTCTCTCACTGTTAGATCTCCTCTTGTCCAGAGCTGATGGACGAATGTAAAGAGAAAAAAACATAAAGAGAGAATCTTGAATATCGCTGTACTGAATGTCGTTACACTCAGAGAGAGATCTTCGTCATGTCCATATTCAAGAAAATGTGTGATATTTTGGGAAATACTTTTTTTTTTTTTTTTTACTATAGGGGGCCGTTTTCATGGCAATGCTTCTCGCATGAAACGTTAAACTTTTGTTGTGGTTTTGCCTTTCGCTCACACGTTAACGGTATTTTTGGGGCCTGAAAGTCGAAAGTTTTGAAACTGTGTTCCAGAGTGTAATTTTTTGAACCCTCTTATTATTATTATTAATAATAATAATAACAATAATAATAACAATAGTAACCATAACAGTAATACTACTACTACTACTACTATTAATTATTATCATTATGATTATTATTATGATTATCATTATTATTATTAAAGGAAAATTTTTCTTCCTGAATTCGGCATGACACGGGGTGAGTTGCTGATATTTGAGTATTATTTTAGCGGATGAAGAATTCCTTTAACGAAACAAGTATTTTTGAGGTTTTATGCATCATTTCATTTAACATTAGCAAGCATTTTAACAGCACAGAAAACCTCACCGGAGCAGGTCTTTAACACCTTGAAACCTGGACCAACATCAAATTTCTTTTGCTGGAGTATTTCCCAAAATATTTAGCTTCGTACCTCTTTTAAAATTGTCAAAGAACACCTTGCTGATGATAAGAAAGCCATTAGAAAACACTGAATAAAAAATGTGTTTGTCTTTATCTTTCAACCAGATGGCTTTTTGAGACGCGGCTGTCGTCCGTGCCAACAGACGCCTTTGCCAACATGGTCAACATTTCGAGGATGTGAGTGGCGATTTATTCAGTGGGATTATTCCATTGGAGGCTGGTACACTTCTCATGAACTGCTGTTCAAACACAAAACACTTCACAGTCGCTCTCATCCACCTGTTGCCTTTCAACTGCTCAAAAAATGGGAACCAATCCCAGCTTCAAACTGCCCAACTCTTTTCCTCTTTGTCTCCCACCCAAGCAGCTGATACGCTCTCTGTTTAGTATCACCGCTGGCTCCTAATCACAGCTGGACGCGCTAATGCTTTCCATCAATAGGAATGTTGCTCCGTAGACCGCAGCAGGGCTTGGACACCGGCTCGATATTCCAGCAGAGCGTTTTTTGGGTGTGTGGTGATTTTAGACTCCCAGTAGAGGTGGAGTCTCTGCGTAGAGGTAAATATACACTCGAGTCCTCATCCCCAAACACAGAGTCCATCTGCGTCCAAGTCATGAATGAAGGGAGACGGAGAAGTTTTCTGTAAGCCTCAAAGTGCTCAAAGTGTTTCCATTCACTTTTTTTTGCTGTCCAGATAAAATGATAGAAATCAAAATTCTCAAACTCTTTTTTAACTTTGTGAACACGGAGGTGTGTTTTATTAAGTGCCTATAAGCGAACAGAATACAAGCTTTTTTTTCTAGTCATTTCTAAGGTTGATCGAGTGCTAAGTTGGTTTATTTAAAGAGTAACTTGTTACCAAGTAATAACAAATGGGAGCCGGGTGACTGATGACTGGGTAATGTATATGAGGGCACATACCTGTAAAATTACCCGTGACTTAGGAGGCTTTAAGGTGGGTCGATAAATTCAGGAAACAGTTGCTTGAGGATACTTTTTAGAGCAGCACACTCAAACTCGTTTATAAAAACACGTCTTATATTTCGCCTCTTAGAAATAAAGGTGCTAACATGAACCGTAGGGTTCTTCAGCTTGTCCCCACAGGAGAACCCTTTCTGGTTTCTGTAAAAACAGATAGATGTCAGAGGACTCTACCTCAAACCCAACATAAAGGGTTATACCGTAGACTGTTTGTAAAGATGGACGACATGAAAGCGCCGTAGAAGTGAAGCCAAAACATCTCGATCGCCCCCTGGTGTCTGGCTGCAGTATAGATCATAAAGCCTGCCTCCTCCATGTGAGCAGATGGGACATGTGCCAAACTAGAAACTCACAGTATACGGCAAATACATTTTCCAAAAGACTGTTTATGTCATTTAAAGTACATCTTACCGCGCTTATGTTTGTTCAAGTGTTTGTTTTTCTAAGTTTGGTTTTAGTGAGTTATTTGATGCTGTAAAAACAGGGTTTGACGTCATGATCGACAGCTGGGTGAGCCAATCGGTGTCCTCGCAATCAGTGTGCTGTTTATGATTGGTCAGATAACTGTATAGGCAGAAACTCCCCCAACATGGAGACTGCCAGTACTCAGACTCTTGCTCCAAAATTTAATGACGTCACCAGCACAAGATGGCAACGGCTTTTCACCTTTCTAAGGTTTTAAACAAAAACCAACCCAGGAGGTTCTTGCAATAATCTCTGACACTGAAAAATGAAGCCAACATGGAAAAAACAAAAAATGCAGTTCCTCTAATGGCCACTTGAGGCTTGAGACTCCAAGAGTCAGTCAGTCTCCACAGACCCCCATGTTAAAATGTCCAACTTTACAGCAGAAATCAACAAACTGGTAAAAAATAAATAAATAAATAAAATATGGTTTTGGTCTCAATAGTTAAAGTGATAGTTCACCCAAACATGAACTTTCAGTCATTATCTACTCACCCTCATGCAGGTGTAAAGTTGGGTGAGTTTTATAGTCCACAAAACACTGCCGGAGGATCACGAGGGGAAAGGCGCAGCACTCATCTCCCACAACAACAACTGAAGCAAATGGTGACCAGGATTCAAACGTTAAAAAAACCCACAAAATGTGTCCATACTGCTCGTCTGAAGTAATCCAAGCGCCCTGAAGCCCAGATATGCCAAGTTGTTTTGAAAATTGTCACAGACATCATATTTTTAGCCTTGTTGTTGTCTTTGTAGTACAATCGCAAGTAAAGTATATAAGTAAAAATATTGGGAAAACAAACTAAATGCTTATTGTAAGTGTCTCATTGGTCAAATTATTGTACATTACGACACTTTTGGAATTATTGATCGCACATCGTAAAGAGGGCAAAATTATCATACAAATACGATAATTATCATACATCTGGCAACACTAATGACGGCCGAAATGCCAAACTAAAGGCCTCAGAAAAGCAGTCCACAAACCAATGGGTGATGTCGGGGTAGCTACATCCATTATTTATACAGTCTTTGGATAAAAAAGGTTCCTAACGGATTCTTTAAAGGTTTCTTCAGAAGCAAATGGTTCAGCCATTTAGGAAGAACCATGTTGGAACCGTTATTCTTCAGAGTGTACACGGTACTTTCATTCTTACAACTTAGACGGATGGTTGAAAAACTTCATTATATTGACATTACAAAGACAGTTTGTCCTCTAGCTTTGTTGTAAGCTCTGTGTGTTTTTTTTAAAGATATATATCTGTGGACGTGACGCTGCAGAGGCTGGAGAGGCACTCGTTCCACGGCCTGAGGAAAATCACCCACATGTGAGTAACTAAAGGAAAAATGGCACACTCTTCATCGATCGCGATCGATTAAGCCGTTCCATTTGCTCTCCGGGGAGTGAAATGCTTAATTTTGAACCTCGCCAGCAGCAAATGAAAGCGAGGAAGAAACACATTAGAAGCTTATTTTCTCTCCTGCGCTCCACTTACTGCTCCTCATCTGACACACTCACAACCGTAAGAACAGTTGTAGGAACATGCAAATTAAATGAGAGACGATTCAATTTCACAAAATAACCCTTTATCTGGACCATTACTGTCTGTTATAGGTCTACTGCATCATGGAGCAGTCTCCAGCATAGTACAAGCTCAATCAAAGGAAAAGAAGGTTTTAAAAATACAGTAAGAGCTTATTTAGGCGTACAGGATTTAATAGGAGGTTTTTGTCGTGTTTTTTGGCTCATGATTGCAGGTGTGTGTTGGTTGGTTAATGATATTTGGCTGTTTTATGTTGATTTGAGTAAGAAAATTAAGACTTTTATTGTGTGTTTATTTTTGTTTTGTTTCTTTGAATTTTTTTTTTTGGGTTGATTTTGGTGAATTAATTATGATTTTCTTTTAATTACTATTTTTTAAAATCGTTGTTTCTATTATCATTAATGATATTATTTTTGATTTGTTCACTTTTTTATTGTATTGATTACTTTTATTATCAGCATTACTGTTTGTGTTGTAATGTAACGTTATGTTGTTTTGGACCCGGGGAAGACTAGCTTTCACTTAGGCGTCAGATAATGGCGATCCTTATAATGACCAATAATTATAACTGGCTGAAAAAGACGGTGGGAATAAGCATGTGTGAGCAGAGAGGCCCAGCAGCAGCCAGCATTTGGCTTCTCTCCCCGTCCTCTTCATGCTCCAGCTCTCGTTGAAGCGGCTCAGGGGAAAAAGTCTAGCAAGGTGCACTCTATTCTCAATTATAGGATAGAGATTTATGGCTGAGTCTCCGGGTGGACCACACACTTTCCAGCAGAGCACCTCCTCGCACTTCATATATTACTGCGAGACTTCCTGCCCATGTGAATGATTTGTTCCAACTTACAGCATCTCTGCAACACAGCCATTTTTTTGTGTGTGCTGAATAAAACGTGTGCAGCCGTTTGAGACGGTAACTATGATTAACAGCCGCAGAATTTAATTCGACACGACTCAGTGCGTGTGTGCGTGTCATTTTTATCTTAATTATCCTGCCTTTTAGTCTTTCCTTATTAGCCGCTGAATTCCAGACATCCAAAAGCAGACAGAAACAATAACTCAGACCGCTCGCTGAGGGTTGTATCAGTGTTCTGGGGGTGTGATTTGGATCTCCGGGGCCTATTTGCCACTGATTGGTGCGGTGTGGTGCCATACATCAGATAATGGCATCTCTCTCAGGTTTCCTTCAGGGTCAGACACAAATTAATGCTCTGCTTCCTGTTGGCTGCTGCAGGCCGACAGCAGCTGTGGATCTGAGACTGAAGTCAGAGGAGCGGAGGATTCAGAGGGGGCTGGGCGAAGCTTGTACCACCAGTGTCAAGAATTCTGGGTTTTTTACTGGGAATTTATGTAACAGATAAATCTAAAGTTTCAGTCATCTATTGGCAAATGATACAGTGGATGCACAGTTTACTAACAACAACATTCTCGGCCATTAATAGGGAAAATAAATAAAATAAAAATAAATGAAAAAAAGAGGACGTAACACCAGAAACACACTGGCTGCTAACACAAGGAAAAAGCTACTTTTAATGGGTAATAAACTCAAATGTACGAGTTTTAGTGTGACCTGCAGAGGTGCACAGATGTGAGAGCTCTATAAAAATGTCTCTGCTGGTTTAAAAACAGCTTCAGACAACAGCTACGACTCAAATATTTTCATTCCTAGAACCTTGTGTGGCTGACGACTTAAAATTATTTTATTTTTATTATTATTATTATTTTTATTATTATTATTTTATTTTTATTATTATTATTTTATTATTATTATTAGGGATGTAACGATTCGCTCAACTCACGATTCAACGATACTGTTATTTTAATACAAAATGAGATTAAAGAAAAATTATTACTGAAAAATATTCTGTTAATTGTTTCAAACAAAAATGATACAAAATACTGCATTTTCTCTCCTTTTCTGTGTCAAATTAAAGAATCCCTTATTATTTCTGAGGTATAAATGCAAAACACAAACTATGCAATGAATGCATTTCTGGACATTTACGATGTCCCCTGCTGTTAAAAACCCCTTTCACTGGGACGGGGTGGTCTCATAAGAACGACCCTAAAATCATATTAGGTTCACTTTTTTCCTGTGTGTTTCGTGACCCGTCCACCACGCCAATATGACTTGTTACACGGATTTACTATTTTACGTAAGCGCATTGCTCACATTATCGCAGCCTTTCAGATTATGCGGGTTATATGAGGATTGCGGCAGAATTATTTTCCGTCGGTATTCGTGCAAACAGTGCATGATGGGAGCAGCCTGTTTTCCTGTGAGATGACGGTACTGTTTGACTTGGCTATCTACATGAACCTGATTCTACGTTTTAGTGAGGCTGGTTTTCAGACTGCTTAGTTAACACGACCAGCCAAAATCACCAATGGAAGAAAAGACCACCCAGCGGCCACAGAAACACAAACTTTATCAACAGAAAATCTAAAGACAAAAAGAGAAACTCTCTCTGTCCCACTAACAGATTCACTGAGTGAAAAAACCTCATCATCCAATCAGAGGACTGCTGAGAACGATGATCTCCTGCAACTGCTTTGTATCATCAGCTGAAAACTACAGTTAAAACATTTTTAAAAACGTTTTCTGTTTTAATTTCTAAAAACGTTCTCTAAAAACTTCTTAAGTTTTTCTTTCTGAAACATTTTTCTAAAAATTTCAACTGCTGTTTAACTAATCTCTTGTACTTGAGTATTTATTTATTTATTATTATTTTGCTCTATTTGTTCAGACGCTTGAAACTTGTGATATTTTGAGATTGTGATCTATGAAAAAAAGGTTTTAACTCTATTTTGCTATTTTTCATTTTTCATGACACAAAGCGGTTGCAGGTGATCATCGTTCTCAGCAGTCCTCTGATTGGATGATAGAAGATTTAAGGCGGTCTCTGTTTGTACATATATATTTATGTAGAAATATTCTGATGCTGCCATTATACCTGATAAAGGTCCAGACCAAAACTTTCTTTCACTCAGTAAATATGTTAGCAGTTTGCGGGACAGCATGCAGGAGTTTCTCTTTGTCTTCAGATTGCTCCTTTCTCCAACACATGTGTCACACATACAGGTGTGCAGAGATTTTCTTCATTCATCAACAGAAAATCCAAATACAAGGAAATTAAATTCAAAAACAGCTCCGTGTAACCGAGTCCAAAGAGTTGTGACAAAGACTCAAACTCTTCACCTCGCCTGTTTGGCTCGATGCTGAGTTTCCCTCCGACCTGACCTCGTCTGTCTGCCGGGCTGCGTGCGGTTTGTCAGGTGTGTGAAGGAGGTCCAGGACGGGGCGGCGCACACACCATCAGACAGCAGAGAGAGGTGTTCTGGGCGGACCGGAGTAAACACACTAATGAAACACTAATTGGACTCAACTTCCGGCGCTGGCTCTCTGCACCGAGTTTCCTCGTCCTGCACGCTGGCATGCGACCTGTTCTGCTCAGTCAGCAGCTTTTGAAGACCACGCAGTGTGTTTCTAAACCGAGCCATGTCACAGCGGCCATCACACACACTTCTGTCTTTTTTTCTTGTCTGTTCTTTCAGAGAAATACGCAACGCAAAAAGTCTGACATATGTCGACCCAGAGGCCTTTAAAAATCTCCCAAACCTCAAATACCTGTGAGTATTTTATTTTTTTAACTCAGACTCTTTTTGTCATTGATTTCCACATATTGATAACATTACAGTGATCCAAAAAGATGAGGGGGTCTTTATTTAAAATGTTTAAGTCTGGTTATAATTCATATGTAGCGATCTATTCATGGCATGCGTGTGTACCAGTTTGGGCAAGAATGAGTCATGCTCCATTTGAATGTAATGATTCAGAAAAGTGGCTGCACACTCGAAAACTTCTCAGAAGAATTCAATGTGTTTGTGATTTCTTTAAAAAACATAAAAATAAGGCTATGAGAAATAATAGAAAAAAATGACCCAAAAATTGGCAAGAAACTAGTAAAAAGTACAATAAAATTTCCTGAATAACAAAGTTTAAAAAAAAGAAGTAAACATGAAGGAAATAAGTGTTTAAAATGTACAATTATTAATTTTATAACATAATTTTAAAAATGTTTTTATGGTTATTTTCCCTAGTTTTTTTCTTTTTTCCCTAAATATTTTTCCCTAGCTCTGGCTGCAAACATAACAAAAAATTTCAATGTATTTTTGATTTCTTTCAAAAACATAAGAGGAAAGCCATGAGCAACGGCAGAAGAAATGACCCAAAAATTAGCAATAAATTAGTAAAAAGCACAAAAAATTACCTGAATAACAATGATGATAATAATAATAATAATAATAATAATAATAATAATAATAATAATAATAATAATAATAATTCTTAAAGAAAAAAACAAAAAGAAAATAAGGTAATGACCTGGAAAAAGTGATTGAAAGCAACACAAGAAAAGTTATTTTTGCTCCCTGTTTCAAAGGGTTAAGAATATTTGGCTTGTAACCAGACAATTAATATGCCAGTATATGAAGTTTTAGTTACTGTTTTTGTAATAGCAATGCTCATGATACTTTTGCATTACAATGTGGTCTAATATACTCCCACAGAGGGTTAATAATAATCCCTGATAATTATTATAATAATTATAATAATAATAATTTAAAGCAGCTTGTGTTGTCTCTGTTGAGTCTGCATTAGGTCCTGACTGTTTCTGTGATTTTGTTTTTCAGAGGGATTTTTAATACCGGCCTCTCCTCCTTCCCCGACTTGAACAACATCCACTCTAATGACATGAACTTCATGCTGTAAGTTGCTGTTAATGTTAAATTAAGCACACAGCTCAGAAAATATCGGCATTGTACCTTTCTGCAAATATCTAAAATTTGTTGGTTTCATGCCTTTCTGACGTGATGTAGTATTTGAGCTGACTTTGTCATTGGGAGGTTAAGGGAATTGCTAATGCTGTGACACCAAGCTGCAGACCAGCTGCAAAACACCGATAGCCCAACGAAGAACAAAAGCAGTTCTTTAACGTGTTGTTGCTGTTTCCAGCAACTTTTTGGCCACCAAATGTGGGTGTTTTTTAGCAATTTATCACTGTTTTTCCACCAAGACGTCACTAGGCAAACATCAGCTGCTTTATTTCTATTGCAACCACCGCACCAGCCGTCACTATGTCCAATCCAAGGCCACGTATAGCCATAGCATCATGTGACCTAGACAAGATGAAAAAACGTTTTCATTGCCGCTTTGCAAAATATGGCTTAATATGGCAAATAGTACAACTAACATGATGCAGCATGTGAGCTGGCATCATGGTGAGGAGCTCCGGTCAGCTCCGCCTACACACGTTACTCCTTAACGACGACTACACGGCCAAACTACACTGACAAGCTGCAAAACCGCTCACCCAAACGAGTCTAAGAGCCGAAGAGCCCGACTGATCACCACGAGTGAGAAAAGACCAACTCAGTTCTTCAAACTCTTCCTCTCTGCTTTTCCTCTAAAGCAAACCTTTCCACAGCCGCCTCCTCTGTCCCGGTGAAAGGGCTTTTAACAGCAGGGGACAGTGTGAATGTCCAGAAACGTATTCATTTCATAGTTTGTGTTTTGCATTTATACCTCAGAAATAAAGAGGGATTCTTTAATTTGATACAGAAAAGATTAGAAAATGCAGTATTTTGTATAATTTTGTTTGAAATAATTAATAATTAACATTTTTTGGTCAGAATTTTTTGTTATCTCATTTTGTAATTGAGAAAATTGTTTGAAAATTGTATCGTGAACCTGGTATGGTGAATCATATTGAATTGTGAGTTAAATGAATCGTTACATCCCTAGTTATCAGTATACCAAATATTACATGTAAGCAAAGTTTGTACTTTGTTTCAGTCATCTGTCTCTCAGTGTAAAACGTCTGCCTGTCTGCATGAAATAAGCAGCTATTCTCACAACTTCACATCTCTCTGTCATCACCTTCTCAACTCTAATTTAATTTTCCTCCTGAGCCATAACACTCGAGAAAACATTCATCAGCTACGCTCCTCTCTTCACCACTTTTCAGTGAAAAGTATTTATTTACGACACCACTTCATTTCCTCTTTTGCAGGGAAATTGTCGATCATCCCTACATCACTGAGATACCGGCCAACTCGCTCCAGGGCATCACCAACAACGTGCTGACAGCGTAAGATATCTGCACGAGCATCAGCATGCACCACACATGCGTGCATGAATCTACAAAAATGCTTAACCCCTTAACAGGCATTGTAACAGCATGCCAGACATTTTTTTTGCACTGTTAAATTGCCTTAATAAAAAGTTGGAAAAACCCAATTTAATTTTTTTATATTAAATTGACTATTTGTTTTTTCCAACCATACATTTTAATCAGATTATGTTACTAAATCCATTATTATTTATTATATTTATTTTAACATTTTTATTTTATTTTTTTGTTTCTTTTATTAATTTAATTTAATTTTCATATTTTTATCACATAACATTGACAACCATAAATTCAATAGTTTTTTTATTAGATTCATTTTTATTTTTTCATGTTTATTTTTATATGTTCATTTTATGACCATAATTTTACTTTTTTAGTTTCCAATTTTATACAATGGATTTTGTAGTTTTTACAATGCCTTATACCAGGAAAAAAAATTTTCTTAATAAATTGATACATATTCTACAGTAATGTTTCTTAGTGTGACTGTTAAAGGGTTAAACCCAATGCAATTACATGTATATTTGTGTTGTACACTTATACACAGAACACATGAGGGAAATATTAACCAGATATAAACTGTAATAAATACACAGTGGGTGTTTTTTTTATCCCCAAATCTAATCCAAACCCTAAAATAGCCACAAGAAGACATGCAGATTGGCCAAAGTTACCTCACTATAAAAACATGTATTCGCTCTGAACTCACTCCAATCTCTCAAAGATTGCAAAAACCGAGTCCACAGATGCTCACTTACGACAGGCAATCACATGTGTGCGGTGAGGTCTGAGAGCGAGGGAAGAGGGATTGCAATTTTAATCCACAAAACAGCACGATTCAGAAAAACGTCGGGCGAAAAACCACAAAATTGCAGATGAAACCTCACCGTAGACTGTGAAATAAGTAGGTGCTACTTATCGCTGTCACTGCTGCTCAGAGACGAACTAAACATCGACACATGGAACAGATTTTCATTCAGATTAAACCTAAAGAGGCAAAGTTTTTAATCAGTGCTATTTTGTGGGTGTTGCAGGATGCTGTACGGAAACGGCTTCAGAGAAATCCAACATCACGCCTTCAACGGGACCAAGCTCGATCAAGTGTAGGTATTTTTACACAGCGGCCTCTTTGAAAGGAGCAGCGTGAACAAAACATTCGTATGTGTGTTTTAATCAGTGTATAATCGCCTGAAACTAAAAAATACTATATTTGTTAACTTAACGCTTTGAAACCAGACACCTTTAAAAAGTATTTAAATCTTTGAACCCCAAGCAAATCGCTGCGATTTTATTTAAAAACTTGGGGGAAAAGGCAATTAGCAACTTGGGAAGAAATGTTACAAAAAATTGCAAAAAAAAAAAAAAGTAAATATAGAATATTAATTTGAAAAAGCCAGGGAAAATGTCTAGGGAATTTTTTTTTAAAAAAAAAGAAACAAATTATAACAAATTTTCACAATTACATATTCAAAATTATGTTACAAAATTATTATATTTTAAAAACTTTTTCCAAGTTATTTCCTATTTTACTTATTTATTTATTTAATTTCTTGTACTTTTTACTAATTTCTAGCAAATTGTTGTGTCATATCTTCTTCTGTTGCTCATTGCCCTAAATTCCTGCTTTTGAAAGAAACTGAGCCAATGTGCTCAGGTTTTAAAGGGTTAATAAACTCATCAGATCTACACAGGGAGCCGGCCCTCCTCACTGAGTCTGCTGTCAGTCAGCACGTTTACATGATGTTCGAAAAAGCCGAATTATAGAGTTTGTCTTTAAACCTTTAAAAACTTGAGAAAATTGATGAGATTTCTTTCAAAAACCTGGGAAAAATGCAACAACAAAATCTGGTAAGAAATTCCACAAACTGCAAGAAATTAGTTAATTTATAAAATGATTTTAAAGACACACAAATGTCTTGGGAATGTAGTAATTGCATATTGAAAATTATGTCACATAACTGTAAATTTTAAGCAACATTGCTTTTTTTTTTTTACTTTGTTTTTCTTTTTTGTTTGTTTTGTTTTTACTAATTTTCAGGTAATTTTATTGTTTTTTTTAAACTAATTTCTTGATTTTTTTTTGTTGTTGTTAACCGCAAGGCAAAAACAATATATATAGCAAATTATCATAGTTGAATTCTTAAAATTATGTTACAAAAGTATTATTTTGAGCACTTTTCCGGGTCATTTCCTTTTTTTAATGTTTATTTATTTTTATTTATTTTACTAATTTCTAGGTAATTTTCTTGTACTTTTTACTATAAAAACCGTGCATGTAAACTTACACAGTTAAGACTTTTAGAGATAATGTTTACAAATGGAGAATTCCTGCATAGAAAACCTTTAAAAGTCACATTTTTTTAATCTGATACAAAATCTTTCACTGGGACACCAAAATCAGTCGTTTTAGAGGTTTTACATCTCTCAGTATTTTGCCTGGATTAAACCATTTTCTGACATCTGGCATGCGTATTTCTTTCCCCAAAATTGCACTACAAAAGCAGCTGGGCTCCTCCAGGCCGTCTCATATGTACTGAAAAAGGGCCGGAGCCCAGCGCTTGATTAGTGCGCTGGAGTTCTCATGGGAAAATATGTTTCCAAAAGTGGGTATCAGGAAGTCTGCATTAAGAGCCCCCCCCCCCAAACTCTCAGTGAAACTCAACCAGAGAAACCTGTTCATAACTTCAAAATGAACATTCCTCCTGTTTTTTATGAAATCTTAAAGCCTTTCTGTGTGAACAAAATAACAAGTGACAAGTAAATGTGCATTTTGTTTTTTTAGCTTTTCCTGTTATTTTATTCAACTAATTTATTCTCTCTTTATTTGGGACTTTGTGGGAATTTTATTTTTAATTTTGAATATCCTTGTGACTAGGAGTTAAATGGAAATGGACTTGAATCAGGATGTTTTCTCTCCTCTTTTTTTCCCTTTTCTTCTCCTTCGTAATTATTGTTATTTATTATTATTAAGTATTAATAAATTTATTTGTTTATTTTACTAATATACTTTTTTTTTTAAATCATCTATCATTGTGTGCTGTCACTTGTTTACCTGGTAACTAGTCTTTTGGCCTACACTTTTATTTATTACCTTTACACGTTAAATTGTGTTGTGATTTATTATCGTCAAAACAGGCTTAAAGCAAAACTTTTGCAACTGTCTTTTTTGGTAAATCTTCTGGTTGTCAATGAAAATAAAATTTTAAAAAATAAAATAAACAAAACAAAACAAAACAAAATAAAACAAAATAAAATAAAATAAAACAAATTAAAATAAAATAAAAACAATCAATGACGCTTGACTCTAGATCTGTTCCCGACTTAAAGAAATAATTTTGCACTATATATTCAATAGCATCAGTTGCAAAAATGAGTAAGCATCACTTCCTTTTCCTCTTTTGTGGAAACGTGTTTTCTTTTTTCTTGTCGCACGCTGGTTCAGAGTCCGGCACATTCAGGATATGAGGTATAATGGTATTAATTTAAGGCCCCTCTCGTCTTTTACAACACCTACACACATCCAGGTCCCTCTAAGAGCCTAATTAAGCCGTTGGTCTGTTCCTGGTGAGTCTTTGCACTCTGGTGTTTGTGTTGGCGGCCGATGTGCTCTGAGGGGAGAACTGATCCCAGCGCAGCTCGACCAAGACAAACACACCCCTCACAGGTCTATTATCCTTATTAGATTTAAGGGATTCGGGGGAGACGTGTAGTGAGGGTGCAGTGTATTTGAGGCCGTCACATCTTTTACTGTCTAATTTGAATCAACAAAGTGAGCGAGACCTTTTTCCTGTCATGTTTCACCTCCAGAAAGGAGAGAAAATAAACAGAGAAATGTGCGGTGATGAGGCTCGGGGAAATATTACGCCACGCCGCGCCTCTGTCAGTCTGATTGAAACGTGAAGGATAACTTTTGTCCTAATAAACTCAAATTTGTGCTTTCCTGTCCAGAGACCTGCACAGGAATAGATATCTCACCAAGATGGATGAAAGAGCGTTCGCAGGCTCCGTCAGCGGCCCCATGCTTCTGTAAGTACATCTTAGCCGCTCTTATCAACTCATCAGTTATTTTAAAGCACCACTCAGACCTAACTGCTCTTTTAAACATTAAATCCTCCTCTCGTCACACACGCTCACAGGAATTTTTATCCCTTCAAACTCCTCAGATCAGCACTGAGCTCGGTAAATTTCAATAAATCAGTAAATAAATATGTGGAACAAGTTACAAGAGGTATTGAGATGAGAAAGGCCCGTGTCTATAGATCTTTTTAAGTGTGTGACAGATAATATGATTACTGTACTGTAGTCCTTATTCAAAGACATAACCTTTATTTATTGTTTTTATTGTCATTATTTTTAATGTTTTTATTCTTTTGTTGTGTCGTTATTCTTATTTTCAGTAGTTGCAGATTTGTGATTTAATTTATATTATTTATTTATTTATTTATTTATCTATTTATTTTATATTATTTTTTATGATTTATTTATATATATTTATATTATTTTTGTTTAGTTTTTTTATTTGTTGCTATCAGATTTTATGTTAGCAAAAAAGGTAAAAAGTACAAGAAAATTATAATAATAATAATGTAAAATCATTTTAAATGAATAGTTATGATAATTATAAATATACAGACATTTTTCCCTAGCTTAAAAAACAAAAAACTTCTACATTATGTCTTTTGTGTGTGTGTGTCTCTTGTTATGCAGATGATACCGTCTTCTATGTGTTCATGGTGTCAGTAAAATTAACTGAATGACTGAATTGTATATATAAATATTTGTATGTGGCCTGATCTAAGCTGCAGGTAGCAAACAACCTGATTTTATACGTCTAAAATATTCTATAAAAATGAACGGCATGGTAACCGAGACAGGCCTTTATTTGTCAAAATGTGTCACCACACCTGGCTAGTGTAAGGGAGTGGGCATTTAATTGGGGCTTATATTTGAAGTTTTACGGTAATTTGTTAATAATATATTTAAAATTCATACGCAGCAAAGCCTTCAGAAAGCGTATACGTAAATAAATAATAGGCCTAGTTTGGTAATTTCATTATTCACACCATGTCAAGGTAGATTTTAACAATTTCCTCGTTCATAATGTGCAGACTGGATGAGACGTGTCTGTGAAATGGATAGCGGACCATCAAAGACTGAGACTCATTGCTGCACAGCTGTGAGCGGGAAACCTGAGACACATTGTGTGCGAGCGTGGGAGGAAAAGACTTCCGACGTTTCTCTGATACTGTCGTCGTTTTCGCCGTTCCCTTGATTTTTTTTTAAAGCCAAGTCCCTGTTTTAAAGGTGATCGCCAAAACCTTTTACCACGGCTCTCCGGTTTTGGTTCTGATTCATAGACATTAAGTGTCTGGTTAGGTAAACGGGGTTCGTGCGCAGGTCGTCCTCCTCTGTTCCACTGAGGAACATGTCCTGAGTGAGGTCACCTCCATGAGGTCATGAGCCAAACATCTGGGAAGTCAGACTGACACTCAGAGTCTGTGCAGATTTTTATTTTTTTTGAAGCCTTACACAATGTGTCCCCTGAGAGGAAAAAGAGCAGAGGGCAGAGAAGCGGGGAGAGCAAATGGGACTAAAAAAGAACAACTGAGCTCTGAGCAAATATTATATTAACGGCAAAATGTTTTGGCTTGAGCTTCTCTTTTTTAATCGAATTAATCTGAAGATACAATGACTCTGAGATTTAATGGGTTAGGAAACTAAAGAAAGCAAAAGAGCTCTTGCCCTCCACTTGGCCCCTGTGAGGGGGGCTGCGTCCGGAGGAATGTCCTGACAGCGCGATCACACGGGATGCTGGTGAGAGTGTCGATCCCCTGCACGTCTTTGTCCCGATGAGGTTGAGCTGGCTTTGGCACGACGGCCGAGCGAGAGAAATACCACGTGTAATAGTTTAAAGATGATGAAGGAGAGAGGAGCTCACTGTAGGAAACAGATGGAGGGTGTTGTTTTATCCATCTGTGAGATCTCTGCTCGCATCATGTCTGAGTCCGCTGGAGGTTCGCTGATAGTATGAAGAGTCTTAAAAGGTACTGGGGGGCTCTTTCAGATGGCCAAAAGAAAGTATTTATTCCAGAAAGTGCATTCTTACAGAAAGATGAATATTATCAGGGACGTAGCTTCTTTGCTTTTTAAGTTTTGACAGATCCGGGGAAAACTGCATTGTCCTACTAATACGATGATTTTCTGCGACTCTTATTCAGCACCGAAACACTGGGTGATGCTTCAATCAGGAAACGTTTAGTACGAATACGAGTACAAGTATGAATACAAGTACGAGTACGAGCCCTCAGGTCAGTACAGACAGTGACGAGACACAAAGCAGACAAACTGAAAAAGAAGAAACAGAACTGCAGTGGTGTTTATTAGGGCTGTCAAAGTTAACACATCAACGCAAATCTAATTTTTTGCCGTGCGATTAACACACGCACGTTCTGTAATTATGATCCTCTGAAATCAGGAAACGATACAACACAAAAGGTGTGAACGGCAGCAGAAACAAACCTCTGTGTGCAGAAATGGATAAAGAGCGTGTTCTTTAAATAAGTTCTGCTATAAAGCCTCCAGAAGGTTTTCTCAACAGGACCAGAGTTATTTACATTTACTGTCGATGTGAAGTGAGTTACCATCAGAGCACGTTACTCGAAAATGCCACTTACAGGCCAAACACACAGCTGATGCAGACAGCGGGACACGGAGCATAAAGGACAGTGCAGCTGCACATCTGCAGCGACCAGGCAGCTGCTGTTCATGTATGTGCTCTGCGTCACACACACACACACACACACACACACACACACACACACCCAACCAGCCGTCACAGTTTCTCTACAGAAATATGCTCAAGTTTCTCTTTCGGTTTATTTTTTGAGCATGCAGAACCTTTAAGGTTTTTCTGGAGAATATTCTCGAAATTGATTGTTGCAATAATAATAAATGCATAAAGTAAGCATATTTGTCCACTCCCATATTGATGAAGAGTACAAAAACTTGAATAATAATCCTTTAAGTTACTTTTAGAACACATAAAAAAATGTGCGAATTTGCGATTTAATTTGCAATTAATCACAATTAAATACTTTAATCGACTGACAGGCCTGGTATTTATGCATCTCACGGTGACACATTGTTACTATCAGTTACCAACACGTCAACTGTCAGAGTCCTTAGATGGATGTAGAAAGTGTTGTCCACTGTTGAGGCTCAAGTATCCAAAGACATGGTGTCTACGGTCACGACCTGTCCACTACAGCTTGCATAATCAAAGACTTTGCTATAGAAAGGTATGAGCTTACCTGAGGTAGATACAGATGATGCATAATCTTAAGAAATTAATACTAACACCTATTACACCAGCTCATTTTCGCCCTGAAGTCGTCACATGGTGACACTCGGTCAGTGACCGTCAGCGTGTTAGTGTGACGCCAAAAGCCACCTTCTGCATCCACATGCAACACATGCAAATTCAGCGAGGAAGTCACAAGAATTATTGTTCTTGTGCATGTAGGTAACTGTCAGCCCGTACACTTATCACCATTCTATCATCACAGGAGCCAAAAAAACCCTAAAAATCTATCTTAATGCATCGAATCTTCCTAAATGCTTTTGTTTCCTTTCTGTCTTTAAGAGACGTGTCTGAAACGGGGATCACGTCCCTGCCGACCTCGGGGATGGATTCTCTGCGGGAGCTGAAGGCGCGGGACGCCTGGGCTCTCAAGAAGCTGCCGCCCATCAAAACCTTCAAGCACCTCACCATCGCCAACCTGACCTACCCCAGTCACTGCTGCGGCTTCAAGAACCTCAAGAAGAAACGAGTGTGAGCTGTTTCTCATTCGCCATTTATCAAATGTACTTATAAGAGTCCGAAAAGTTAAGTGGAGAAGTGTGCCTGTAGAGTAGCGTCCAGGTGAATGCTCTCGTGTTTTTCGTGTTTGGACGATCGACCGCAGCGAGCGGGGCAGCTGCACTTGCATGGTGTGGATTTTGGCAAAGATTGAATCAACTCTGTGACGTGTTTACCTATAAGTCCTGAAAGTGCTGCCATAATTAGTGTCACTCATTGCTGTTTTTGTAGGAAGAAGTTTGAGCCAGACTAATAATGACTCTCAAAACAGGAATCACTTTTCTTCAACTGGATGTTTAAATTATTTGATCTGATTTGACACTCGGTGCGTGTGTATTTTTACATTTTTTCCTTTTAGGACTACAGTATTGCAACCTCATTTCCAAAAAAAGCTGCTTAATATGCAAAGACAAACAAAATGCAATAATTTGCAAATCTTTTTTGACCTATTTTGAATTGAATATATCAGAAAGAGTAGATCTTTGATGCTCACAAAACTTCTAAACTCGAACCACGAATGCAGGCAGGTCAGTCTCGTTCCTGCACTCTTTGACTACGAAGCCACACTGTTGGAACGCGTGCACGAACTGTCTCAGTATGCGGTTTCCATGAAACCTGAATTTGTGCAAATTGAAATTAAAAATATAAAATACGCCTAATGGAAACGCATCACTTTTGAAAAAAAATTCCATTTATCGCAAAGAAGTTTTTATGCTTGAATGAGTTTTTTTTTTTCAAGTGATTCAAAAAAAATTTGCAGAACTATAGGCAGTGTAATTTATCGCTTCACTTTGGCCTTTAACTAGCGCCGAACTGCTTTGCATTTTGCTTCGCAGTTACGCACTGCTGCACCGCTTGTTTTATTTTCCTTAATTGTTTGCATTTAATACGCTCCGTTTTTAGCCTTTTTTTAATTAATAATAACTCAGTGGGTTTTATGTTTTGCATTCTGTGCTTTCTATTTTTATCCTTATTTTTTATCTTACTTTTACGAGTATTATCAAGTGGATTTTATACATGTGAAGACGCATTCTGTATTTTCTTTTGTTTTATTATGTTTTAACATCTTTTGTCTTTCCATAGCATTTGGTGCGTGCCATTTTTTGTTGTAAAGCACATTTTTTGTATGAAAGATGCTATACAAATAAAGTTTACCATTAAAATGGTTTTTTTTTTCAAATAATGATTAATGGGTTAATCAATTGTTAATTTTACCGATAATCGATTAAGGAAATTTGCGACCCTATTTGTCCTGTATTCAATTGAATATAGGTAAAAAAAAAAGATTTGCTAATCATTGCATTTTGTTTGATTAAGTCTCAACGTTTTTGGAATCGAGTTGTACTTTATGGAATCACTCTTAGATTTATTCGTGTGTTTTTCAGTTTTTGGGAGTACATCATCTGTAACCTGACTGCTTTCTACGACCAGCATCACAAGCGCTCCGTGGGGCCCCTCGGCATGCCCTCCCTCCAAGGCGACAGTGTGATGGAAACGGTCCCAGACCAGGAGCCAAACGACGGGAGCCACAGAGAGTCCCGGCAGGACTGGAGGAGAGGCGACTACCACGGCAGCCTCCACTACCACGCCTACTTCGGGGGCCAGCCAGACGAGGATGTGGGTTTTGGCGAGACCCTCAAGAACCCCCAGGAGGACACCAGCCAAGACTTTGAGAGTCGGTACGATTATGTGGTGTGCGAGGAGGGGGAGGAGGTGGCGTGTGCACCAGTGCCCGATGAGTTCAATCCCTGTGAGGACATAATGGGTTTTGGCTTCCTGCGAGTGTCTGTGTGGTTTGTGAGTCTGTTGGCTGTTTTAGGAAACGTGGTGGTGCTCCTGGTGCTGCTCACCAGCCACTACAAGCTGTCCGTCTCCCGCTTCCTCATGTGTCACCTGGCATTTGCGGACCTGTGCATGGGGATTTACCTGCTGCTCATCGCCTCTGTGGACCTCCACACACGAGCCGAGTACTACAACCACGCCATAGACTGGCAGACGGGCCCCGGCTGTGGGCTCGCAGGGTTTTTTACGGTCTTTGCCAGCGAGCTGTCCGTCTACACTTTGACGGTGATCACTCTGGAGAGGTGGTACGCCATAACTTTTGCGATGCGCCTGGATCGTAAGCTGCGTCTGCACCACGCGGCCGCCGTGATGCTCGGCGGATGGATCTTCTGCCTCCTGCTGGCCCTACTCCCTCTGGTCGGGGTGAGCAGCTACCAGAAGGTCAGCATCTGTCTCCCGATGGACACCCAGTCCACTGTGGCTCAGGTCTACATCTTGTCAGTTCTGGTCCTAAACATCTTGGCGTTTCTTGTTATCTGTGCTTGCTACTTCAAGATCTACTGCGCCGTGCACAACCCTCACTACCGCTCCGGATCCAAGGACACCAACATCGCCAAGCGCATGGCGGTCCTCATCTTTACCGACTTCTTGTGTATGGCGCCGATCTCTTTTTACGCCATGTCAGCCGTGCTGGACCGGCCGCTCATCACCGTCTCAAACTCCAAGATTTTACTGGTGCTCTTCTACCCATTAAACTCCTGCGCCAACCCGTTCCTCTACGCCATCTTCACCAAAGCGTTCAGGGGGGACGTTTTCATCCTCCTCAGTAAGGTGGGCCTTTGTCAGCAGCGAGCACAGCTGTTCAGAGGCCAGACCGTCTCGTCAAAAGGCAGCAGCGGGACGTCTCAGGTCCGCAGGGACAAGGATAAAGTTAGAAAAGGTGGAAGCGGAGGACATGAGGACGTACCCATCCACCTGAAGAAGTGCTCCGGACATACCTACCACCAAGCCGTCTGCCAGCAGACGAGCCCTGAAGAGAGCCAGAGCCTGAACACGTGAGCCAAACGCCAGCTCGAGGTCGTAAAGCTAGAGAGGCTCAGGTGGGAGAGGAGAGGCCTTGAAGTGTTTGTGGACAGATCTGTTTGGATATTTAACAGAAAGCTCCGGTATTCTGTATCTGCTTCAGTTTTCAGGCCAACTTCAGCTGTTTTCACAATTTGGGCTGTGATGATTTTACGGTTCCAGTTGTTGGAGAATATCAAGTGTCACTGAAACATGAGCCCGACTTCATCTCACTTATAGTCCTTTGTATTCAAAGGGACAGGCCAGAAAGGAACGGAGATTATTTGAAGGGAAAAAAAGGCAAAGATACAAACAAAACTATGTAACTATGAATATTAGTTTCCCTCTGTGTCTTTAATTTAGTTTAGAGTTTAACTTCAGATTCTCTATGCACAGTCTGGCATTGATATACAAGTAAATATAACATGTTTTTTTTAATTTTCCTGTGATAAGACGACCTTTCTGAGGCGCTCTGTTCATACGTGGTTATTGTGTTCAAGGACAGCCTGCAGGCTCAGTGCCGTTCACAGTGGAAACTTAGTGAAAATGTAAAAACACTGCATATTTTATTGTTTTATCAATACGTCTGTATATAATGTAAATACTCATTACTGTGTGCTGATTTATTGATGAAAACAGGACGCATTTTTGGTGTTGATTTGTCTGTTATCAGAAAAGTCAATACGAATAGTTATAGTTTTATACTTGACTGGGATGCAGAAAAGTGTTTTTACAGTGCAGGTGGACTCTGATATTGTGCTTTTATGTGACTTATATCTGCACCAAATTGATATATCACTTCATAAAATATTTGAGTTATTGTGTTTTTTAATGTAATCACTTTCGCTTTCTTCACTCTGATCCAGCAAAAACACTCTGCAGAGGTATGTCCTCGTCTCCCGAGAGCATGTGATCCAATTACAAAAGTAAACGCGAGACACATTTTGATTATTAGCAATTTTCTACAAATTACACACAGGTATGATAATCACAAATATATGCCGCTGAAGCCTCGTCTCTCCTCTGGAATGTCATGGTTGTTTTTTTAGCATGATCGTGATATTTTTCCATCCTCTTACGGAAACGAGTGACTTATACAATCAGCAGAGATAGCTTCGCCTTCGCCGTGAGAGCTTAAAGCAAATACAGCTGAGACACGTGCGAGCTGCGCCGCCGTTAACTGCTGCGATATTGAGCCATTATGAGTTAAAGGACACTCTGCCAATGACAGCTTAACATCTGGTTAGCATTTCATCTGCTGGGTGACATTTTTTAAAGGAAATATAAAGATGAACAGGAGGGACTTTTCCAGGAAAAAGGGATTATTTCAGGCCTTTTTTTCATGTTTCTTGCAAATCCAGAGTGCTGGACAGTTTGTTTCACTATGGAAAATATACAGCACAACATGCCCAACTCTATATCACTGGTTTAAAACCGCAAAACTGGAAGGATTTCTGGTTTTTAAAGTTGAAAAAAATTAAGAGTGGCATCTGCTCGCTGCGTTCCAGACTCGACTCACGATGCAAATTCCTCACAGACTAACAGGACATCATTTTCAGCCGAATGTTTTCCACAGCTCCGCGTCCATCTCCTCCAATCACCCATTAACAACAATCCAGCGCGGACCCTTCAAACGCTAAGCACAGGGAGCTGGAGCATGATGTGCCTGGCTGCGTTTGTGAGGGGCCTCCTCCCCTCCACTGCCAGCTAATGTTAGCCCGTACTGTGCGGAGTGTGTGCGCGTCAGGTTTGATCAAAATCAAAATCACCGCACACTGACGTGGGCGAGCGCGAAGAGCCTCGGGGTGGTGACATACCTGCCCTCTAAAACTCCACTTAGAACTCATGAAGTGTTTTCTCAAAGCCGCCATCATACAGAAAATCAGAAAGAAATCAACGAACAGAAAGGGCCGAATGAATTAATCGAAACTTGGACTGGATTTATTTTGACATTCTTCACCTAGCTGGCTCTCAGGCCCGCCTGATCATTCCTCTGCGGGTATTTCAAACAAACCCATCGCCGAGCCGTTCCTCAAATAAGCAGGGACGATGCGCCTCGCTAACACCAGATTATGTTGCTGAACTCAAATACAGTGAGAAAGAGTCCTGAGAAGGACTGAGCAGACACGTTTTCTATCAGGAGCTTTAGAGAAGCCTCGGTCACTCGCAGAAGGTCACGGACTTCAAGCATCCCTCCAGCTCTTGTTCCTGGGAACATAAAATCCCTAAATTTATGACGTCATTCCTAACGTTATTCCACGGGCCAGTAGACGAGCACGGTCCTCTTGAAGAGTCAAGTTTCTCTCTCACACAGACTCTTGAATGACCGCTGGAGTGAACCGCAGAGTGAAAACATTTCTCCCCTCGCTGTTCTGAAAGTGGCTCTAAGCATCGACCAAAAAATGTATAACAAGAGTTTTATAATTTCTGCTTTCACCAAATAATTCATCACATACACGAGAACAATCTACATCCATGACCTGATGCGCCACGTCCTTATTTTTGGGGGGTATTTAATTTGCATTATACATTTATAATTAATTAATTTGCTTTAGAAAATATTTTGGAGATTCATCTGCTGACCACTTGAGGGAGTTCACGTACCACTGCTGGTACACGCACCATAGTTTGGGAACCTTTGTGCAAACATAGAGTTACAGACTCACCTGCTTAAGCGCCTGTCTGATGTCGGACAGGTGTTGCAGGAGGGGGATTCGGACGCTCTTTGAACAAAAAGCTTTTCAGCTGGAGCCTCCTGCCACCTATAAACCTAATTTGACAAAATTAGACAAAAATGTAATGAGAACAGAACTTCATTTGGACTTTTTGTGCTTGAAATGAAACGATTTCCGAAGATAAAATTTTACCTTGAGAGATTGCGGGCTGTTGATGTTTCAGGATCTGCAGCCTTTGGGCCTTTTTCCCTCATTTTAACCTGGAGGAAAAAGCACAGGTGTCACTGATAAACACTAACGACGACTCTGTTCTATTTGTGTCCCATTAAGTCAAAACCAGGACTGAAACTGAGGCAGCTACATGGAATTCAACAATGGAGGAAAACCAGAAAAGGAGGAATCTCCATTAGAGACGGATAGAGGCTCTTTGTCTCGACATGCCGCAGCCAACAGGCCTGGATACCACACTCCTCTGAAGCCTACAGACTCTATTTTGCCATGCAGCTGATTGGCAGTCACCGTCAGTTAGCTGGTAAGCAGAGAAAGTTTTAGAGTGGAAGCTCGGCATCTCCAGGGCCTCATTATGAGCCTCGTTCGCCAGCAGCACAGACTCTTTCGTCTGAGTGCCCAGGAGCAGCGAGAGGGCCCACTTCATCAGAAGCAGCCGGGGAAGCGTTCCTCCTCCTCGGGGTCTGCTCAGGACTGAATAAGTCTTTGTGAGGCGTGATATACTGTAGAAGTGACAGCTTGCCTCAAATCCATTTACAATCAAGGGCATAAATCTCCATGTAGTTTCTGATTCAGCCTTAATCCCAGACAGCACCACACCTTTATCTCATAATTACCCACAAGGAAATACACGGGGATTGTATCAGTTTGGTTAGGAATTAGAGGGAAAAACGCGGGGAGAAACGCCCGCGCTCTGCATACCCTGACAGACATCCACACACGGGATTATACTGCCAGAAAAGTGGAATATAAGACACGCTGAGGCAGATTTTGGGACTCACACGTCAGATAAAATAAGTGATTTCTTAACCACGGCTCCCTTGAAACCAGAGGGTACTTCTGCAGTTGCCAGGACATGTTAATAAGTACCTAATTTTAAGATTCAAGAAGGTTTATTGTCATTCCAAGAGGGAGAATAGGCCTGCACACTTACTCATGCCACACAAGTTTACTGAAGACAGCGTTTCGATCCCTCGGGTCAAAAACATGTGACCTGACAGAGTAAGTGTGCAGGCGTTACCTTTTTTCCCCTCATAAAAGCTGTTTTTTGACAGCCCTGCACCTACGTGACATGCGTGTAAATATCCTTTTTTCAACTTATTGTCATTCCAAAAGGTGACGTTCATGAGAGGGAACACAACTAAGAACTAAAGTCTCAATAAAGCAGCAATATAAAGTACACTAGAACCTAAAACTAGCTGAAATTACAGCAAGACTAAAAACAATACAAATTTAACAGTGCACATGGGCATTAAAAATAAATATTCAAGTAAAAAATTGATATTAAAATCATACCCATACTGAGACCTTGTCTTTATATATACAGATGTTTTTGTAAATGCATGTTCTCTCCACACGTAAACAGATGTTAAGGCCTTTTTAATGTAGATTTTGTAAAATACCTTCAAAGGTGCAGATTTTATTAAATCTCTGGTTACTGTTTATCTGTGTGGACGTGTAAAATAAAGCGTTCTAGTGTCTATGGGGATACTCTGTAAAACAAATGCTTCTTCTTTTTAATAGAGTGGGAAAATATCGGTTTAAAAAAATCTGTGTAGACAGAGCCTGAATCAGCTTTAATACTTGATTACTATTTGAACAAATAATTAGCAAACAAGCAGAAAAGTTAACAGCTAAGATAATGAATAAATGCTTTAAATAAACTACCACAAGTAATGGACAAAGTGTTAAACAGTTCAAGATGGTTAAAATTGCTAAAATAATGGAAAAATCATTATGATAATTGCTAATTATAATGAGCTTCCTGTTACAATTATAGCTAAACACAATGAACAACTATAACATTAGATAACGAAATACACCAGACAAACTGTTAGCAAAACGTAATGGATAAACTTATAATATTTAGCCAAATTTAACAAACAAATGGTTACAACAGTTAGATAAATGTAGGCTAATGTAAAAACTGTTAAAATAACGTTAATAAAAAATACTGTCATATTTACCATGTTCATGAAGAGTCCATATGAATGCCCCCTCTCATGGTATTCATGACCTAAATAAATAAAATAAATAAATGAATAATGGATAAAGTCTTGAAATAGTGAGCAAGAAGTTAAAAATGCAAAAGTAATTGATGAACGGTTCAAAGAGCTAACTAATCATAATGGACAAACTGTTAGTTAGCTAAAAGTAATGACAAATGTCACAATAATTAGCAAAATGTAATTGAAAAATTGTAACAATAGTTAGTTAAATGTAATGCGCAAATAGTTACAACAGTTGGTCAAAAGTAACAGACAAACTGTTGCAATATTTAGCTGAAAGTGGCTCCATGGACAAATGCCAACAAAGTTAGCTAAAAATAGCAAATTGTTTCAATTAGCAAAGAGAAATTGACAATAATAGTTAGCTAAATGTATTGAGCAAATCATTATGATAGTTAGCCAAAAGTAACAGACAAACTGTTACAATATTTAACTAAAAGTAACAAATTGTTACAAATAGTTAGCTAAAAAAAAATGACAAAATCTGACAACAGAAAGCTAACCGTAATTGAGAAATTGGTACAATGGTTAGCTTAACATAATGAGCATATTGTTTCAACAGTTAGCTAAAAGTTACGGAAAAAAACTGTTAGAACAGTTAGCTACTCGTAATAGACAAATGTCACAATAGTTAGCTAAATTTGACAAGTTATTACAAATAGTTAGCTAAAAGAAACGGACAAAATATAACAATAGTTAGCTAAATGTAATGAGCATATTGTTTCAATAGTTAGCTAAAAGTAACGGAAAAAATGTCAGAACAGTTAGCTACACGTAACGGACAAATGTCACAATAGTTAGCTAAAAGTGACAAATTGTAACAAATAGCTAGCTAAAAGAAACTGACAAAGTATAACAATTACCTAAATTTAACTGACTAATTGTTACAGTAGTTAGCTTAACTTAGGCTGAACAACAAACGTTACAATAGTTAACCGTGTTCAAAAGAAGAGTCCACGTGAAAGCCTCCCTCATGTCGCGTTCACGACCTCGAAAGTGGAAAATATTTTTTGAGACCTCCGACTTGCGATGTGGTAAAGACGAGCTCACCAGGTCATCTGAACACAACATTAAAACGTACACACTAATTAATTTAGCTAAGGTAATTAATAAATGCTTTTAAATAGTAAAGAGTGGTTCAAATTGCTAAAGTAATGGATACATTTTTACATTTAGCTAAAAGTAACACAAATTACAATAGTAAGCTAAATGCAATAGACAAATTGTTACAATAATAAACAATCATTAATTGCGATCGACTTTCTTTTTCTTACAGTTAGCTTAAGGTAATGAACAATTGTTACAACAGTTGGCTAAACTTAATGGACAAATTAATTTGTTAATTAGGTTTTGTTACCTGTGTAGCTAAATAAACGGACAATTAGTTACAATAGTTCGGTAAAGAAGATATAAAAATAAGAAATATGTGGGTAATGTGACAAAAAAAAGATGGAAACCAGTTTAACATGGGAATACAGCAAGTGCTTAAAATTAAAGGGTTTGACAGCAACACAGTTATTCACATATTTAAAGTTCAGGCTAAGATTTTTTTTAAAAAATATTTTCTTTTGACTTTTTGCATTCAAAGTACAACTGTCTGAGTTTTGTTCCACACTTGATTTAATATTTAAAAAAAAATTAAAAGAATAATATTAACAATACATTTCCTTAATCATCTGAACAGCAGTTAGAACAGACACGACAAAACAATCAAAAAGCAGAGAATCAATTTTTAATAGACATCCGTTTCATGAGCTCATCTATCATTTAATATCGGAAAACTAAAAGTTCAAAAGGCACACGCAACATTCAACGACAAGAACACAGAATAAGAATCAGTTATGAGTTTATTTTCTTATTGTGACTAAAACCATGGAGAGCTACTGAAGGCTATTCCAACTGTCCACATTCACTTGATTTTTTCGACTTTAAATCTGTTGGAAACCTCTCTGTTGGCACATATTTATTATTTGAGGATTGTGATGGACCTGAAAAAAGATTTTGTTTGCTATGCAAATTAATAATAAAGAATGAGGACAACTGCTTTCAGTCCGTGAGAAAAAAATCACAAATATACAAGAATGAAGTCTTATTTTATAAGATTAAACTCGTAATTTACTGGATTTAAAAAAAATCACAATATTATGAAATTAAACTTTAAAAGTGACAAAGATTGAATACATAACCAGAGATGATTTGAGTTAAATCTCATCATATTATGACTTTTTATCTTGCAAATGTACGATTTTAATCTCTTAACATTGGCCACTTTTTTTTCTCATTTATGATATAAATATTGTAATATTATGACTTCATTGTTGTACTTCTACGTTTTTTTCTCATAAAATTACAACTTTTCTCGAAGTTACGACTTCCTTCTCCTAATATTATGACTTTTTCCCCAAATCTAAGATTTTTTTTTCTTTAACATGGCTCTAATCGTCTGTTGTGTGTATTGAAAAAAATAAAACAATCTTTTAATTTCACTTCTTGGTTAGTCGGTGCTTCCTTGGTATTAATGGTGTTTCTATAAAAATGTACTCTTCAGAGCCAACCATCAACCAAATTGACACAACAGTCAAAAAACACGTACTTTATTTCAAATTGCTGCAACAGGGGCACTAAAAACAAACTGCAGAGAAACACACGGCCCCCCGAGTTAAACTCACTTGGATAGAAAATATTCTCATTTAAAAGTCATGAATAAAATGAAAGCACAGGAGAACAAATGGTGGACGAAATGATTTGGAGAACAGCGTTATGTAGCTTTGTCCAACCAACAAAAAAGAAAAACAAAGGAACACTTATTAGATTATAAGAGCACAGTTTGGTGCGGCTTTCCAACCTTTTTCAAAAAATAGAACATTTCATGAACTTTCAGGAATAAATAAAATGAAAAATAAAAAAGGACACCGCCCTGTCCCCACCAAAAAAAAAAAAAAAAAAAAATTAAAACTTTTTTTTACTGTTACTGTTTATCTGCGACAGTTTGACATTATGGGGTGTGCAAGAAAAATAAACTAATAAAATTCCAGAGAAAAGCGGTGACAACACACACATCAATCCACACACACACACACGTCAACACACTCACCACGTGCCAGTCACTGTCTCTCTCTCACACACACACACACACACACACACACACACACACACACACACACACACACACACACACACACACACACACACACACACACACACACACACACACACACACACACACACACACACACACACACACACACAGAAGAGAGCACGCTGTGGCTATTGATTACCTTGACTGATTTCACGACACATCGATAAACTGACAGTGCAAATCTTCAGACGGCTGCAGGGAACTAAAATAAGAGCAAAGAAGTTACACCAACAGGACAAACTTTCGACATTTTGTACAATTCTTGAATTCAGTGTTGGATCTGTTCTTTTAAGTTTGGTTTTTTTGGATAAACATGGAATGAAGCTCCAGAGAAGCCGATGAAGAAAATAACAGTACTTTTTTTTGGATTGAGCACTCCATAGAAGATTAAAATAATGCCTTTAAACAACTATTAGTCATTTTGGGATTAATGTAATTAGGCCTTCCTCGTCTTAACCCTTCATTAAACACATTTTTTTTTAAAAGAAAAAGTTTAAAACAATAACAGGTTGTTAACTACATAAAACACTCTGGAGCACCATTTTCATAAACATGGATGAAGACGATCCAAGAACAAAAAAATTAGGAGCCAAAAGTTGATTCTGGCCGTTCTAAAGGCAGCGATCCTGACTGGTGGCACTAAGTTTGGACTTAAACGCAGACACGAGTCAATCCAGTCAACCGACTACAGTGCATCATGAAGGTGTTTCTCATCTACGGGTTATAATGAGTGACCTCTGACCCCCCCTGAGGCGGGGCGGGTCAGGTCACCCTGGTCCACTACACCTGTACGACGTGAAATGCTTACTCTCCGATGTTTGTGAATTCTCTAAGGAAAAAGACGCGGAGAAGCCCGGAAGAAGCAAAAATAGATAAAGAACGCTCTTTTCGCAGGCTTCTCTCTTTTCCCCTGTAAGTTTCTCATCCCGCAAGGCTAGTCGGGCGTTTTTGACGACACCCGGGTTTTTACGGTACCTCACAGTCCTTTGGGTTTGTCAGAGTTCTCAAAGACTCAGCACAAGTTTCCTGAAATGAATCCAGTCACAGGATATGGAAGGATACTGACGTGTCTGTTAACTGGATAGAAGGAGTTACAGAGTTCCTGCTCCTGTTGCTTTGTCTGTTTTTTTTTGTTGTTGTTGTGTTTTTCTACTTCACCATTCGGCATCCCCAATGGCTTTGGAGAAGACATAGTCTCTCCCGTTCAGATTCATGATCCCGTCCTTCAGGTGGAATTTCCATTTGTTCTTACTTCTATGAATCTGGGGAGCGAAGAGAAGGAAATTAATGTAGTGGGCGTCGAGGACAGATGGACAAGTGGACACCGTCTCTAATGTCTTTGGCTATGCATACAAAAGAAACGCCGGTGCACATTAACAAACGTACACTTGCCAACATTTGGATGTCGTCACATCATGATACGAAACAAGTGTCTGATTTTAAAGGCTGCAGTGAAGTGATATCACTTTCTAAACGTATCAGACTGTTTTACTTGTTCGCGTGTTCGCCCACTTCAGTCATTAAATCCACATTACTGATGTCCAAGTACAAATAGTCATCCCTAAAATATTGTCACAGTATCAATATCTACATATTTCGTCATATTGTGACATTTGATTTTGTTGCCCAGTCCAGCATTCATGAAGCTTTGGAGGAGATTTAAAATATTCTGATAAATACCGTGTACCGTAATATGGCCCAAAAATAATGTGATATTATTTCAAGGCCATGCTGCCCAGCCCTGCTTTACAGCATATGACATCCCTGTCCTTAGACCGTCACGGCGACTAAGCATGAACTCCCCCAAAAACCTGTTTAACAGGGGGGAAGAAAAGGTAGCAACCTCAGGAAGAGCAACTGAGGAGGGCGCGCGTACAAAAAAAAGAGTGCAAATTCAAACCTAAAAACAGAGCAGATCAAACACAGGACGTTCCTCAACCATCAGATGTTAAAATAAAATGTAAGATTTGAACAGAAGCAACAATGACGGCAAATTTAAAACCAAAGAGATGGAAACAGCCTTAAAATAAGACATCTGGCATTATCTGCTTTTACGACAGAACCGTATGATGTTGGAAAACACTTCTGACCCAAGACGAGCTGGGCCCTTCAAAATAAAAGCACCACGTGTTTGTGTAAATTCTACAAACAGTACCTGCGGGTCAATTTTGAGTTTTTTTATGCCATACTCAATCACAAAATCAACCGTTTCTTACCTTGTCATACTGGCACACCACTACATTCTCTGTATCAAACAGCTCCTGGTCCTCCTCGTCACTGACGTCATCGCCGCTGTTCAGCGGCTCCTGACGAGGAGACAAAACCAAAGACTTTAAAACAGAATCTGTGGTTTTTACATTAAACACAGTGTGGTTGACTGTGGCGAGCTAAACGTCCCGCTGATTAAGCAAAAACATTATAAAAAAATGAACAACAAAATAACTCTGTTTCCTCCCACCTCCTCAACCTGCCCATCCTCTCCCCCATCTTTGTCCTTCTCCTCCTCATCATCATCGTCATACTCCTCCTCCTCATCCTCGTCCTCCTCTGAGGAGGTGTCTCCGGCGCCGTCCACCTGCAGCATCATGGGAGGCTGCTGTGCCGGGGGCTGCGGCTGAGCCTGGGCCGGCTGCTGGGCCTGAGGTGGGGCCTGTGGCGCAGCTGCACCCTGGGCCTGCTGCACCTGCTGGACCTGAGCTGTTGCAGCCTGACCGGGCTGCTGCGCCATCGCCGCCGCCTGCATCACCTGACAGGAGGAGGGGCCACAGAGGAGAAAACAGCGATTGTGACACTAACTTCAATCAATCAATCAATCAATAATACTATAAAACAAAAGAGGCAGGATGTGCAGTAATAAAAGCAGAACTATGTATTAGAGAAAGGTCCTCAGAGTGCAGCAAACATCCAGAGAAGAGTGATTAAATCTGTAATGACGGAGGAGAAGTGCTGACCTGTGTGTTGCCTTGGACTTTGTTTCCTGAAGCTAAAACAATCTGCTGCGGCTGGATGATGACTCCTGTTTGCTGAGGCAGGCCTCCCTGCAGAGGAGCCAGAACCTGCACACACAGTCCACACCAAGAGCTCACACTTTCTCACACGTTCTCAGAGAAATGTTACAGCACTGTCTTTGTAGGCTTTGAAGGAAATTACATCTTAGACGGACAGTTTACCAGAAATCAAAAATACATATCATTCCTCCGACCTGTTGTTTTATTAATAAGTCGATAGTTGTGTTGTGAGGTGCAGAGTTTTGGAGATATCGGCTGTAGAGATGTCCTTGTGGTGCTCAAAACACCAAAAATACTTTTAAAAACTCAACAGTTATGTCTCTTTCAACTGCTTCAACACCAGGGGACACATCAGGGGGGACACACAGTCACATGGTCAAGATAAAGATAAAGATAAAGATACATACAGCCATGATGCGCCTCTGTTCACCAAAATAAGGTGTTACTGCCTGCAGGCGTGTCACACCAGCAGAAATGTATCAGATCGATATCAATGCTGGTGAAACTGCGAGATTCTTATATCTAATTTGATATCACAGTAAAAAAACATAAACAAAATAATATGTATTTATAATATGCATGTACTTAAACATGCACTCATTTATGAAAACATTTAAGACATTTAATTTTAATTTTACTCTAAAACACAAAGTACTCGTCTATGTGAGTTTATGAGACTTTGAGGGCAGAAAACATATTAATATATAATATAATATACAGCCTACCGTTTATTAACATATTTATCCTCCATTGTTCAGCACGTTTATTTAAGATTTGACGGTTGGCCTTTGTGGTCGACCGTCTGTCCCGCCCCTTTACTGTGATTGGAGGGCATTTTTCAGTTCTCTGTGACCCCAAAAAACAACAAATTTGCAGCTCAGCGCAGAATGGACGCTCAGCACCTCGTCACGCTGCCGGCTTTAGCAGCCGAGTATAAACACGTGTTGCTCCCATTGCAAAGAACCTTTTTTAAAAAAAGCTAACCAAAGGGAAACAATGCTTTCCTCTTTGAAGAGTCGAGGTGGAGCTGATGCTGCAGCTGCACTTGCTGATTTGTTTTTCTGCCGGTTTTCTTCTTATTCCTTTGACATTTAACAGAAAGCTACAACACTAGTGGGCGTATTTGCCGCCCTGCCGGGTCCGAAAGAATTACATCACGGATACCTTCGCTGCTGAAGAAAAAGGTTTCAGAATTTTGGCATTGTTCTCGTGACAGTCCTACCTACCTGTCTGATGGGGCGTACCTGTTGTATAACCGGTGCCTGCACGCCACCTGGCTGCATCTGCTGCTGCAGGAGGATCTGCTGCTGGGGCTGCTGGATGATGTACTGAGCCCCGTTAGGTGCGCGGACCACCTGCAGGATCTGACCTGAGAGACGGCGAAACACAGGAGACATGAGGAGACATGAGCGCCGTGTGAGTGCACACATTCATAAATTATCTTAATTTACCAATTTGAGTATCTATCTTCTTTTTTTTTCAAAATTTGCTGTAAAAATAAACTTGTGTGGGTGTTTCACCTTGGCTGGTGATGAGCTGTTGGTACGGGGTGACCCCTGTGGGCAAAGCAAGCGTTGCTGCGGTCGCTGCTGCACTCTAGAGGAGGAAAGGAGAACATACATGAGGAACTGAAACAAGGCAGGCAGGTGTGTGTGTGTATATACACACACACACACAAACAAGACGTTGCGGTTCAAAAATGTGGAGAAAAAAAAACATTTAAGAAAGTTTTGAGGTTGCCAAGGTGTAAATGCTCTATGGGGGTTTTAAAACACGTACAAACACTTTCAGTTTAAGTACATTTCTCTAGAGAGATTTGAATATTTATGAAAAACAGCACAGCGTCTTTACAATCAAAGTGCTAATATTCATATTCCCCCGGCTGCCGTGATAAAAAGCAGCCGTTACATATTTGCATTCATTCATTTTACCTTCCAGGTTTGACGGTGAGAGGCTAGAAATTAGCAAGTGAAGCTCAAACAGCGTGTTTGAGGATTAAGACGAAAAACACAGTTTACTAATACAGCACAGATGTGAGCCTCGACACCAACAGATGGCTCGCTGAACACAAGTGTTGTTGAGAGAAGGCAGTACAAAAGGAAGGGAAGTGTTGACACTCGACTGTGCGAAATTAGAACTGATGAAGGAGAAAGTGTGTGTGAGACACAACAGGAGCATGTAAGAGGATGTATTATCCTCGGCTTTATCTCCACTGTAATCCAGACTACCACACAACTCTCTGAAGGTCCCTTCTCTCCTCTACTCTCCTGATTTCCACATCCTTCTGCCCCTCCATCTGTCTGCTACTACAGCCGTCCACCTGCTGTGAGCAAACAGCCTGCAGAGACACATTAACATCCTCTTCTTCTTCTTCTTCTTCTTCTTCTTGGCTGTGAAATGTGTGCATGAAAAAAAGTTCTTTCTCCAAAAAAAAAAATATTACACTAAAAGAGTACTTCAGCAAGTAAGCAAGTCACTGTACATCAGTGCACAGTCTGTACATCAGTATACAATCAGTACATCAGTATACTTTCTGTGCATCAGTACACAGTCTGTACATCAGTACACGGTCTGTGCATCAGTACACAGTCTGTGCGTCAGTACACGGTCTGTGCATCATTATAAAGTGGAGATCAGCAGCTGCTGCAATGCACTGGTTTTTCTTATGCGCACGAAACCCAAAACTGCAGTTAAATGTAAATTTTATGTGCACATTATGTACTTACCATCCCTGTTGCACTCATGTGCTGCAGAATCTTTGAATCCTGAACAATGACTTGCTGCTGGGGAGCTGCAGAAGGACACATATTTATATTTTATCAGAACATGCACCATATTAATCAACAATCATGAAAATAAAACGATAACATACAGAAGAGCAGATCCGTGATAACACTGATTTGCTCAAAACATTACAGGGTTGCCACAAATTTTCATTGACAAAACTTAATTTTTGTTCCCATGACTTGTTAAGGACAGTAAGGATAATTACAAAAAGTCTTGTCCCAATTACCTGGCATTTTTTCAAACATATCAGATTCAAACTCTGTTCAGTCAACTGCATACACAAATTAAGAGACAGGATACAGCAGGAAAATATCAAAATGTATATACTTTACTTTGTCTGGTGACATATATGATATGTGATTTTATGCTGTTTTATTGTTGTTGTTTTTTGTAAGGTGACCTTGAATGTCCTGGAAGACGTCCATATATAAAATGTATCATTATTATTATTATTTAAACATACACGATGATTTAAAAAAAAATGTTGCCACACATCGACAGCTTTAGAAAATTAATGTTCTGCTATGCTGCATTACGTTGAAAAATATCCATGAATTATTACTGTAACAATTTCATTGAACACAATAAAATTCCATGACTTATCCAAGGATTTTAAGGATTTGCACTAATTCCATTACTTATCTAGCCCTGGAAAATGTGACTATGAAATTTAATGAGTTATGCAGGTTTTCCATGACTGTACAAACACTGCATTTCATCAGTTTAATCAGCGACTATGGAAACGAATGCAAACGGACAAACTCTTAAACAGAGAATTTGTCTTCAATAACTCTTATTGTCAGCAGGAAGGCTGCACGTGACTTAAATAGTTTGTGTGTTTCAGCTCGTTGTTGTTTACCGCCGTGGCGCTGGCGTACCTTGCTGCTGCTGAGGGGGCAGGATCACCTGCTGCGCCTGCGCTGGCTGAGTCACCTGCTGGACTTGTTGGACCTGCTGGACCTGCTGCTGAACCTGCTGCTGCTGCTGCTGGGCGGCCTGCAGGGCCGCCTGCTCCTCAGTGTGGAAACCCTCCACTGCCTTCGACTGCAGCAGCTTGTTTTCCCACAGCTGGAGGTCAGAGGACAGAGTCGTAGAAAGACGTTGTTTGTCAGGAGGCAGCCTCAGAGTTTTAGGAATATTTCAGTGATGAACCACTTTCATTAATGCCTCCCACACACCAGAAGACTCTTTAAAAACTATTCAAAGTCTTGATTCCCTCTCACTTCTTAAGACAATGTGTTTTTAGTCACACACTAACATTTTGCAAAAATTGAGGGATCTTGCAGCGTCACTATTTGCAAGAATACAACTAGATTCCTTTTAAAGGGTTTCTACAGCTTAAGGCAAGTTATGTTTAAGGCTTTATGACTTTTAATGCCACTCAAAATTAAATTTAAGACCAATTTTACAGTAAACGAAATTGAAGAAAAAACATCTATTAATGATTACGTAACGCTTTGAAACCTGGATCACCATCAATTTCTTGTGTTGCATTCAAACGCCTATTTAATATAATATTTATAATTATTATAAGTGAATATCTGAAATTATTTTACAGAATTATTAGAATTTCTCTTCATTTCCAAATGCTATTATTTAATGAATTAAATGCCCTTTAAAGCTTTTTTTTATGAGATTATTTCTAATCCTGCTTCCTGGTGGAAAATATCTCACCAAACTCCCTTTAAGAAATATTACATTTTTAAAATTCCTCAAGTATAAGTGAAATCACATAACTCCACAATCCCAGGATTAAAAGCATTATTGCTTTTACTCTGCATCGATAAAAATCCAATTGAAATTTTTTCGCCTCAACAAAACCAACCTTTGTGTTGCCGTGTGTAACTGATGGATGTTTGTATCTGTTGTATTTTACTGTTTGGATGTATGTACTGTTGCCTTTACCGTTTCTATAGTGCAGAGAATAAAGTCTGTTGTATGCGTTGGTTAACTGCCCTTTTTTAGTGATGAAGAACTGGGTGAATCAGAGGCGAAGCGTTTTAAAAAAGAAGATTTCTCACTAAATTAAGAAGGTTCAGATCACACACACTGAATTAAACACCACAGTCCACATCTCCACCCACACACTCTCAGACATTACGCAGTACTGTTCGGGGGGAAAGCTTCTAAATGAGTAGCTGACATTTTGGAAACCATATTAAAAGGTCGGAATCGGCTAAATCTGGTGGAGGAAGTAGACCTCATTCACGACGCCTCTGCACTGGGGATATTTCCCCTTTAGCAGTCGCACACAGGAACAACGCTGCAGGACAGAGTTACCGTTTTGAGCTCCAGAAGCACTTGCTCATCCACTCCCTCGTCCAGGAACAGCTCTCGCACCTCGTTGATCACATCCTCGATCACAGACTTGTATAGTTTAGGCTGCAGGGAAGCAAGAAAGACATTTCTCATTACTATGTTTGCTCATGCAGAAAAAAACACGCAATAACACTTTAAAAAACAACATATATTATAATAAACGTTTTACATAGAGTAGTGATACTAAACTTACGGTCTGTGGGCAAAAATCTGGCCCCTGATAAGCCGAAAGGTGACCCCCTACCATTTTCTACTTCACAATAAAAATAAAGTGATTCAAACTGGGAACTGTTTTTGTACTTTTAGCATACATTAAGTGCCAAAGTGCATAAAACAGAATCAAAAAAGAGCTTTTTGATCTAAAAAAGTGCCAGTGGAGGATCCCCCACACCCAACTGAAGTCTTAGCTAAGACCCTAATGACCGAAAATCTTAGAAATGCCCTTAATTCCTTGAATTATCTTAAAATCTGAGAAACATCCTAAAATCTAAGAAACGTCCTAAAATTTTAAAAATGACCTAAATTCCTGGAAACATCCTGAAATTCTAGAAATGCTCCAAAATCCTAGAAACACCCTAAAGTCCTTGAAATGTCCTAAAATCCTGGACACGTGTACGGAGCTGCTGTGACTGGCCTCAGGAACATGTTTAACAGAAGGACGTCACAGACAGCGCTTCACAGCTGCCGAGCAGCCTCAGCGTGACGATATACATTATTTACTGCAGAGACAAATAACTTTTGTGGTAATATTTGGTGTTTACAATCAACTCACAGCAGGGCTGTGTCCGTCACCTACAGGACACGGTGACATACGTGACACACACACCACCAAACAAATGCAGTTTTAATGTCTACAAAAGCCGTGTTTCAGCACCAGAAATAACACTAGATATAATAATAATAATAATGACAATAAAGTGAGGGGATTGGTTTTGTACTTTTCGTGTACGTAAGGTATCAGAGAGCATAAGACAGCAGACCCTAATGTCCTGAAATCCTACAAACATGCATAAGTCCTAAGAATGTCCTAAAATCTTAGAAATGTCCAAAATATCCCAGAAACATTGTAACATCCTAGGAATGTCCTAAAAGTCAACAAGCACCCTAAAATCCTAAAAAAAATCCTAAAGTCCAGGAAATAGCCTAAAATCACAGAAATGTCCTAAAATCCATGAAACATTATAAAGCCCTTGAAACATCAAAAATCATAGAAATTTGCTAAAATCCAAGAAACATGCTAAAATCTAAGAAAAGTCCTAAAATCCAACAAATTGCCTAAAATCCTAGAAACATCCTAAAATCCTAGACACATGTATAGGTCTACTGTAACTGGCTTCCTGTCATGTCCATATGAAGCAAGTTTATGTCCATATGTCCACATTAAGCAAGTTTTTGTCCATATGTCCATATGAAGCAAGTTTATGTCCATATGGAGCAAGTTTATGTCCATATGAAGCAAGTTTGCGTCCATATGTCCATATGGAGCAGGTTTATGTCCATATGTCCATATGAAGCAAGTTTTTGTCCATATGTCCATATGAAGCAGGTTTATGTCCATATGTCCATATGACGCGGGACTGTGTCTGTCCCGGTAAACACAGTATGTCCCTCGGGACACGTTGACATACATGACGCACCAACCACCCAAACAAACGCCGTTTTAACGTCTACAACGGCCGCATTCCAGCACCGGAAGACGGCGACACAAAGGGCCACCGCACTGCGCTCCCAGCGCCGCATTGTCCCCCCGGTGTCCGCAGCGCGGACCTCGGTCTCGGCCTCCCTCCCCCTCGGCCTGTCTGCTCCTCCACTATTTAAAGCTCAGTCTGGTGTTTATATGTAGAGCCGGTGACGTAGCGTCGAGTAGCACCTTCCCATCCCGGGCAGTCTATATTAGAGAGCCAATATGGCGGTATAAAACCAGGCGGCAGGAAGGAGGAGGGTCAGAAGCGGAGCGAGGGGAGCCGCGGAAGCCATTTTACGGAGCGGCTAACTGCGCGCTCGACCACCCCGTAACTCCCAGCGTCATGTGGCGGAATGTGGAGGACTATTTTCGGTGTAACGTCTCATGAGTGCTCAGTTTACGGCTCAATAAGTGTGTAGTTGTCGTTTGGGAGCGGGACAGAGTTAATCTGAGATGGGTCAAAGTGGTTTTTGGGGCTAACGGCCGCCTGCTGCTTCGTGGAATGGTGGACAATGATGACTGAGCAACGGCGGACGATTTTCGGCTTTAGTTCGTTTAAAAGTCATAATAATTTAAAGTGGATGGTGGCGAAGTGCTTTGCGAACATCTCTTTCTATCGTATTAAATATTAAAGATTAACATTTATATATTTAAAAATTCCCCTTTTCAAAAACACTCACCGACACAAGCGATCATTTTAACCGTCACTTCACAGCACGAATACCGAAAAATCACCAGCTTAAATATATATTTTTACACATTTTCAAAAGCCTCTAAGACACTTAAAACCAAAATAACGGCCAGCTCATGAGCTCCAAACTGACAAACAACTTAAATATATCCATGTTCGCCATTTTCACCTATTTTCAAATTATGTGCACGAGCCCATCTAACCGTTACTCCTACCAAACGGCTGCAACTGAAAGAACAATCTAGTGTCGAAAACTGGTTAAAATGGCCGATTGACTCGTCTAAAAAATCATTTTATTTGATATCACAGTGTAGTGTTTGTCAAAGCACATTCAGAAAAACAAAAACCTGCCAAAAGCCCCTTTTTTCAGTTATCTTTACCCCATTTTCCCCCGCTGACAATCCTTAGAGATTGATCCTTACCACTGGGTTCGAGTTAGCCGAGCTCGCCATTATACGCGTAGTGTACAAACCACACGGAAATAGGCGAGAGATAGAGCCAAAAATTACGAAAAACGACTTTAAAACAACTGGGAACGGTATTTTAAAACAGCCGGCATTACTTTTGTAAATAAAACACAGTTTCAGCGGTCTTATTTACAATCCCGGGCTGCGAGTCCCCAGCCGTCCTCCGTCCGTCGTTGTCCTGCTTTATATACTGAGCGATGGAGCTGCGAGTGCGCGAGACATAGGGCAGGGTCAAACCGCACATCGCGCGAGATTTCGTGCGAAGGATGATGACTGAGGAATACAACTGCTGCTGGGAAATGTAGTTTGAACGTAGTAAGCGTAGTGCGCTCAGATCGCATTAGCTTTATAAACCTTTGTGATCTCGTTTACTGAATTAGGCCAAGTGTAAATAATACGGCCCAGATAACCAATCAATCACAGAGATTCACACAATGATAGATAATATAATTTATAATAAATATATGTTAAATATTATATATAAATATAATATCATATAATAATGATATGGATAAAGAATGCATTTGTATAATATTTGAACAAATAAAGCCCCTAACTGAAAATCAATGTTTCATTTTAAGCTGTATTGTGTGTATTGTGTGATTTTTGATAGAAGTCAAATTGACTGAAAAGTAAATTCCTGCGTAAGAGAGCAGAAGGTGGCGCTGTTATTCAGGTCTTAAACTGCCCTCTGTGTTTATTTCCTTAGTGGTACATTTGTGAATGATAAAGCCAAATATGATAGATTATCATATATATGTCATTGTTTAATTTTAATATGTTTCAATATAAAGTACAATATACATTTGTACATTTAAAAAATATTATTATTAATATTATTTTGTAATTATTATTATTAGTAGAAGTAGTATTGAATTCACATCAACAGATTTACATTTTTTAAATTATCTTAAAAATAGAGAAAGATTCATAATTTCAAAACAAGCAATAGTAGACATTTAAAAAAGAACAAGGGAGAAAAAAATAGATTAAATTTGACATAATAATAATAATTATAATTCTCATCATTATTATAATTTCAATTTATTTATTCATTTAATGTAACAACAATGCCTTTCGTTAATTGTTTATTACTCTTATTTTATTTTTATTTTCATTATTAAAAATATATTATTTACATATTTTAATTTGTAACTTCCTGTCTGCTGCTGATATTTGTTAATATTGAAAAGAGCATGCCAATACAATGCTTTGTTATCTATCTATCTTTGGAAAAAAGATTCTCTGGAATAAATGTATTTGAAACAACAATGTACACACGTGTGTATCCTAAAACTCAAACTCTGTCCCCGTCCATAACCCAAAAAAACCCAACTTCCTGTGGAAACATTTGAGCTACATCTTTAAAGTGTTAAAACTTCTCTGAGATCAAACTTGCAAACTTCTGTAAAAGTATTTAGACTCATACTTCTGCACCACTACACTGAAATATTGTACTTTTCACTTTATTTTATTTATGTGGCAGCTGGAATCACTTAAACTTTTGACACACAAAACACAATTACTTCAGTTTTATAGATTTTTTTAGTTTCTTATTATTGAAACTGAATTTCTGTAATGTAACGTTGCTTTTTGTGGGAATATTTGTGCCTTTGTTTATGCTTTAAGAGCACTTTCCGTGTAGTAACGTGTTGCTGCCACAAGAGTGTGATCGAACCACGCAGCCGAGCTCCAGAAAACAAGCTCTCCTTTCCTGATTCAGTGACACACACACACACACACACACACACACACACACACACACACCAATCACTGTACAGCATGCAACTATTTTACACATAATTCAATAAAGGGGAGGATGTAAGTGGATTTTTGGATGGAGCAGGTCCATGGGTTGTGTATGTTTAATCACAGATACACCTGTCCTGACCACCAGGGGAAACATTTCCAGAAACAATAAAGCTTTGCAGTAAATGAGATCTGACAACACAACGTTACCTCCACTTCTGTCTCCATGGAAACTTGCCTCGCTGGTCATTCTGTGGATATGGATGATATAGAGCGGGGAACACGCAGCTCTCTGTGCACCAGTCAAACCTCAGCGAGATGTCACAATGACTTCATTAAACGTTTTTCACTGAGGAGAAATTAAAGGGACAGTCTGCAGGTTTTCAACCAGCTCTGTGTCAGAACAGTGTGCAGTATGTGCAGATGGACTGTGCTAAACTTACCTCCAACAAGTCCAGACATCCCTCCTCCTGCTCAACGGCGAAAATCTGCTGGATGACGTGTTTACGTGATTCGCTGGCTCTCCGGCTGTTGTTCGAACCACGTCAAAACTGCAAGGCTGTGCGTCTACATTTTTGTCACAGAAGTTGAAAAGAGAGGTCTCGACGCCAGATTACATCATATCGATGAGATTACAGCAGACACGTTCTCATCTCAAGTCATCACATGTTGCCGCTTTGTGGACTTTCACGTCTACACATCACGCTCTGCGTCAGGATGCCGCTACAGTGATGTCAACACAAGCACATGGTGGGATTAACGGGCGATCACAGTGAGACGCATCGCACCAGGCGTAACCGCTCCAAAAACGCTTTGGAAGCGCGTCGGGGAAAAAAGCTGGGAGCGCCTGGAGTTGGTCTGAGTGTGAATGACAAAAATTAAAATTGAGGAGCAGTGTGAAACAGAAAAGTTGATATTAGCTATTATATTAACTGATATTTTAACTTTCATGCGTCCCCAAACACCGCCAGAAAAAAACACGTGTCATACAGCATTAAGAGAGGCGTCAAACATTTTTCCAGTGATGCATCTTGATCGGCCCTTTGTGCTGCACATGGTTATGTTTATGCAACAGAAGCACACGGCAACCAATGCTGGCACGTAAACAAATGCACACGCTGGCACGAATGGTTAGGTTTAGGCAAAAGAGGCCCGTGGTGAGGTGTAGAAAAAACCTTCACACTCAGAGGGGAAGCAAACACCGGACTCCCGCATGAAAGTCCAGGTTTGTTGGATCCATCCACTGTTCAGTAACAGGAAGTGAAACTGCTTCCTTCCTGCACAGTGAAAACGGAAGCTGATAAAACTTCGATCAAACGGTAAAACGAAACAGCACTGATCAAATATAAACCAAGATTATGCCAGTAGGTAGCATGTTTAAAAAAACACATATTTTAGCTCACTGTTTAGCTGTAATACAAGATTGTTTGTTACCACTGGTCTTGTGCAGCGCAGTGCATTCTGGGTTTTGTAGGTTTTCTACCTCTTGTCTCAAAGCGGCTCTTTTTCTCAGTTTTCTCAGTTCGTGAAGCACCAATTTCAGAAGTGTTTCTACTGCAGAGACGTCCTAGTTTATGTGAGGACCCTTTTTAAAATATTTCTGATGCTGATGATGCTTGATGATCCACTAATAACCTTTTTCTTTAAAAAGTTGTGAAAAAGAGCCCTCGAGTCTGGTGTGTTTCTCAAACTGTGAGATGTGATCAAACATAAAGCTGCGTTATCGCAGGCACGTCGTCGCTACCTCCGGTCTCCCTCTCGGTAACTGAGTGGTGTGATGCCCTCTAAAGATCTAGACGAATGCACACTTTCTTCCCCCCCTCTTTCTTTGCTGTAGTTGCATAGCAACAGAGGAGCTGCTAGCTCCAGTTGTGTTGGTGGTGGAGCGCGCTGCACACACAGGGAGGCACCGGCTCCAGATTAAGCCTGTCTCGGCTTCAATTATGAATGGGCTTCCACTGCCACACGGCTCCAAAATGGCACCACTCACATTGATAAGGCATTGAGGAACTCTTTGGTACACTTAACTCTTTTACTTCTCTCCCTGAGGGGGGAGCCGAGTTTGACTTTAATCAGAAGTATTGAACTTAAATGATTAGAGGAAGTAAATGAATAATTAACTGGCGGAAGAGGCATGGTTATGATAAGACCCTTGTTGATGGGAATATGTGAGGTTAATGATTGAGGTCAGTCTTGAGAGCAAATTAAAGAGTCTCCAGTCTCACAAAGCTCGCACTCCAGCAGTAAATGGGGGTTAGTGTGTGTTGCATGTTGAAGTGGTGAAAAGGAGGAGGGGGATATGCTTTCTTGTAAGCCTTTGCTATATTTAACTCAGAGTTTTGAGAGGAAAAATGTCTGAATCGCTGCTGCTTCCCCGTCAGCTCGTGTCAGAGAAATGTTTATTGGGTGGCGTTAAGGTGGCACAGAGACTTTAGAGGGCGGCACATGTATATATTTGCAAATTTAATCACATACAGTCATTTATAACAATATTGGCTTGGCCCTGAAATTAATATAGTTTAACTCAAAAACATTATTATGGCATATGAGAAATATAAAAAGGTGGCATAAGAAATCAATTAATTGTTTTATTTCCAAATTCTTAGAAATATTTTCAATGTGAATATAATACCATTACTTAACCTAAAATGTGTGGCCAGATCCTTAATCATTTATGTTAAAAAGATTTTTTTTAATTTTACATTTTATTTTCAAATTCATTTTTATCATGTAGTTTTAACATTAATTTTAACAACTTATCTTAAAAATACATTTCAAACATTTTATTTAATTTTTTTTATCAAGTTATGTTTTAAGATTGATTTTTAACATTTTATTAAAAAAAATAAATTAAATTAAACATATTATTTTGAGAAATAATTTTTTTCAATAATAATAATTTTCAAAAGTAATTTTAGCATCTTACTTTAAAAAGTAAACAATTTTAAGAATTACTTTTAACATTTGTTTTTTTGAAAATTATTATTTTTTCGTTTCAACATTTTATTTTTGATTTTAACATTTTGAGAATTAAATATCACATTATTTAAAAAATAAATAAATTCAGTCAAATTTGACAGTTCAGATAGACAGAACTTTCATAAATGTTGGTACCTGCAGTCAGGAGACAATCGTTAAGTGCAGGTGAATATTCACGTTTAATCAAATTTAATCCGTCTCAAGTTACTATTAACTTTTAAACACGCTTCAAGAATCGCCCCGACAATATTAATCTGCGTCTGTTCTGTGTTTCTGCTCCTGGAAGTCTTCCTGAACGCACATTTAGCAGGAAAACAAGCTACAAGTTGTGTGTGGTGGGACCAGAAGATCGAGGCTAAACGGAGAGCTGCGAACAGCTAGCGACAGCGGGGTTAAATCGGTTCCGTGTACGTTTGTAACTCCGTTATCACTCGCTTGATCCACTCGGACAGCAGATCCGCCCCGGCTCATTTCCGTCAAAAGGAACAGCCAAACGAATCTTCTGCAACTCGTATTTTTTATTATTGCAACCAACTGGAAGACAATACATCACATAAACATCATTGCAGTTTTTCAGAAAATGGAAAACAAAATAAAACAACATTTATATATTTTTTGCCACGGTATTGGACAACGTTGATATTTACATGTAGTGATGAAATAGGTCTTGAAATCATTCTTTGGCAATATGATTGCACAATAAGGAGAGAATTGAACATTTACTGGAAAAAAAAATAAAAAAATAAAAACAACACCCGGGTGCACTCTGCATCACATCTCACAGATCAATAACAGTTTTGCATTTTGACATCTCTAACCTATGGCTTTCCAATATTCAGCTCAGACAGTCACCAAAAAAAATGGCAGTATTGTAGATAATTTTGTCAGAGAGAAAACAGAAAATGAAAATGTGCATAAAAACATCAACAAATAAAAAAAATGGCAACTGTTTTTTTTTAAATGTTTGGCAGGTTTGAAACTAAGACCTGTTTTAGGGGCTTTTCAGGCAGTGAAGAACATCATCCGTGGTCTATTTTATGTGTTGCCGTGTTTTTCCGGGACTCGCAGGTCAGGAGTTCATCCTTCCTGCGTGTCGCTGAGTGAGTCAGAGGGAAAAAGGCGGTTGCTAAAGCAACACGTTCTCCCCTCGACATGCCTCTTGCCAGCTGAACACGTTATTAGTCACCACAACAGTGGATTGTTGCTGCAGATACAGCAGAGTGCTTGACCTGGGCCGCGGGAGCACTCGGACAGATATCAGACGAGAGACGGATGGCACACAACAAGAACACTGACGGTGTCTCCTTTTAGCCTCTTTTTTAGATGTCGGCATGGATACCATACAAAATGCAAAGCCAGTGATGCATGCTACAGGTGGCAGAGGACTGTACCAGTGGATGAGACATGCATTTGACTATCACTCCATTGAGTTTTGACCAAAAAAAACCTCGTCTGACTGCTGCTACAACCGTTTTCTCCTGCAGAGCTGCTTTTTATAACCACTGCATCTCTGCACGTGAGGGGAAATTAATACTTTTATGCATTCCTGTTTCAGCACAAGCATGCCGAACAACGGCAGTGCAGTGTTTTTATCACTTCTGATGCAAAAATGTCTCGTGGATTTCAGTAAAGTCAGTGTTTTCATGACCATTAGTGAGATACACAGAGCGTAGTTGAGTGGCAATATATATTAAAAAAACCCTCTGATCTCTGGATTGGACATTTGACATAAATATATTTGCAAGCTTGACATCGCAACCCGTTCTCATCCAAACTCGCCAAATACCGCTTCGTCAGTGGACCCAATAGTGAAAATATGACGTGCGAGGGGATCCTCCTGCATCAGTTTTGAACGCTCACGGATGGCGTGTAAAGTTACGCTCGTTACATGCACAGAGTATTTCAAAATAAACTTGAAACAAACGTAAAACACTTCATTTTTCGGCTTACATCCATAAATAGGTTTATCACGGTTTGGCTTATAATTATTACGTGTTACTAATGTAATGCCTCGTGACACACGTCATGTCACATATGTCACCTGCGTAGCATGATTCACACAGGAGCTCGCTATGTTGTTATTGATATAATTCCACTGATCTCTCCTTTTCACACAGGAAACAAACCTTTCGGGTGAAAGTCCAGAGTCTGTTTGACCCATGGATGCAGTGTTAGATACAGAATTGGGGAGACGTGGGGAGGTTCAGCACACTTTCACACTTTCCTTTTCTTTTCTTTTTTTTTTGGTGTGTGTGTCATTTGTATCATCCTCTCTCTGTTTTTCCTCTCTGTTTTTGCGGGTCCGTGAGCGCTGCGCAGGCAGAACTCCTCATGTGATCTTTTTTTCCTCAGCAGCAGTTTGAGCAGTTGTGGGGTGGAGAATCGATCAGTCAATCATAAGTGATCAGATACGATCAGATCAGAGAGATGACTGAGACAAGCAGCTGGTGTAACGTTACAGACCCAACTCAGTCAACTGTTCAGTTTCACTTTCACTGCATTTGATACTTGTCTGCTCCTTCTGTGCCCAGAGTCCGCTCCACCGAGGGCGTGGTGTGATGAATAACCGAGCAATATAACAGCACGCCTGATGAACGGTCCAACTCTAAAATTAAAAAATCTAAATGTTGCAGCACATATTTTAATCGTGACGCGCTTCCACAAATAAATGCATGTGTGTGAAACCCTTTGGTGCCTTTGTGCAACAGCGTCGGACCATGAGATCCGCTGACAAAGTGGTAGTTTTCGGTAAGTTCGGTTGTTGCCCGCGACATCAGAAATAGCTGCCCCCTGAAGTGTATCACACCACCGTGAAGAGTGCCTCTGTGTGTTAGTTTCTGACGCCAACATCACTGAAAAAGCCGTATTTGGGTTTCAGCGTACTGAACCACCGTGAGAGGTGCCTTTGTGCGTCGAGGTCTGATGCTGACATCACTGCCAAAGCGGAGGTATTTGATGAGTTGGGTTGTTGCCCGCTTTGTCCGAAATAGCCTCTGACATAGTGACAAACAGTCCACTGACATACTGACAGTATTTGACGAACAGGGTCGTTCCACGCTGCTTCAGAAAAAGCGCCGCCTGGTGTGAATCATAACACCACAAAAAGGTGCCATTAAGCGCTGGTGTCGGACAGATATCGCTGACTAAGCGTCAGTATTTGACGAGTTGGGTAGTTGCATGCTGCGACAGAAATAGCCACCACCCACTACGCATCACGCTGCAGCGAACGGCGCCTCTGCATCGTTTTCTGATGCTGACATCACTGCCAAAGCGTAAGTATTTGACATGGTGGGATTTTGTCGCCACCTGGTGCAAATCAACACCACATAGGGTGCCTTTGTACGTCGTACTCTGATTTCACTGACAAATTGGCGATATTTGATGAGTCAGTTGTCACCCTCTGCGTCAGAGATAGCAGCCTCTCAGTGTGAATCGTACCGTAGCGAAAGGAGCCTTTGAGCGTCGCTATCTGACTCCAAAGTCCGCTGACAAAGTGTCGGTATTTGACGAGATGGGTTGTTGCTTTCTGCATCAGAAATAGCCACCGCCGGGTATCGTACCGCTGCAAGAAGCGCCGTTTTGCATCAGTTTTTGACGCTGACATCACTGAAGAAGCGGTGGTATTTGACAAGCTGCGAGTGAGAACAGGCTGGACATCCACATCCTGTAATCAAAGGGTTAACAACACTGTATGTAAACGAAAAAAACAAAAACAAAAAACAATTTCTCACTTTGCCATCTCCAACTTTCCTGTTCATGTCAATCCGACTCCTACGTAGCCTATTTAGAGATATGAGGTTCTTCCAGGACACCTACAAAGTTCGCCCGTCTGATCCAAACATTTACACAGATGGAAAATAAGGACACACGTACATTTACACACAGGCAAGAAAAGAAAGAAAACGAAACAATACTGTCATAAATAAAGACGTTCTGTCCGAACATGTCGGAGACATGACAACGGAGGTACTGAGGGCAGGCAGGCAGGCAGGCACAATGTTAAAGGGTGTGTGTCCCGGGCACACAAACGCACACACTCTACAGACGTGTTCTGAAATAACACCGGGGTTAACACCGAACACCTAAAAACCACTGTACAGGCAGAAGAAGACGGAAGCCCACCCCTAAGAGGTGATTCAGCTGGCCTACGTAAGCCTGAACCCGAAGCCCCGAGGCGGCACCTGCAGGGCCTCCGAAATTGCAGAGTGATCTCCCCACGCTCCTCCCTGAAGACGTGTCTTTGAAAGCCCGCTCAGAAAAACAAAACAAAAAAAAAAAAAACAAAAAAAAAAAATCAAAGAAACAACAACAACAAAAATCCAATATAATCACGGGTATAAGAATTGGCGGCAAAACTTTTTTTCTTTCCTCTAGGATCAAGGTTTATATGAAAATAAGTCATGCTTCATGCTAAATACATTGTTTATCTTACATGATCTTTGAATAAAAAAGATTTGCTTTTTATCTTATTTACAAGCACCCATGCAATATAACTGAGAAAGTCCTGCAGGTCAAATTGCTTCAATTAAGAAAAGGAAAAAAATAAAATATTTTCTAACCTTTTTACAGAGTTGTCCGCGCCGGACAAATTGCTTATATCTTTATGAGGGTAGAGTGAGGGTAAACAGACACAAACAGAAACCCACAGTTCATGTTTATAGTTCTCTGACACTGTCAAAATGAAGAGGAAGGTGCGGCAGCTGCTGGGAGCCGCCGTTTTCTCTATAACCAGGCGTCTACGTCTATGGACAGGAGTACTGGGAGCTTTTAGGGACGTTTACATTATGCAACAACAACAACAAAATGAAGGAGATATTGCCTCAGACCCGGCACACTATCCACCTCTATGGTGATAAACATGACCTTTTTTTTATTTTAAAATATCTATCTTAAATACTATGAGTGCTCTTGAAATAAACCATGTCTTTACCCATGATGCTTCTATTATAAGTGGTGTTAAATAATCTTAAGTGCATGAATATATATCACATTGGGTTTTACAATTATTTCGACTCCCTCCACTACTATGCCTTCCTTTTTTATTCTTTTTTTTTTGTCAGCTGTCGTATCGGCTACATGAAGCAACCTGGTCGCTTATCTTTGGCACAGTCTCACATTTGTGCTCGTGGATGTCGGAGAGTGACGCCGTCGGCCGCGAGAGCCCCCGAAGTCTTGTCGTCGCTGCCGGCGTCACCGCGAGATTGCTACAGATTCACATAGAAACAAACAGGTAAGACAAAACAGCCATTCTTGTGTGTTTATGTTCTGTAACGCTCCTCAATGTGATTTCCGTTTTGTCGCGTCGTCCAAATTAGTGACAAAACATGCTTTTTTTTTTTTTTATGGCTTTCATCCCCTTTTAAACAACAAAAACAACAGAGACACATGAGAAATACCCATCGATGTTAGTGTTGCTGAACATGTAGGAAAACATAGATTTTTGATATTGCCACAAATAAGTAGGATTCACCTAATGCCCTGCAGATAGATAGAGGGAGATGAGAAGTGTCCGTGGAGACTAATGCTGTAGTAACGTTACCTGTTGACCTATTCGTGTGTGTGTGTGTGTGTGTGTGTGTGTGTGTGTGTGTGTGTGTTTGCATGTTTTCTGTGTGTTAGTTTCTCAGGGCCTCTTTCTGCTCCTTCTGGCCCTTGGCGGTGCGGTTTGTGATGTTGTTGAGGCAAGCTCTGACCCCCGCCAGGTGGAGCAGCGACCCCGCCGCCTCCTTCATCTCCTCGTCGTCGCTCTCCGGCGGCTTCTCCACCGCCGCCGCCGCGCGCCGCTTCTTCAGCGGCAGCGTGTCGCTAATGCCCCTCGCTCGGCTTTTGGTCCAGGGCAAGCTGCTCCCTGCCAGAGTCCCAGCTCCGGGCCCCGAGCTACGTCTCTGTCCGCGCAGGGGCTGCTGGGAAATGTAGGTGGCGGCGGCGGCTGTGGTGATGTGAGAATCCAGCGGGATCTCCCTGGGCTCCGGTTTGACGTCTTCTTGGATCTCCACGGCGATGATGTCGTCGTCGTCCAGCGGGGAGGAGGGGGTGCCGGCCTGGGAGGAGCACAGCCTGCTGGGAGATTTGGCGGTGCTGTAAGTGTGGTCGTCCTGGAGGTCCTCGCTGCAGAGCGGGGGAGAGTAGCGGGAGGGGCTGTCCTGTCCTCGGCTCAGATAATCTCCGAGGGACGATCTGCATGAGGCGAGGACACAGAGAGAATATTGTTAGTGTCACGCTGCTGGCCAGGTGGGCCGCCGCCTCGCTCCGCTGACGCCGCTCCTCCGGTTCGCTCTGCGTTCGGCTGCACGTGACGATCTATCAAATATCCCCCGAGGGCCCGACGTGGATATTTCTGCGGTCAGATTAAAAGCTTGTATCTCCAAAAAAAAAAAAAAAAAGAGTCGGCCTTTCCGTTCGGAAATGAGCAGAGTCATTTTCAGATTGCCACCTTTGCATTTTTCAAATGACACGGAGCGTTTAGAGCAGCGTCTCCCCGAAGACACGAGACTCACTCAGGACACGACGCACCTGAAGCAGAGACGCTGCGCTCAGGGGCCAGGAACATGATACACGTCTCTAGGATTTTAGGACATTTCAAGGATTTAGGACATTTCTCATATTTTAGGACATTTTCAGGACTTTAGGACATTTCGCAGACATTTTTCAGAGTTTAGGAAGTTTCTAGTGTTTAAGGACATTTCATGGATTTCAGAAGATTTCTAAGATTTTAGGATGCTTCTCAGACTTCAGGACATTTCTTAGATTTTGGGATGTTTCTAGAAGTTTACGATGCTTCCAGGATTTTACGATGTTTCTTGGATTTTAGGATGTTTTTTAAGATTTTAAGACATATCTGGAACTTTAGGACATTTCTTGGATTTCAGAGCATTTCTAGTATTTTAGGACTTTTCTTTGATTTCAGGAAATTTCTCAGACTTTAGGACTTTTCTTAGATTTTAGGATGTTTCTTGGATTTTAGCACTTTTCTTTGATTTTAGGATGTTTCTTGGATTTTAGGACTTTTCTTAGATTTCAGGATATTTCTCAGACTTTAGGACTTTTCTTAGATTTTAGGATGTTTCTTGGATTTTGGGATGATTTGAGGACTCAGGGGCTTAGTTAGGCCCTCTGTCGGGGGTGCGGGGGATCCTCCACTGGTACTTTTTTTGATAAACAAGCTCTATTTCGTTGCTGTTTTAGGCACTCTGGCCCCTTATGGAGACTAAAAGTACAAAAACAATTCCCAGTGTGAATCACTTTATTTTTTATTGTGAGTTAGAAAATGTTTGGGGGTTTGGGGGGGGGGCACTCGGCACCTTATCAGGGGCCAGATTCGTCCCTCAGACTGTAAATTGAGCATCGCTGCTTTAAAGTCAGAGCACCACAGTGAAGCCATTTAACCACTGTCCACTATACATCAGCGCCGACATTATAGTGCGACACATATTTTGCTCTATTAGTCAGAAGACACTTTTCTCTGTAAGGCATTAAAGGACAGCGCTGCGCTCTGACAAGCCATAAATCAAAAGGAGCTTCAGCGGCGTGCCCTGTCCCCCGGACATCTTCTCCCCTCCGAACGAGAGGGTTAGCATATTATTAATATCTTATAAGAAAAACATGCACCCCTTACAGTGATCAAATATTCACTGCATACCTTTAGTGAGACTTTGGAGATGTTTAATTCATTATGCGGTGCGGGCCATCATACTCTTACGCTCCTATGATGGATGTGCATGTCCATGCATGCTCCGAATGTTCTTGAATCACGAGGCCTCTCCCTCTAATAAACCTGTTTGTGTGTGTGTGTGTGTGTGTGTGTGTGTGTCTGTGTGTGAGACCATTATATAAACACACCTGGATAAAATGTTCTGAGCGGCAGGGAGCGTGTGAATGCCTCTGACTTTTGGACACAATAAAGATGAAATTATGTAAACTATCAGTGGAAAATTTTGGTGTGTGTGTGTGTGTGTGTGTGTGTGTGTGTGGGTGTGGGTGTGGGTGTGGGTGTGTCTTTGTGTCTGTCAAGGAATGTGTTTGGGAAAGCCCTGACATTAATGATATGGTTAAAGGGACTGTTCATCCTAAAATCAAACATATTTTCCGTCTCACCTGTAGTGCTGTTTATCAAAACTGTTGCTCTTAAGTTTTTTTGTTTTTTGGGGGCTTTGAACAACACAAGCCGAGTGCGATCTAGGTCCATCACATTTGAAAGAAGGCAGACATCTCTACGCAGATATCAACACTCGGCCTCTCACACCAAAACTATCTCGACTGACAAACAGCAGCACAGGGGGGAGGAAAAATATGTGGATTTTAGGGTGAACTGTCCCTTTAAGGTCAACAGGAGCAAAGTTTCTCAGATTTCTTTTCCAATAAAAAAGAAAAAAACATGCATGTCTTTTCAACATGACCCAGTCTAAAATATGTGTGACCAGATCATTAAATCATAGATGTTTATTAGATTTTTTAACATGTTTTAAAAATAAAAATTGAATTTATCATTTTATCAGGTTATGTTCTAAAATATAATTCAACATTAAAATGTTTTATTTTTTTTTTATTTTTAAAATGTATTTATCATCTTATTTTTTAAAAATTAATTTAGTTTCAAAAATTAATTGTTACATTTTATTTTATTTTTAGCAAATAATTAATTTATTTAAAATTGAATTAAAATAAATCAAACTTGGCAGCCCTAATAGATTAGATAGACAAATAGACAGATAGATTAGATATATAATTCTAAAAATAATTCTCTAACTCTAAAATTTATTTGATTAAATTTTGTTTTAAAACTGAATTTAACATCTTATTAAAAAAAAAATATTTAAAAAATTTATTTTGAAAATTAATTCATTCTTTAAATTAATTTTAACATTTTATTTTTTAGATTTAATATCATGTTATTTTTACAATTAAATGTAATCAAATATATAGATAGACAGATCTCAAAATTGTTAAACTGTAAAACAAACAAATAAACAAACAGAAAAAGATAAACAATAAACAAAATTACAAACACAAAAATGTTTAACTTAAACTCAACGAAAAGATTCAAACAAGCAACAGAAAATGTGCTCGTTCAAAAAGGAGAAGAAGAAAATATAAACGTATGATTTCATAGCGAATCAGTTAATCGTTTATGAACTTCATTTAACGTATAAACAAACACTTCAATATTTACACACACACACACACACACACACACACACACACACACACACACACACACACACACACACACACACACCCGTGACCTTACTGACCGTATGGCCGAGGTTCTGCTCCCCACGGGGCTGACAGGAAGGGGTCTGATCACCGGGAAGAGCGCCTGGCTCCTGACGCGGGCGCCATTTTGGATCACGCCACGAGGAACTAAAACAAAAAAACAAAAAAGAGAGAAAGCAGACGTTAGAAACAAACACACAGTTTCAGAGCAGGAAGGAAACACTTTCTCCAACGTCTCCGGTCGGACCTGGATCAGACCTGGATCGGACCCCGGAGCAGCTCGATGAGCGTTCACCGACCGTCTGAGGCCAACAGGGCGATATTGATGAGCACGGCGAGGTTAAATGGAGCGGGAAAGCGTCATAAATGAGTTAAGGCCGCTGCGAATCATTCAATTACCAACGACCGCTGAGCTCGACCAAATCCAGCCTGTCTGACGCTGCGGGCTCGACAGCAGGCGGCTCCGAGGGAGAGGGAGGAGCCGCGCGCTCAAAATGAGCGATGAACAACACATTTCAGTGGTGGACGCCTTCAAACCTGAAATATGCTCGATTTCTTTCAAAAACATGGAAAGCAGGTAAAGAAAAACTTCAAAAAAATGACCAAAAAATGACAAGAAATCAGCAAAAAGTTACAAGAAAATCACCCAAAATTATACAAACAAAATAAAAAGAAAAGAACCGAAACAGGAAGTAACCTGAAAGAGTGCTAAAATAAGATAAAAAATATTTCCTATAAATAACAATCATTTGTGATGGTCATAATAATTATAGATTTTTGGTATTTTTCCTTTGTTATTTGAAAATTTTCAAATTTTACCCTTTGTTTTTTTAATTTGTGAGACTTGTAATTTAACAACAACAAAAAAGATGTAACTTATTATTTAAAGAAAAAAACGTCATAAAATCTTACTTCCCATATCTGAGCATTTTTGAAGAAGAGTTTAAGTCAGTTTAATACCATTAAACGCCTTATTTTTGGATTAATGAATTCAATGCCTTTTCAGACTGTTTAAGGATCTGCAGGAGCCAAATCGTATCAGACAAAATATAAAGTTAAATTCAAACTTGCTCGGAGCGCAGTGGAGTTCATTATTAAGCTGAAGAGGTTTAATTCAAATAATCTACGTAATCGTCCGTGTGGTCATCAGTTACCGGGCGGATTAGGCCTCAGTGAGGGAGGAGACGGCGGTCAAATATCCAAATATCCACATCACCAAACTGTCAAGAAAAGTGGAGAATCTCCCAGAAGGCTCCACAGCTGCATCTGTCTCCGCTGAGCAAACAGACACATGGCGACCCACCTGGACTTCGCCAAACGCAGCGTCCCTCTGCGGCCTAATGAGACAGAAATTGAATTCTTGCTCTGAAACACTTCAAACCGGCAGAAACCAGGCGCCGCTCATCACCCGGACATCACCGGAGTCTCTGCGGCGTCACACAACAGAGGCGGACACAGACGGAGAAAACGACACACCGGCCCCAAGCACACATCCGGGATAATGGGCCGGCTTTGGGACAAATCCCTGGATGTCCCCGAGCGGCCCGGACGAAGCTCGCGCTGAAAGCCATCTGAAAATCTGTGGGGAGCCCTGAAGACCGAGCTTTACCAACACCCCTGATCCACACCGACGCCCCTGATCCACACCGAGGACCCTGATCCACACCGAGGACCCTGATCCACACTGACGCCCCTGATCCACACTGACAGTGATCCACACCGACGCCCCTGATCCACACTGAGGACCCTGATCCACACCGACGCCCCTGATCCACACCGACGCCCCTGATCCACACTGAGGACCCTGATCCACACTGACGCCCCTGATCCACACTGACAGTGATCCACACCGCAATCCTCCACCAAGTGCTCCACATCAAAAGACACAGCTTATTTTAGCTGGTTTTAGCTGGTCTTTGATAGTCCTGACCCAGTTGTTGCTGGTCTTTGATGGTCCTGACCCAGCTCTTGCTGGTCTTTGATGGTCCTGACCCAGCTCTTGCTGGTCTTTGATGGTCTGACATGCCGGTGTGACCAGCCTGCACATGTTTATCTTCATGCATAACACATGACAGCAGACTTTACTGATTTATGTCCTTTGCTTTTCATACGTCCCCCTCATGACTCTTTTATGTCTCCAAACTCAGAGACTTTGATTTGGTTTCCGTTTTTACAGAAACTTGAGAGGATAAACCAGCCGGACCGACCATCACAGGCAGGACTGAGCAGCCAAACCATCCAAACTCTGCAAGAAACACCTTAAACTGGTCAAACAAGGTCTGTTTCACTTCACTGTAAAGACACCTAAATACACCTATACGACGATATCTGTGTACTTCACTCAATTAAATTTAAAAAGTATAAAAATATGATGGTAAACAAATATAAAAACTAGGGTATGATTATCATTTGTCTTAAATGTTTTTGAATCTTGTTTTTATTTCTCTTTTTTGTCCCTCTGATGCTTTATACCGTTTTAAAAAAAAATAAAACTTAGTAGTAAATTAGTTAATTATGCAAATATTCGGCAGGTATAACAAGCTTTAGTTTCAACCTAACTTTTCCGGTGAATCCTTGCTGTTTTTACGTACATTCGTCTTAAAATAAACAACCATTACCATATTTAATCTTCTATCATAATATCAATATAATATTTATAATATTATTGCTGATGATTATTTGTCAAAAATCTCTTTGTGTAAATATGTTGTGAAAGTACCGATAAACAACCCTACAACATTGAGGTATTTGGTAATATATTGTGATATTCCTCCGTATCGCACGCTCCTATTCAGAGCAGAAACATTCAGCGGCGTTAAAAAATCGTTTGTCTCTGACGCAGCTTCAGATGTTCAATCAAGGTCAAACTCGTGACTTTGGTTTCCCGTTTTTCACAAACATTGAACGATCCGTTAAACACCAGAAGAGAGATCACTGTGAGCTCTGTGGCAGCTGTAAATCTATTATCTTTACTGTGTGCTGCAGACGAGCGGAGAGCACAAGACCAGAAGAGTGTGTGTGTGTGTGTGTGTGTGTGTGTGTGTGTGTGTGTGTTCGCATCTGAGCCAGAGGCCTCTCATTACTCAGGGCTGGCTGCTCACCACACACTCCCCCAGTTCACCCAAACAGCTGTCAGCTTCATCTCTGGGGTCAGTTTGCATTTTGCAAATGACGACCTGCTGTTTGCTTTGTCTGCCGCAGACTAATTTGTTGAGGTGCAAATTCGAAAATAGCGTTATTATACAGTAACTTAAAGGAATAGTTTATCTATTTATTTATTTTGAAGTGGAGTTCTTACCCAGCGTCAGTGTGTTCAGTGCAATAGAGTCAGTCGGCACAACCCCAGTTTGGAGAAGCAGACTGGAAGCTGAGCGACGTGCTGCTGAGGTCATTTTGGGACATTTCTAGGATTTTAGAATATTTCTCAGAATTTAGCACATTTTTTGGATTCTACGTTTCTAAAATTGGAGGACATTTCTAGGATTTCGGGGCATTTCTAGGATTTCAGGTGGGCTTCCCCTCCAAAAGTTGGAGATCTAATTATTTATCTAATAAATTTAAAAAAAAAAAATGCATTTGAGTCCTGTGTCCTCCCAGCTCTGGACGAGGTCTGCCCACCCAGCACAACAAACAAACAAACAAAAAAATAAATAAGAAAAATAAAATAAGAACAAAAATTTTAAAATGATAATTGAATAAATACATAAATGAATAAATAAAAAGGTAAAAGGGCATTATCTAAAAATTTGCTGGAGGGGATTATTAGATATGATCATAAAAAAAGGAAAAATGTCCCCAAAATTTTATTTATAATTCTTTTAATTATGTATATAACATGTTAAAAAAGAAGAACTTTCTTTGGGTTATTTTTATTCTTTTTTTTCAGGTAATTTCTTGTAACTTTTTACTAATTTCTAACTAATCTTGGGCCTTTTTAAAAAATAATAAAATAAAACAATCGCTTCTGACCCTCTGCTCATGTTTTTTTTTTTAAAGAAACTGGGCCACTTTGCTCATGTTTTAAAGGGATACAAAAACCAAACTACCCCTTTAAGCTTAAAAACACTCAGTAAATTCATGATTGATGTTAAGAGGAGAAATATAATCCACCCCAGGAACCACGAGCTCATTAAAACATACACGATCTGACGGCGCGCCCCCCCCTCCAGAAACCATCCCACCACGTATATTTGCTCCATGTAGTATCACACAGATGAATTATGATAGCGGTGTTTGTTGGTGTGTTTCTGCAGCCTTCCCCCGGCCGCCTGTGTCCACAGTAATCTTATTGACTCCAGTTAGTGCGGCTCTGCCCCTGATATCTCCAGCTCTGCTCTCCATAACCTTATAAGTAGGTCCCTGCACAGAGTCTCTTTTGTAATCTTGATCACTGGCTGCATGGCCGTGTGTGTGTGTGTGTGTGTGTGTGTGTGTGTGTGTGTGTGTGTGTGTGTGTGTGTGTGTGTGTGTGTGTGTGTGTGTGTGTGTGTGTGTGTGTGGGCAGTGCATTAGGTCTCCCCGGGTTGATGTGTGCACCCACCCCTCCCCTCCCCACCTCGCCGCTCTCCAGTCAGGCTTTGGGTTGCCATAGCAACGGCTCCCCTTCCACATGCCACAGAGTGGTAGATCATGCATCAGCAGAGAAAGTGATAGAGAGAGAGAGAGAGAAAAGGGGGAAAGGAAATACCAAGCTCTGTTTGACATGGCCTCTCATAGCTCAGCGACACACTCCTGACCACCACTGTTTACCCTCGGCACACACACACACACACACACACACACACACACCTCCGAGCACAGACTCCTCTGATGTGTGCACCTCCGAGCGTCGCTGTTTGAGTTTCTCTGCAAACCTCTTTGTCTTCCTAATTCTGTTGTTGATTTCTTCCCCGCTCTATCGATCTGGCTGTCGTTCTATGTATAGTGGTGACTCATGTCTCCAGCTGAGCGTGCACGCCGTCCCCGCAGATAAAAAGACAGGGACATATACAAGCTATGGCAAGGAGACTCAAGCTGCTTTGCTTGGGGGCCACTCTTGCAAAATGACAGGAGGTCAGGGGCCAATCACAGCAGCCACATACGTGTTTGTATGATTTTAGGACATTTATGGGATTGTAGGACGCTTCATAGATTATAGGACGTTTCTTGGATTCTAGGACATTTCTCGGGTTTTCGGAGGGCTGCCCTGTAAAAGTCAGAGATCTGAATCATCAAAACAAACAAACAAACAAATCTGGCAAATATTCTTATTGAGATTTTTGGACATTCTGAGAATTTTAGGACGTTTCTCGGACTTGAGGACATTTCTAGGATTTTAGGAGTTTTGTAGGATTTTAGTAGGGCTGCCCCCTAAAAGTCACAGATTTAAATTGCTAAATATTTGTATTGAACGGCCAAATCTGATTTGACTGACATAACTGTGAGTCGGGTACAGACCTAGATTTTAGGATGTTTCTCCAGTTTCACGACATTTCAGGACATTTCTCCTTTGAGACATTTCTAAAAAAATTTTTATAATTTCTAGTATTTTAGGACATTCAGGTCTTAGGACCTCTAGGCAGCTAACCACTTGACTGATGGGGGGTCGGGCATCCCTCCTTACACTTGGCACAGTTCCACTCTTTAACTGCAACTATATTTATTATGCATTTTATTAGACTTTTATTATGTTTGTTGTTATGCTTTTACTGTGTTTTTATTGTTTGCTTGAATGGAATTTGAGCAGCTGACTGACGGATTAATAAAGTATCTGTCTGTCTGTCTGTCTGTCTGTCTGTCTGTCTGTCTGTCTGTCTGTCTGTCTATCTGTGGGGGGTGTGGGGGATCCTCCACTGGCACCTTTTTTGATAAATAAACGTTAAATAAATATGTTGATGCTGTTTTTTACACTGACACCTTCTGTAGACTAAAAGTATTTCCAGTGTGAATCACTTTATCTTATTGTGGATTAAAAAGCGGTTCGGGGGCCAGCAGCAGTCTATCGGGGGCCAGAGTTGGCCTGCGAGCTGTAAGCTGAGCATCGCTGTGCTGAGGAGAGGACATGAGGAACTAAGAGCAGCTCCCAAAGCCTCACTTACTGAGATTGAGCAATACATTTTACAAGCTCGAAGCAACGAAGGAAAAAACCCCAAAACACTCGGTTTGGACGCGCAGAGGAAAAACAAAGTAAATACAGAAGAGAAGAGGTGTCTGTCTGCGTCTCTGCCTTTTTCCTGGAGAGAAAATATCCTCTCGTCTGTCTTTTTTCCTGCGTCTGGTCAGCCGCTCTGCCTTTCTGTCTGCTTCCTACGTCTTCGCCCGCCCGCCTGTTTTCCAGGGCGAGCGAGGCCCTCGGCCTCCCTCCCCTCGCCGCCGCGCTCTCATGCGCCGTACACGCACTCCTCTGCTCTCCTGCTAAATGAGTTCCACATGGCCCCGCAGGCTGCAGGCTCCGCGCGGCCCGGCAGAGGAGCGCAGCACCAAATATACTCACCCTGAACTCACACGCGCCCGGCCCAAAGGTTCAAAGGTCACTCCCAGCAGAGCTCCACAGCGGCCGCTCGCTCAGTCAAAACACCCCCCCGCCTGTCGATCTGCCCGCTCGGCTGCTGGAGTTAAACTACAGAGTGTGAGGGCGGGATGCGTACTGACGTCGTGCAGGTGGGCCGGCAGATGAGCTGCATGGCTAACCGACTCGTCAGCTGAGCATCGCACTGGTTCCCTCGTCCAAAACCTTGCGGGATTTTTCATTATCGCCAAAATTAAGCTCTGTAACAAATTTGGAAAGTGCATTCAAACAAGCACAACCGTTTTTCGCTTTTTCTTTTTTTAATTTTGTTCCTTTAATTTCAGAGAACGAACCTGTAAGTCTGAGTTTAGTGTTTCTGGCAGGTTTGACGGGTGATTTGTAAATAGCTGTAATTCAACAGACGTAAACCCAATTTATGGATAAACAAAGTGTTTGTGATGCTGCAATTAAACATTTAACAGCTGGTCATCTTCTCTGTTATCTTGGAAACACCCTCCTCCGCAGCTAACCCTAACCCTAACCCTAACCCTTTAGAGCAGGTTTTTAAATGAGCGCCACTGAAACTCGGTGACCAAAGTGCCTAAATAAAACAGGGACACTTGGCCCAGCGCGTCTGAGACTCAGAGATCCTGAATGATGAACTTCGGGGTGCTGGGTTGGATTAAGGACGAGGCTACCGGGCTGCGTCCTCCAGAGCCGCGGGGACAGGCCGAGTCCGGCCCGCCTGGGCTCTGAAAGCTCTGGGAATGGAAGTAATAACGGAGGACACTAACAGCCCCGAACTGTCTCTCCGTGGCAGCCGTCCCCTCCTCCTCTCTTTACTCGCTCTCCTTGTCTTTGCCTCTGGCTGTCTGTCACAACTTCCGAATGTCACGCCCGACCGTTCTGCAGCCTTTCAAAAACACATTTAAAAAGTTTCCTGCTTTCCCCCGAAACACGCGTCCTGGCTGTCTCCCTCTCTATCCATCCATACGTCCGTCCGTCCGTCCGTCTGTCCATCCATCTATCTCTGTCCAACTGTCTGTCCATCCATCCATCTCTGTCCAACTGTCTGTCCATCCATCCATCCAACCATCCATCCGATTGTCTGTCCGTCCATCCATCGTCATGTTTCTAGTATTTTAGGACATTTCTTGCATATTAGAACATTTCTAGATTTTAGGATATTTCTCTGATTTTTGGACGTTTCCTCAATTTTCCGACATTTCAAGGATTTTAGGGACATTTCTTTGATTTCTGGACATTTCTTGGATTTTAGGACATTTCCTGGATTTCAAACAATTCTCCCGTTTTAGGATGTTTCTAGTATGTTAGGACATTTCTAGGGTTTAAGGACATTTCTCTTTCCATCATTTTTAGGATTTTACAGTGCCCTGTGATTTCAGGGCATTTCACAGATTGTTTTATGCACTCTTATTTATCCTAAAAGTACAAAAACAATTCCCGCTGTCAATCACTTTCTTTCATTGTGAATTAGAAAATGGTTGGGGGGCCACTTGGCACGCAATCTGGGGCCGGATTTGGCCCGCGGGCCATAAGTTGAGTATCACTGGTCTAGAGGGACTCCAGGTTTTCAGACACTCTCTCCAACCTCGGCTCCTTGACCATTACTACTCCATTATCAGCGGCGATGGAGGGCGCGCCGCAGACGCCTAATGTATCCATTTCCCCCTCCATTTAGGACTCGGCAGCCCAGCGAGCTCCCGGAGTGCTCCCTGATTGGGATTGAATGTCCATTTAAACTGCCGTCCAGCCACCGGGGAAGAGGAGGATGAGGAGGATGAGGAGGAGGAGGGAATAATGGAGGAGTGAAGGAGTAAAAGATGTTGAATGAGGAAAAGGAGGCGAGGAGATTGCTCCCACGTCTCTGATTTGAGATTTTCTCCCCCCTCTCTCTCTCTTTCCCTCACTGTGTCTCCATCACTTCTTTTTTTTTTTAAAACTTTCAAATACGCCTCCGTAGAAAAAGCTCTCCTCCTCTGGCGCCGAGCCAAGTGTCAGAACTCAGCACTCGGTATTCTCAAGGTGCGCTTCTAAAAAGAGGGATTTGGAATTGAGATGATTGGAGTTGGCACATCCATAGAGGGTGGATGGTGGAGGAGGGGGGAGGAAGAGGGTGAGACAGAGAGAGAAAAGAAGAGAAAGAAAAGAAAGAGATCACACACGTACAGTACAAGACTCGGTGAGACGGTACCTTGTAGGAGAACTCCTCCGTTCTTTCTGAAGAGGGGACTCCCCGACCACAATGGAGGACTAGAGAGGAGGAGAAGGGATGTGGGGAGGGGGAGACAGAGAGAGAAAACTGGTCAACCATTTGATCATGTTGCAGCAGCCAACCAGCCCAGCAGGCTTCATCACGAGGCAGATAGCAAGGCAGGAATTTGAGCCCATAAGCCAGAGCTTCTGATTATAGTGATTAGATTCCCGGGTGTCCCACTGTTGCCATTATTCCCTGTGATTACCTCCGAGAATTACAGCCTCGCCGCTGTAGTCCATGGGGGTAATTTCTCATGACAAACCCCCGCCGCCCGCCACTAGTCCATTCACACACACATTCAAACACCAAAAAAAAAAATCCATCAGCGCACACACATTTTAACACCCGCTCGTGTCACATTAAAACACACCGACGCTGCGGAGACACACACTCGGAGGAACACACACTCGGAGGAACACACACTCGGAGGAACACACACAAAGACTCAGTTTAGGTGATCATTGCACCACTAATGAGGGAGGTAATGACGGCATTTCTCACATAGACGGAGACGTCTTCACTCGCACGTGTGCACACGCAGGAAGACAAAAGAGACGGTTCTGATGGCGGATCCATAATTTTAAAACGGTGCCAACACAAAGATATGGAAGACCCGAAAACTCGAATGAGTCACTCGAATATGGCGAAACAATATGTATCATGATACCTGGGTTACGATTAAGCTTGGGAGGTGTTAGAGTAAAGCTTGATATTGTTTTTTTAGAGCTGATACCGATTATTAGTAGTTTATGAGACGGATAACGGATAACGGATAACAGGAACCAATATGCACGTACAATAAAAATGCAAATATTTCTGTTAAACAAAACTTTGTTTAAATGCCTTTTACAAATGTTTAAGACCAGAGGGAGATACACAGCTGCAGCAGAGCCAAAGCAGTGCACTTTGTCATTAATTAATTTAATCGGCAATCATTAAAATAAAATGTCAATACAGATTATTGACAAAATGACAAATATCTATCTGACAAAATCCATCGACCCCTATATTACAGTATACCAGGGTATTTAGAAATCCTGACGTTATGTTTTTCAGTACCGTCATAAATTCAGGCGCTCCTCTGTCTATTAAACTCATTGTATGTAGTGCACAGCATGCACCGCCAGAGCCCAGTGTCCGATCTCTACTGGTGGAACAGGCAGCAGAGCTCAGAGACACAGTGACACCTAGAGGGCTGGCCAAAACACGAAAACACCGAGTCATCGCATGTTACGATCCCGGTACCCTCCAGGATCTGCTGCTGGCGTTCTGGGATGTTGCATCCAACGGCAGGACATCAACAGAAGCACATAGTTACGTTTGGGCAACAAAAGTACACGGTTATGTTCAGGAAAAAAAGTGATTATATTTATGCAACAAATGCATGTGGTTATATTTAGGCAGTAAAAACACATGGCAACCAACACCAGAATGTCAACAAATGCACGTGGTAAAATTCAGACAAAAAACATCACAGTTTGGTTCTACGTTTATACGTGCGGCGAACACCGGGCTTCTGGGTGAGGGTTCAGGGTTTGTTGGACCGATACAACAGCTGTCCTGCCCGCCCTAAAGGGAACTTCCAGCTCGTTATATCACATCGCTACAGACAACGTTTCAACCTGACGCCGTCCGACAGAGTATCATACCGCCACGACAGGTTACAAACTGACGCCACTCGGCGGCGAATCAAACCACAGTAAAAGGTGGATTTTGGCGTTGGTATTTTACGTCGAAGTCACTGACAAAGCGGCGGTACATAACAGCTTTGGATGGAGAACGGGCTGGGCCAATGTAATGACAGATTTTTACTACATGGTCATTGGCCAAAATAGATAACGAAAACAAAATATTATTGTCATTATTATTATTTATTTATTTTTATTATTATTTTAGGATGACATCAGGCAGGGGAGTACCGATGAAAACTAGCTCCCCCGCTGTTTCAACTCACATGATGGGTTTCAGTGAAGTAAAAAAAAAAAGGGTATTAAATTTAAAAATTCTATTAGTATTTGTATCACTCTAACAGAATTGTAATTTTTTAAATGATTCCCAGTGCTTTTTCTGCAAAGATGTTTTTCTGTTATTCTCTTTTTAATTTTAAATTTTCTAATTAATGAATTTCTAAAAAAAAAAGAGAAAAAGAAAGGAATAATAATAATTTTTATTGTCATTAATAATAATAATTATTATGTCAAATTAACCTACAACTTTTTTATTATGTGTTTTATCTCTTTTTTTAGCAAATATATCACACCCAAAATATGAGTGTAGGGAGGGGGAGAGAGAGAGAGTCTAACTCTACAAAGGCGGGAGTTTAGGTGATCATTGCAGCACTAATGAGGGAGGTAATGACGGCATTCCTCACACTGACGGAGACGTCTTCACTCACACGTGTGCACACGCAGCAAGACAAAGGACACAGCTCTGCTGCGGGATCCATAATTTTAAGAGTGGAGGAGAAAAATGGAGGGAGGGAGAGAGAGGGAGGGAGGGGGGGGGAGAGAGAGAGAGAGGAGAGAGAGGAGAGAGAGGGAGAGAGAGAGAGAGAGAGAGAGAGAGAGAGAGAGAGAGAGAGAGAGAGAGAGAGAGGGAGAGGGAGAGAGGGGAGAGAGAGAGGGAGGGAGGGAGAGAGAGAGAGAGAGAGGGAGGGAGGGAGGGAGAGCTCTTCCAGGTTGAGTGGTCTTCAGCTCTCCATTAGCTCGTCTGACTGCTGCTTTCTCTCTTTCTCTACACAGCTGCCTCCTGCAGCAGCATCCCCTTAAATTTATTTTTCATTTTCTTTAGTTTTTAGTGATAAAACAAGAGAAGTCAACTCCTGACGCACCAAATGTTCTCCACCGTTCAAACGTCACAGGTAACGCCGCCTAAACACCACGTCAGGACAGGTGTGCTGCTGTGTGCAAAGAGTCGGGCACATACAAGATACACACTCAGCACATTACATATAATACTGAATATTAACATACTTTAATATTATTGCTGTGTATCTATTTCATATTTTTACACACTTTGTGCTACTTATTTCTTCTTGCCATAATTCAAATCGTGCACACAACATGAGAGAAAATGTGTGTATTGTTTCTTGCATGAGGCCCGTAGTGTGTCTGCCATCATGCTCATACACACATACTTTTTTTCTGGAACATAATTTTGAATATATATTTCTAATAATCATAAACATAGTTTTCTGAATGTTTTTTTTTCTTTTTTTCAGTTTTCCCCCTTTTTTTTAGATTTTCAAAAAAAATCAAACCAATTTTCTCATATTTTTTATTGGGTTAAATATAAAGGCATCAGAATGGAGCAAAAAAACTGATGTCAATTCAGAAATGGTTAAATAAAAAGAGTACAACCAGGAAAAGTATTAGTGTTATAGATGCACAATATTCGATTTTTCCAATATTTTCTAACACTTTTTGGCTGATAAAAATATCAAGAAGACAAAGCCAAAAATAACAAAAAATTGGTAATTCTCACAAATTAGTGGGTCGTAATCGTGGATACCAACAAAATGAGAAAAAAACTGTTTGTGTATCGTTTCTTGTATGAGACTCATGGTTTGTCTGACAACATGGTCATATGTACACACACACACACACACACACACACACACACACACACACACACACACACACACACACACACACAGAGGACAGAAACACCTGGGGACGCTGTGAAAAAAGCAGCCCACTCGTTCTCACTCATCAGGAGAGTTTCCTTTGTAATGTGAGTCCTGTTTTATGTTCGGCTAAGCTGCTGAATGAGAGGATTTGGACGTCTGCACTTGTGATGTGGCTCTCACCTCGCCAGATGCAGCCGAGAGATGGACTCACACACATGCGGCTGCGCGCACCCACTCACTGTACACACACACACACACACACACACACACACACACACACACACATACATACACACAAGAAAAAAAAAAAAGCAAAAGCAGCAAACGCAAATTTCAGCCCTGAGCCACCTGCTGTTGCCATGGAGAGTTGCCACATTGCGTTGCCACGGCGATAACATATTTTTCCTGCGCTAACAGCCTGTCTGTTTTCCCTACTCCCCCCCACCACCCTCGCCCATCTCATTCTCCCCCCTCTCTCTCCCCATCGCCGTCTCTCTCTCTGAACAAATGGCTTCACAGTGCGACATCACCTGCCTTATACTACATGTGTTGCCATGGCGGCGTTCCCGTTACCAAGGCAACCCTGTGCGTTTAATGTAGTGGGCGAGGGGCTAAACTCGTGGCAGACGCTTGTTCTGCAACACCCCCCCCTCTCCCCACCTCCATCCAATATCTCCTTCCCCTCGTCTTTTTTCCTCCGATGGAGGGGAGAAAAAGACAGAGAGCTCCTCCCCAACCCCCTTGAGACACCCTTTCCTCCTTCCATCCATTCTTTCCTCCTCCTCCTCCTCCTCCTCCTCCTCCTATCCAGATGCTGATGGGGTGTGAAGGAATGCACCATGGAGCTGACCTCCTACCCAGCATGCTCCCTCTCCCTCTCCCTCTCTCCTCCACACACACACACACTCCTGCATGTCAGACACCCATTTAGAAACGCATGCATAGGATACACCCCCCACACACACACACATCTGAACTAACACACACATGCAGATGCAATCACACACGTGGACACACACGCTGAAGCAGGTGGGGGTCGACTCAGAGTGAGTTATTGCCACCAATAAAAAAAAAAGAAAAGAGGTGTGAGCGACAAAGAGACGAGGACAAAGAAGCATCGCAGCTCTCTTCACTCGCTCCACTTCCTCTCCGCGTCTTCTCGCTTGTCTTTTACTCCCGAGTTGTTTCGAACTGCTTGAGACAGTCCTTGACCTTAACATAATAGACACGCCGTGCAAACCATTCACCGTCATTACACTTCATAACATAATATTCTTGAGAGCGAGTGCTCTTGAGAGAAATATTGTGTCGTATTGATTGGACCGACTGCGATACGGGACACGAGGAGAGGAAACTCTTCTTCTTCTGTGTTCGTACACGGACTGTACGTTTCATTTACAGCTTCTATACGAACTTTATACTTTCTACAAATAATAACCTTGACCTTTAAGCATTTTGTGTGTTTAAATCTTTAACGGTGTTGTGGTTTACGGAGCATATATGTTAAACATCAGTTTTACAATCAGCAGCAGCTCTGCACCATCAGCAGCAGCTCTGTACCATCAGCAGCAGCTCTGTGCAATCAGCAGCAGCTCTGTACCATCAGCAGCTGCTCTGTACCATCAGCAGCAGCTCTATGATCAGCAGCAGCTTTGTACCATCAGCAGCAGCTCTGTGATTAGCAGCAGCTCTGTACCATCAGCAGCAGCTCTGTACCATCAGCAGCAGCTCTATGATCAGCAGCAGCTCTTGACCATCAGCAGCAGCTCTGTACCATCAGCAGCAGCTCTGTGATTAGCAGCAGCTCTGTACCATCAGCAGCAGCTCTATGATCAGCAGCAGCTCTGTACCATCAGCAGCAGCTCTGTGCAATCAGCAGCAGTTCTGTACCATCAGCAGCAGCTCTGTACCATCAGCAGCAGCTCTGTGATTAGCAGCAGCTCTATGATCAGCAGCAGCTCTGTACCATCAGCAGCAGCTCTGTGATTAGCAGCAGCTCTGTACCATCAGCAGCAGCTCTGTACCATCAGCAGCAGCTCTATGATCAGCAGCAGCTCTGTACCATCAGCAGCAGCTCTATGATCAGCAGCAGCTCTGTACCATCAGCAGCAGCTCTGTGATTAGCAGCAGCTCTGTACCATCAGCAGCAGCTCTATGATCAGCAGCAGCTCTGTACCATCAGCAGCAGCTCTGTACCATCAGCAGCAGCTCTGTGATTAGCAGCAGCTCTGTGCCATAAGCAGCAGCTCTGTACCATCAGCAGCAGCTCTGTACCATCAGCAGCAGCTCTGTACCATCAGCAGCAGCTCTGTACCATCAGCAGCAGCTCCGTGTGACTGAGGAGGTTTAAGAACCATACAAGTGGTTTTCATGTTGTAGTCCATTAGCAACCAGTTGTGCGTGCTGTACATGCTGCGTGTGCTTCACGTCGCTCCTGGCCAATTTCTGCAGCACATCATAAATTCTTAAATTGATTTCCATTTGACTTTCCAGGCAGCCGCAGCTTTCCATTCATTTTAGGAGTGATATGTTTTCAGTAAACTGAACATCTGTGTGCCACTTTCTGTCAGAGGAAAAATCTTAAAGGAAAACTTCACTCCCCAAAATGTCTATTTTTATATCAGTTACTCACCCCGTGTTACTTTGAGTTTGCCTTGTTTGTGTCTGCAGTGAACAAACAGTCCAAAAACTGAGAAAAGTCTGATGAATTGAGGTCAAAGGTGAGCATTTTTAACAAAAGCTAAACTACATAAAAACAAACTCTCAACAAACTCTCAGTAAACCCGTGCAGTTTAATCCAAGTCTCACTCATCAGTCGTGCGCTCAGTGCTTCAGAAACATGCATTTTCAGAAATAACTGAAAGCCAAACTTTACTGACAAAAAACGTTATTTTACGTCACTGAACTCAGGAGCTGCTGGTCTACAGCTGCCTCCGTCTGTGAGTTTGGGCAGTTCACGGACCCTTTTGAAGTCGCTGCATTTATTATTAATTCACAAAAAATACTGCCTTTTTTGAGGGGCTTAAGATGTTCAGAAAGACACAAAACTTTGCACTCCCATCAGAACTGGTGAAAAATTGAATTTTTTTATGGGCTTGGTACTTGGTAGTAAAGAAACAGTTTGGTAGTGCTTCTGTGTGTTTCACCTAGATTTACCAAAACTAGGAGGTTTATCCCAAGTCTTAAAAAAAAACAAAATATGTTACAGAAAAAAGACTCTATTTTTAGCATTTATTTAGGGTCATTTTCTTGTTTCTTTTATTCATTTATTTACTTTTTTCCTTTGTGGTTATCTTCAGGTGATTTTAGTGTTTTTGTTTTGTAACTGGACAGCCTGATGTGGAGGATTTATGTCCTTCACCTTAAAATGTTTCATAAAACTTAAAAATGTTTGTCCAGGGAAAAAAAGCATCTCAAAATGTGACCTTGGACTTTGGGAAACTGTGATGTGCATTTTCAGTTTCAACTATGACTTTTTATAAAACAAACAACGAATTAAGAACATAACTGTCAGATGAAGTGCTGACTGAAATAATTGTTGTTAATTGATAGGACAGCACGGGTGTGAAAGGGGGAGAGAGGGGGGATGACATGCAGCAAAGGGCCGAAGCTGGAATCGAACCCGCTGCGGCGAGGACACAGCCTCTAAAGATGGGGCGTCCACTTATCCACTGAGTCACAGGTGCCCCAGGTATTATATTCTTGTTTTTTTTGTTTGTAGTTGGATTTATGTCCTGTACCAGAATTTTTAAAATAAATTGTAATAACTTTAACAATATCTTATGACCTTGGACTCTGAGAAATATTCTATTTTACAAAATTTTATGGACCCAACAATGAATTCAGAACATAACTGTCAGATTAAATGATAATTGTTAGTTGCAGCCCTAAACTGCCAGAAAAGTAAGATCTCACACACACACACACACACACACACACACACACACACACACACACACACACACACACACACACACACACACACACACACACACACAGAGCTCTCCAGGAGCTGCATCACGAGAAATGGTCTCTCCTCACTTTCTCCCTCGTTTCCTGCTGTGTGTCACAATGCAAATGAACTCCCCCCCCTCCCCTCCTCCTCCTCCTCCTCTCTTCCTCACTTCACCCCGCCTCCCCCCTCCCCCCCTCCCCATGTTCCGAATCCGGCCTCCAATTTGTTCCCCTTCCCCATACCTCATTGTTCAAAATGACACTTTTACATTTTATGGTGAACCAATTATTCTGTCTTACACAGTCCGCTGGCTCTGCAAGCCAACCTGCCCGGATCAACTGGGGAGCGGTGGTGGTGGTGGTGGTGGTGGTGGTGGTATGCAGAGAGAGAGAGGGAAAGAAAGAAAGAAAGAAAGAAAGAAAGAAAGAAGGAAGGAAAAACCGACTAATGGTAGCTCTCGCTGACATATCCACAGGGATGGGCAGCGGAGCCGGAAACTGAGAGGTTAGTGGAGGGAGAGGTCAGGAGAGGAGAAACAACACAGGTGTGTGTGTGTGTGTGTGTGTGTGTGTGTGTGTGAGGGGTCGAGAATGAAGTGAATGTAGACAAAAGAGGGTTTAATTGAATGATAAAGTGTCGAAGAGAGAGAGAGAGAGAGTGAAAAGAGCGGAGGGAGAGAAGGAATAAATCACAGCAGGGATAAATAAAGAAGACGGAGCGCCGGGTGCCCCGCGAGTCGTAATGTACGCCCGAGGACGAGCGGGGAGGGTGCGAGGGACATTAAACCAGGAGACAAGAGAGACGAGAGGAGCGGAACGGAGGAGGCAAAACAGGGGGGTGGACAGGATGTGGTGGGGGGAGAGAAAGAAAGAGAGAGAGTGTTTTTACCTGCGATGTGCCTGAGGGGGGAGGAGAGAGGAGGAGGGGGGAGGAGAGAGGAGGAGGGGGGAGGAGAGAGGAGGAGGGATGGAAGTGTTGCTGCATGAAAACAGCGTGCAAAAAGATTTAAGGAGCGGACGGGGCGGGTCAGCTATATAACGCCTGGGGCCAGGTGGGAGGAGAGAGAGCGACAGATGGAAGGAGAGAGAGAGGAGGAGAGGAGGAGAGGAGGAGAGGAGGAGAGGAGGAGGAGTACGCTCTGTTTGCCTTAAAGCTGCAACTCCAGATTTTTTTTAATTTATGTTTTGATCATTTATTCTGTGAGGGAAAAATAAATCAGACAGTAGTGGAAAAAAAGCTTGTTTTAATCTCTCAACGCCGGAGTTTTTAGTCCAAAATAATCAGCCTAAAACCCAAAGATGTTTAATCTAGATTGATATATGCGACTGGATTTCTTAATTTGATACAATTCTGATTCAGAAAGTCTCATTTGAAGTGAATTAATTAAATTCTCTTACATCTGAAAAATATCCTGCACCACAAGGCCTGGATTTCCTTTATTTTCTGCTTTTTTGTTCTTCTTTGTTTGTTTTAGAGTTTTACTTTTTTTGTGCTCATTATTTATTCATTTATTTATTTATTTTTGTAGTAATTTTTGCTCATTTTTGGGCCATGTCTTATTAACCTGGTGTTATCTTCTCCCCGTGTTTTTGAAAGAAATTAAACTAAGCTGCTCGGGTTTTAAAGGGTTAAAGCAACGACTGCAAACTATTCTTTGGATTTATGTTTGATAATTTAGTCTGTGAGGGAAATATAAATCAGGCAGAAGTGAAAAAATGCTTGTTGCAATTTCTCTACATCTGAGGTGACGCCTTGGAATTAATTTTTGTGTGAAAAACAGCAGAAACCCGAAGATATTTAACCCTTTAGGGCCCCCTTTAATATTACAAAAATATGATATGATTTTCTACTTTCATTGAGTTTATTTTTAAATCAACATCAGTCCCAATAATAATTATTGTCATGATGCCAATGTTTTAAGATTAAAAAAAACTAAATCTTGCCAAATTTTGGCAAAATGTAATACATGGGAGACATGAAATAACACTATTTTAAGCTCAGAGTGGTTACTTTTCCTGATATGATGTGTTCAAAAACTGTCGGAATTATAAAAATTCAATGATAATTTCAATTTTTACAGTTTTGGACTTTGATAAATTGTGTAATTTTGGCTTTTTTTTTAAGGGAAAAAATTCCAAATCACAACTTGGTTGTGGGGTCTGAAATCAAAGTTTCAGTTAAATCAGGAAAATAATCCAGTCAAAGCTCATGAGGTGACAGATATGTCACTTTTTTAACCCTAAAACCATAATTTTTAATGTAGACACACAGAAGCAGTGCTCATAAGACACAGCAACACAGTCACAGCACCCGAAACTTTGTCAGGGTGCACAGCACGCCATGTCACAGGGAACCACCAATCACAGCTCGAGTTTCTCACTGAAGTGCAGGACTTCTTAAAACTGATAAAGTGTCGGTTATCTCATACTATGAACCCGCAAATTTATTGTTTCGATGAGACCTCAAAAGCGAGAGCGACGTCTTTGCAGAAAGCGAGCGTTCCCGAGCACTTGTTTTGTTTGTTTGCTTGTTTTTAGGTGCGACGGCTTCGCACTGAGATAAACAAACTTCAACTTACGGAGCGCTGCAAGGTCATGTGACAAAAAAACAACCAATCACAGCTGCCAGATATCTCAGAGTTCAGTCTGTGATAAAGATACAGAGGGAGTCGATGATTTCGGTGCCGGGCTGAACAGAGTTTAATATCTGCCCCGCAGGTAATATTTCAGGTCTAAAACACACTTAAAAGTAGAGCTCAACCGATTTTTGAGACCGATACACAGTTTTTAGTGGAAAAATAATTACCATTATAGTGAATTTTTGAGCTGTAATGAGAAAAAAGAGAATTTCTATGTGGATTGTGTGCTGATTTTGCACCGATTTAACTATGCAAAAGTACTCAGCTTTCTTAATAATTCAAATAAATACACATCAGTACTGTTTGGTCTTTGCTGGCAATTTAAATACAGAATAAATACAATAAAATAAATAGCTAAATAAACATCAGTACTGTTCAGTATCAGTCTGCTGAACAAGTTTTCTGCATTATATGGTCTGTAAAAGAGTAAAAGAAGTTTTCTTATCGGCGCATATCGGAAAAACTATATGCCGATGCCGATATGCTACGATATGTCCGTGTAAGGCTGATATCGGACGATAATGTCGGCTGACTGAACAATCAGTTGGGCTCTACTTAATCAGCTCAGAGTAAGTAGCGCTGGTTATGGTCGCTTAGCAACATCAAACACAAGCTGCCTCCACGTCCTGAATGGTGGCAGAGCGGACAGCAGCCGGCCTAATGTTTGAGCCCTCGCTCATCAATCGATCGATCAATCACTGCTCGAATGGGTCTTACCTGTGGTGAAATGTCTGAGGCAGGGTGGGAGGAGAGGTGGAGGGCGTGGCCAGGCTGGGCGAGTAGGGATGGTACGGTGTCTTCTTGAGCGCCTGGATCAGGTTGTGCCTGTACTCGGGATCTATGGACCACAGGGAGCCTTTGCCTATGCTCTGAAAGACAGAGGAGAGCGACGTTACCGGGGGAGACGCTCAGAGCGCATCACACACACACACACACACACACACACACACACACACACACACACACACAACCACACACACACACACACACACACACACACACACACACACACACACACACACACACACACACACACACACACAGACAGGAGCCAAACACACACACACAAGCTCAAAGTCCAGACCGTTATTTACCAAAGCACCTGTACACACAGCCGCCAAACACTCGGAGCAATGAGAATTCATACAGTGTTCCTACAGCTCACAGCCAGCCGACTTAAGACTTTTTCAGACTTTTTTAATGCCACTCAGAATAAAGAGTAAGACTGATTTCACTATAAACTAAACTGGGGAAAAAAAACCTTGACACCAAGGACTTTGGGTTAGGGAGATTTTTTATAACTATAAATATTAAATATTAAAAAAATAATAGAAATCATGACCTTTGGGTGACAGCAATGCATGTGACATTCTGTGAATTTTTCTTTCTTTTTTTTATAAAGTTACCTATTATTTTGAGATTTAACAACGCAATGCAATGCAATAAAGACTTTTTAATGCCAAAGACTGATTTCACTATAACCAGACTGGGGAAGAAAAAAACAAAAAAAACGAAAAACAAAATCCTGACCACAATTAATTATGGTTAGGGAGAATTTTTTCTCTAAATATTTAATATAAAACATGATTTTTGGGTGACAGCAATGCAAGAGGTATTCTGTGAATTTTTTTCTTTATTTTTAAAAGTTACTTAGATTTAAAAATGCAATGTCAGAAAAAAATCACAAAATCATAGTTTTTTTTAGCACTTTTATGACTTATGAAAAACTAATGTAAGACATTTTCAGACTCATTAAGGCCTTATTTTTGGATTTATTAATTTAGTGCCTTTTAGGACTTTTTTAGGATCCGCGGGGGGCCTGAAACTCGTCCTACATCAATATTTCCAAACCTCTGCCTCCGCTCGGAAAGAAATCTGGAGGCTTTTTCTCTGATTAAGACACAGGGAAACTCTTTAACTTTTTCCACTCCAGAGGCGATGATGGTGTGTATTTTTAGATCAAAGCTGCTTCCCTCTCACCTAATGAAGCTGTCGGCTCCCAATCGGAGTGAAGCCAGCCTATAGATTATGGAGGAGAGGAGGGATCTCAGACGGGCCGCCGCGAAAAAATACGCTCCTCGTCTCTATCTCGCTCAGCCCCTCTGCACGCTTTCATCTGCCTTGTCATCTGAACGTGGCGAAATCTGGAGTTTGTGTTCGGCAGAGAGCGATAATGGCAGGAGGAGGGGGAGAGAGAGCGGGGTAAATATAAAATTAAAGCCGTCCTGCCTCGTGTTCGGCTCGCTTTGTAGTGCTCTGTGATGTGATGCAGGTACAGGCTGCAGGGAGGGGAGATGTCATGACTGCGGGCTCTGATTTCTGCAAATACTGCGAGGAATCTGTTGAGAGGGAAATGTCAGAGACGCCAGAGCCGTGGGCATTAATTGGAGAGAGACTCTAAAACCTGAGGAGCGTTTTGTTAGAAGAAGATGAGAAATAAACTCCTGACTGCTTCTTTACGTCAGTGGATCACTCAGATACTCTTTACTTGTACAAATTTAACTACATTTTTATCTTAATGTGTTTTTTCTATTGTACATACTGCATCTTTATATTGTACTTTAATCAATTTATTATTATTTAATTAATTAATTATCATGTGTTTCAGTTCACATGATAGGTGTCGAATGAAGTAAATAAAAAAGGTATTACATAAAGTACTCTATTAGTATTTGTATCACTTTAGGGGTACTAGTATTGTAATTTTTAAAAATAATTCCAGGTACTATTTCTGAAAATTTTTTAGCTGTTTTTCCAGTAAATTATTCAATAATTAATGAGGGAAAAAAAAGCCAAAGTACCTCAATTAAAAAAAACATAAAAATAAAAATAATAATAATTAAGAATAATAATAACAACAATTATTATTATTATATCGAGTTTTGCAGAATTAAGTTTTCGATGCTTGTCATCAGTATCATATTAATCATTCTGTGACCACCATGACTGACTGTGCTGCCTCTGCTTCACTTCTAATAAATATACTGAAAAAAAAGCACAAAGGTGTCATTTTAGGAGTAAAAAAAGGTCAGAAATTCAGAAAGTTCAGAAGTTATTGCTACTTCCAGTTTAGTGTCAGAGCAACATTTAGGAGCAGCTCCTTAGTGATCACGTTATCGATCAGGCGTGTGCTGAGGAGCCGAACCGAGACCACCAAAAGATTTCACCTGAAAAAAACAACCCTGATGTTTTCTCACTTATATCTTATTCTGCAAAAACCTTTCATAGTAATAATTATTCTAATTTTGTGTGAAATCTTTAATATGCCCTGAAGCAAATTATCTTTAATATCTCTGAAATTTAAATAAGGATGAAAAAAAAGGTTTGCACATGTAAGGAATTTAAAAAAAAAGGATTTGAAACATTTTGTCAAAAGTCTCGTTTGTCTCCCGATGTGGACGCCCGGTGAATCGGTGCGAATCGGTGCCAGCGCTCGCGCCGCTCTCTGACCTTGTCACAACGCGAGAAGCTAATAGGATGTGTGTGCACCGTTGATTTGTGTCCCCCCCGTCTGGATCTTTGCATTAGTATGTGAGCCGTGTTGAACGTGCGCCATATGTGCCGTGTTTTGCTGAGTGTGTGTGTGTGTGAACGGGGGTGAGTGTGTGTATGGCAAGTTCCCTAGGGAGTGTGATATTACCCAGCGTGGTGTGCTCCTGGGAGTGCTTCTATTACTGCCAGCAACGCCTCTCCTGGAGAGCATGATATTACACACACATACACTCGCTCCCACAGAGGTGACCCCCACTGGGCCAAATTTCCCCTCGCACCTCCAGCCCGCCAGCCGTTTGTGTGTGTGTATATATCTATATGTGTGTGTGTGTGTGTGTGTGTGTGTGGACTGTCTGCTGGCTTGCCAGCCGATTAAATCGATGCTCTCTACAGAATCTCTATCTGCCAGGGCTCCGCTTCTCACAGCCAATCAAAACGCTCAATCTGTAGACCCCCTGGTCAGTAGGCCAATCACAGGGCGCCGCTCAAAGGAAGGGTCTGTCACCTGAGTTATAGCGGTCGCCTTGGCAACAGGCATCATCTGGGCTTGGAAGCGAGAAGAGGTGAAATGGACTTTTTTTTCATTTTCTGACAAATTCACAAAGTTGAAGACAAAAAAAAAATAAAAATCACAAAAACTATCTGAGGTCAGAGATTAGTTTCCAGTTCTCAGCTTCGATACAGTGTGACACAGATTTCAACTAGGTGTCCACAGATTTTCGGCCAATTATCTGTATCTGCATTTTGTTTTAATGATCGGCAATAAAATGAATGAATTAAAAAGTGCAAAGAAAGTGTCAGCATGTGAGTGCCACAGGGAGCTTTTTTAACATCAAACATTACTTTATGCTAACATTAACGCAAGAGGCATTTGTTAAATTGTTTTTTTCCTTTTACTTGGTGATCTGGGGATAAAACGGTTAAATAAAAATCCTGCTCCCCATGTCATAGGATTTTGGGAGACTTTGAGAGATTGAATTAAGACATATTAACACCAATTTAGGTTTTTAGATTAATAATTTCAATAGTTTTCAGGACGTTTTAAGATTCAGTGACACAGTGACCTTTGACTTTTGACCATTAAAATCTAACCAGCTCATCTTTACACCCAGGTGGATATTTGTGCTAAATTTGAAGAAAGTCCCTCAAGGCGTCCACGAGAACGGGCCAGACAAACGGAGAACCTAAAACCATAAAAATGGGACGCCTCCTGAACCTCGGCGCGCTCTGGACTTTCACCTGAAACCGTGATCTCCGTTTAAACGTTACTCTCTGCCGCCCCTCTGATCCCATCTGCTCCCTCTGCTCTGACTCGAGCGCTGCTCTCTGGATGATGTGTTTATTTGTGTTACATCTGTGTGCTGGAAAATAGTCACATCATCACTGTAGTGTTTGCAGCTAAAGAGCAGGATTACACAACAAATAATCCAAACCCCGACTCCTGCTTTAAGAAACATCTCATGCAGCATGAAGCCGGCGCTGCGTTAGAGTTTAAACTGCAAGTTTAAGCAATATTACACTTTAAAGAAACTGATTTAATTAGATGTATCTGTGTCACTACAGCAGTTTGTAGTAGTTGTGATTCAGACAGCGGCAGGTTTTATTCGCCTCGCTGTTATAAAACCGCCGTGAGTAATGTACAGATTATTTTCATGATGGAGAAAACATACACACTGTGACTCGTCCCGGACACGTCACGGTGTGAGTGAGAAAAGGGAAGACGGAGGAGACAAAGGCAGAGAGACAGGGAGAGATGATTGTGTGTTGCCAACATCTGTTTCCTGTGTTATATAAGCTGTGGGGGCTGGTCTCTGCTGGAAATGGGAGATATTAAAAAGTCCTGCTGCCGCTGACCCCGCTCGTAACACCACACTACTGCTACCGCATTCCTATCTGCACCATTATCGGCTCACACATACGGTCACATATCACACATGAACTGTGTTATCAAAATACGGCAGGACGGTTCATTAAACGCAGCTGAATGCACAAAAATACAGCAATACAGCAAGAGAACTTTATCATTTAAACTATTCAAACATGTTTATTTCATTAAAAAGAAAACGTACTCATATACTTTAATGGGTTTAAAGGAATAGTTTGACATTTTGGGATTATTCTTCACTTTCTTGCAGAGAGTTAGATGAGAATAGAGACGCTCTCGTGTCTAAATATGAAGCTACAGCCAGTTAGATTAGATTAGTGTGAATATAAAGTTTATTTCTGCCTGTGAGATAAAAAAAAAAAAAAATTGTGATAAGCAACTTGGTGAAAAACTTTCTCAAAATAATGAGGGTTTTTTTTAAAGAAAAAACAAAGAAACTTAATTATCTCAAAATAATAAGAAACTTTATCAAAATAATGGCTTGTATTGAAAGAATGAGTTAATATCTCAAAATAATGACATAATAGCTAAAACAAAAAGTGACTTGCTTATCTCATAATAATGACTTAGGATCTTAAAATAAACTAAAACCTTCTAAAAACACTGACGTAACATCTCAAAATAATGGCGTAGTATCTCAAAAATAACATTTTTTAAAAGTAACTTGTCTCAAATAATGAGAAACTGTCTTAAGATATTGACTTAATAATAATAATAACTTTATTTATATGGCACCTTTAAAAACATCTGTTTACAAAGTGCTTTGACAGACAAAGCAAAAGACTTAACATCTCAACATAATGAGAAACTTTAAAATATTGAATTAATATCTTAAAATAATGACTTAGTTTCTCAAAATCAGAATATTTTCAAAACAACCTACCTTGAAAAAATGATATTTTAGTACCTCAAAATAATGAGAATTTATTTAAAGTAATGACATAATATCTAAAAATATAAAACACTATGCTGACTCAAATTTTTGAGAAAGTTCCACATTATTTTGAGATACAAAGTCACTGTTTTTATTATCACTTATTTTAATCATTTCATTATTGTTTTCATCACACTTCCATACGTGAAGACTGAAACAGGGAAAGTGTTGTGCCCGGCTCTGTTCAAAGGAAACAAAATCTGCCTTCCAGCGTCTCTAAAGCTCACTAATCAACACATTATATTTGTTTGTTTAATGTAAACAAAAACAGCTAAATGTAAAAATGATGGGTTTTGGTTTTATGTGGGTTTACTCCTCTTTTTAAACAAATGTAAGTTGTTGTTTTTACGCTGTATATCGATCAAACAGAGCCTGAAAGGTGCACATCTAATCGATGTCGATGATATTTCAATCTAACTTTCAGCAAAACAGCACATTTCCCAAAATGTCAAACTGTCTCTTTAAGGCTGACAAAATTCTAAATTTTAATAACTGTCAACAAAACTCATAAACAGACCAAAACACTGAATAAATGCCACAGTACTAACAAGTTTGAGAGCCTAAAGCCTGATATATCTTCTGCCTCTGAGCCACAGAGCTCCACTGTCGTCCAAAAACGGTTAAAAACACATCAACGAGACACATACTGACATGCCGCTTTTCAAATCGAGCACAACCACTGTAGTTTATTTTGACTCAGTCACACAAACACCATCCTGCTGCTGTAAATACTCACTGGAGCACCACACGTGTATTCATCCACAGCTGAAAATAGTCCCCAAACAAATTCACACTTTCCTCCCGTCTGAGTGATGTTTACTAAAAACTACACTGCAGCTGTTTCGGTAAATGAAACTTTATATTTATATCCTTATTTTTAAATAGACTCACAACCTCAGCAGGAACCAGTTGACCTGAAGAAATATTTCACTGTTGGAAAGATGATCTTTTAACCAAACTGGGCTGTCTCTGCAGCAGAAAGATGCAAATACTAAAAAAAAAATTGTGCTACACGACCAGAGAAGACTGAGAAGAAGGATGCTTTTGCTGAAGAGGAAAACCTACAACTACCAGAATGCACTGCGCTGCACCTGACCAATAAACGCTGGGTTTCCAGCTTCTTCCCACAGTCCAGAGACATGCGGGTTAACGGGTGACTGGTGTCTGTCGGTGGGAATGAGAGCGTGACAGGTCGTCTGTCTCTATGTGTCAGTCCTGTGACAGTCTGGAGACATGTCCAGGGTCCAGCCCCTCTGCGACCCTTACCGGGACAAACGGTTACAGACGACGAATGAATGAATGAGCTACTGTCAGATCACAGATTTCGATACACTACACTCTAATTACATTTAATAAAACACAATCATAAGGAAGTTAAATAAAGATCTTTTAAAATGAAATTTAGGCCACATTTATATGGAAACGATTTCTGGAGAAAACGGCAACCTTTAGCCCGTTTTGGAGGTTCATTTACACGGCACCGGCGTTTTGTGTGCCTGGAAACGGTAAAGATTTCGAAATGGGTTCCTGAGTACAAACTTTTGAGAACGCCACAGTTTTCGTTGTCTTGTAAACTGGCAATACGGAGTTTCCTCTGACAACCGGGACTTTTTGCACATGCGCATTACAGTCTCAGTCGATAGCGCGAGTAGGTGGACAACAACAATGGTGGACTCCCGAACGCTGTTTGCGCCGCTCACCCTCCTTAATTTAACGGCGCTACTGCAGCAAAGTGTAGATTTACCGCACCATCACTTTGATCAGCGGAGACGCATCACTCACATGTACCAACTACTAAGTCCACCTTTATGCCGACGAAAGTACAAATACACACACACAAATGTTCGTGCGTTAGCCTTCTTTGTATGTTTACATCTCACCGCTCTGTAGAAGGAAGTGTGTGTGTGCGCATGTGCGTTCTGTTTCATGCATACTACAGTGTTTTTTGTCGTTTTTGCGGATCTGTGTGCACAGCGTTTGCTTTCAAAATAATATTTTAAGTCACACTGGTGCTCTGAGGTCCCAAAATGTGACTAAATGGTCAGAGTCTGCAGCTCTGCAAAAGCCCTGGTTTTTGTGTGTGTGCGTGAGAGAGCTATATAAAAGAGCGAGAGAACGAGAACGCCAGTGACTTATAAACACAAGATGATAACTTACACTCCTAATTTTGCCTAATTTCATGACTTTTCCAGGTTTCCCATGACCACGGGAACACCGACTGCAGCAAACACCACTCACCACTTTACAGCTTTAATAGTTTCATCATAATCAACAGTGGCATCAGAATACCGTAAAGTCCCGTTTATAAAGTTCATATCGACTTTTACAAGACGAGGAAGTAAATATTGTTTTCAGGGATTAAAAATGACGTATCATGCAGAGAGAGCACAGATCCGCCGCTGTCCGTGCAGAGAAACATGCGTAAGAGGCTTTGTTGTCCTGAGCACTTTCATGTGCAATATGACTTAACCTAAACGACCGATCTGAAGTATTACGGCCGCATATCATTTCATGATGGACATCAGCGTAAAAGCATCAACCCTGGCTGCGTTTAAGCCGTATTAACGCAGTGATACACGGATCCTTTTTACTTACTGTGCAGCTGCAGATAAACAGAGGATTAATGATATAGAAAAATGCAGGAGGAAGTACAGCGCAGACCAGATCCGTGTTTGAACACCAATTAAGATATTCAGTACAGTCGAGCAAAAACAATATGAGGCCTGTTGTTCAGAAATGAAGCTGAAGCGTGACTGTAATACGCACTCAGAGAGAATTACAGCAGAGGATGCAAATGCTCCAACAGCGAGAGGAGCTTTTGAAGAGGAGAGAGGCAGAAAAGAGGGAGAAGACGCAGAAGAAGAAGAGGAGGGGGGTATTTTCTTCTGATCAAGTTGTTTGATACGAGCCATTTCTGTTCTCGCTGAAGGCCGTTTGACAACAAAGTCACGGCGGGACAAAGACGCCCCGTCGGGTGTGAAAGTTACCCGTCCGTTGGACAACAGCATTATTTTGTCTCTATGTAGATAAACGGAGCAGAGTAATCCTCTACAGGTGTCACGAACTGACCTGTTTCCCATGTGGGTCTAAATTAACCCTTTAAAACCTGGGTAAGTTCAGACCCTTTGAAACCAGACCACATTGGTTTGATTTCTTTCTAATACATGGAGAAAAAGGCGATGACCAACTTGGCAAGAAATGTCCAACAAATTGTTTAAAAGCTTTTTTCTTTCTTTTTTGCTCCTTTTGACATAATTTTCGTATTTTAATTTTTTCTTTTGTTAATTTTTGGGCCGTGTGTTGTTAAGTTACTCGCTGCCTTCTCCCCAAGTTTCTGGAAGAAATCCAACCGAATTCCTCAGGTTTCAAAGGGTTACGTAAAGTTTGTGCCTGTTTGCATTCAGACATTTCAGTCTTTTGTGTTAGATTTACTATCCAATCACGGATATAAAACAGAAGTATTACTACATATACATATAAGTAAGTACTGAATGTCTGTACAATCAGCACAGTTTACAGAGGTTTAATCTGCTTTTACAATAAATGAGACAGATGCAAAGTCACACTGATTTTGGCTTTTGAGCACCAAAATCTTTCCTGAAATTCACTCAAAATTGGAGATATTGCGTTCACGAAAATGAGACGGATGCAAGGTCACACCGACGTATGAAAACCCAAAATCTTATCAGTTCATTGTTGAGTCAAAATGAATGTTCATGCCAAAAAAAAAAAAAAAAAATTCCTCAGGCTGCTTTTGAGATATAGCGTTCACAAAATGAGACATACAAGGTCACAATGACCTTGACCTTTAACCACCAAAATCTAATCAGTTCATAGTTGAGACCAAGTGGATGTTTATGCCAGATTTCAAGAAGTTCTGTTGAAGTTTTACATGAGTTGGTGCTTTAACAGGAAATGACACAGAGGCAATGTCACACTGACCTTGACCTTTGAGCACCAAAATCTAATCAGTTCATCCTTGAGTTTAAGTGGATGTTTGTGCCAAATTTGAAAAAAAATCTTTAAGGTGTTTTTGAGATATTGTGTTCAAAGAATGATACAGACAAAGTCACAGTGACCTTGATCTTTGACCAACAAAATCTAATCAGTTCATCCTTGACTTCAAGTGAACGCTGGTGCCAATTTGTAAAAATTCCCTTGAGGCATTCTTGAGATATTACATTCATGAAAAAGTTTTTTAAAAGTTCACAATGATCTTGACCTTGACCTTTGACCACCAAATCTTACTCAGTTCATTGTGAGGACTAGATGAGGTTTGTGTCAAATTTGAAAAAATCCCCTCTTATCATTCTTGAGATGCTGCATTCACTAGAAAGTGATGGATGCAACTTCATGCTACCCTTGACCTTGGATCACCAAATTCTAATGAATTCATCCTTGAGTCCAAATGGATGTTTGTGCCAAATTTGAGGAAATTCCATCCAGGAGATATCATATTCACGAGAATAGGATGGACAACCCGAAAACATGCTGCATCTGGCTACAGCTATCACCTGTGTGAAGGCATGCAGATAAATTCAGGACAATCAGTGAAAAACTTCAAAGGTCATTTACAAACACCAAAGACATTTCAAGGTTCCCTCAAAGACTCGATCCTGCTGGTATGAAAAATATTCTGTCCACAGTCTTCACAATATGTGTCACTATCTTAAACTAAACTACTATCACTAAACTTAAATCTGCGACTGGAATATAATCCCAAATGCGAAAGTCTCAGAAGTAAAAACACTGATTACACGAGAGCCACAAACTGAGCCGAGTCCGATGTAAGCAGCTCCCACAGCACCTCTCACTTAGCAATTAATTTCAGCGAGGTCCGCTGGGTTTTTGTCCTTCATGAGATTGTTGTGGTGGCATCAATTTTCACGTCCGTGAAAGTTCTCCGCGGACACTGCTGAGTGCCAGCCTTACAGATGTTTAAATTACTTCCCTCAGGCTATACTGAACAAATGGTATGTGACAAGGGGGCTCGTCCTCATACTAATGACTCACAATGACAGACAAACATTACAAAAAAGACGCCGCACATAGTTTCTAATAGCTTGTTAAAGGTCCAGTGTGCAGGATTTAGGGGGATATAATGGCAGAAATGGAATATAATATAATAAGTCGGTTTTATTTAGTGTATAATCACCTAAAAATATGAGTTGTTGTGTCTTTGTTGCCTGAGAACAAGTTTTTTATATCTACAAAGGGAGCACCATGTTTCTACAGCAGCCTGAAACGTTCAGACCAAACAAAAGCTCGAGATAGGAACATTCATATTTTTGTGTCAGTTACCGTAGTTAGAAGCCTCTCCGTGTTCTGCAGTTTTGGAAAAACACACATTTTTCAGAAAATATAATTGCTTTATTCGGTGTTTTAACTGGTTTTAATTATCTGGTCCATTTGTTTTGAAGAGGAAAAGACCTCTGTGGATAATTCAGCTCCCGGTAAAAACCTCCTGAACACTGAAGGAATTCTAACCAGAGGAAGCTTCAGCTGGTTGCAATCTGCAATCCTCACCACCAGATGCCACTAAATCCTTCACACGGCTCCTTTAACCCTCCTGTTATGTTCATTTGTCATTATAATAACAATATTCCTGACTGACCGGGCTCATGTGTAATCATCCAAAAGTTGTCAGAAATCACAAAATCATCATCAAAAACATAAAATCAAATCATAAAGAAAACAAATAAAAAAATATGACCTAATAAAAATCAAACAAAATCATATAAAAATCATGAAATAAACACTAAAATAATTATCAAACTTCATCGACCGATTCTTGCAGGTCTAATTAATTAATCAATTCATTGTTTGGTCTATAAATTGTCACAAATGTAAGAAAAATGCTCATCACAATCTCCGAGAAGCCAAAGAGACGTCTTCAAATTGCTTAGTTGTTGAACCAACAGACAAAAACCCAAGAAATATCATACATTTGCAACATCATGCATCATTTACTGTCATAAATGACAAAGAAAAGCATCAAACTATCACATTTTTGAAGCCCACAATCAGCAATTATTTGTCTTTTTTGCTAAAAACAAACAAACACTAAAATCATAATCAGATTTTCATGAGTTGCAAATTGATTTTCTGTCCATAAGGGCTGCAACTAACAATTATTTTCACAATTAATCCATTTATCATTCAAATGTCAAAAAATGGAGAAAAATGCTCATCCATTCATCATCCATTTACTACATCATACATCATTTACTGTCATAAATGACAATGAAAAGCAGTAAATTCTCACATTTAAGAATCTTAAAAATGACACCTGATTATCAGACTCGCTGCACGTGTATTTTCTTTCGATCGATCAATAGTTTCAGCTCTAGTTGAGACTCGCTGAGGGTTTTTGTAAAATAGCATGAAGAGAAAATGTCACGGATGATGAAGCCCTCTAGTACAGGCCTACTTTCCCATTCTGAATCCTTATGTCCATTTTTGATCCTAAAGGTTTTCCTTAATGTGTGCAAGTGTTCTTCCACATGCAAACTTTAAATCAGTACAATAAGAAAACTTTAAGACAAATCACTGACGTGTTTGTGGAAGAAAACAGTGAAACTCAATTCATTTTTTGCAGACGCTTCAGATGCAGCGACCTGCTGATAAATGAGTGTAAAAAAAACACCCCAGGCAGACAAATCTCAGCTCGCTCCAGATGCTTTGGCTCACAATGCTGTGAGTTTAAAAAACGTAAAAGAATCAAGGGCGCCTCTCATCTGCACAGGGCAAGGTTAAGTTAGAGGTGACACACTTAAGTGCAACACCGAAAGACTTCACAGCGAGTCTTAGATTACAAAACTGCCTGTTGTCTCTGCTGTGATTTCATAAGAGGCTTTGAGAAACATATCGCTGCATGTTAGTGTGTGTGTGTGTGTGTGTGTGTGTGTGTGTGTGTGTTACGACACTGATCTTCTGTGCAGATCCACAAGTCTGAGGGCAACAACACTTGTCATTAAAGGCATGTCATTCAGTGCAGCGAAGAATCCTGTTTGTAAACAAAGCCATGGCAACCGTGGGACGCACACCAGTTCCCCTACACACACACACACACACACACACACACACACACACACACACAAATGCAACAGCGAGCTTATTCTAAACTAGTCCCCATCTTGTCATCTGCCTGGATATGACCCAGAAATACAGTCACTGGAACAAATAGGCCACTGTCATATTAATCTCCACCTCTGTAAATTGATGGAAAGATGATTTGGTGCGTTCACACCGAGTCTTCCTCCATACACCTCCCTCTCTCACCGTGTGTGTGTGTGTGTGTGTGTGTGTGTGTGTGTATCACTCGCAACGATAACTTGACCTCCCCTTAACCAAAAACCCTCTGCTTTTCTTCTCCTCCGCAGCGAGCAACGAGTAAAAACATAATGCAACATGGAGAGAGAGGAAAAAAAGAAGATCTCAGACCCTGTAATTGCACACTGGATTCAAAAAGACATAAACAGGTAAAGGAAAAAGCAAAGCAGGGAGAAAAAAGCCTTATTCACATGCAGATATTCTCAGTGAAAAGCTTTGAATGGCGGAGTCTGACTGAAAATTACAGAGATTCTGTAATTGCAGCTTCAGATAAAGCGCGGCGCTTGGCAGGTAGAGTAGGAGTCTGCAGAGATGTGCCCTCATTTCTACACCGACACGGCGCTCGCACATGTGTGTGTGTGTGTGTGTGTGTGTGTGTGAGAGTCGTTTTAAGCAATTCATGCATGCTCCAGTGTGTGTGTGTGTGTGTGTGTGTGTGTTTGTGTGTGTGTGTGTGTGTGCACTTGTTTGTTTGTGTGTGAATGTGTGAGAGAGAAAGGGGAATAGGTTTGAAGGGTTAATTAGCGTGCTGTCTTAAACGGTGTGCAGTGACAGGAAGACAAGACAGCCTGTCCTTGCCAAAATCACCTCTACACATGCTGCTCTGCACGCGCACACACACACACACACACACACACACACACACACACACACACACACACACACACACACAACCATTGAGAATGAGGTTTTCAATTTAGCACAAATTACAGACCAAGCGATACGTTTGGAAAATAAAATATCGTCGTTGTCTGGTGCCAGCCTCTTATCTCCACATTTATTTTTTTTTCCCTTTTTCATTAATTCTCTTGGTCCTCCTCTACGTCTCTCAGTGGGTTTTACCATTTCTCAACCTATGAAATGTCTTTAAAAAAGCTTGTGATTAAACCTCCTTTCTCCACTGGATCCTTTTAAAAAAACACAGCGTTTTTCCTAATAAAATAGCAGTTTTTGAGATGACAGATTAGCGCCCCACGGCAGCGATATATAGTTAAATTGTGTTTAATATGATGTTTTCAGTGCCACAAACATGCAAAAGTAGAAGATCCTCTGATTACCAACAGGTTTGGCATTTGGAGCCACTTTGGTTTGAATTATATCGGCGATAGCGAGACATTGGTGTTAAAAAAACAACAGCAGCAGGTCACATCAGAGGGAACACTTCCAACATGTCACCCAGGGATGTCAACGGTTAACTGTTCATCTGTTAACCACCGTTTTTGACTGGTTACACACGTCAGTCAATTCAAGTCAATCTTATTCATAAAGCCCATTATCACAAACCACAATTTGCCTCAGAGGGTTTTACAGCAAACAGCATCTCTCCGTCCTTTGACCCTCACAGCGCCGGAGGAAAACTTCCAAATAAAACCACGATGACGGAAAAAAAGTCAAATTGTGCTACTCCTCAGATTACTGCGCTGCACATCGCCTGCGTCTTGAGATAGTTGCTCATTCAGCTGTGACCGCTAGTGACGCCGGCCTGACTGAGCAGGTCACCACAGCCGTATACACGATGTTAGAAAAAGTCAAATTACTGTGTTTGTCCGACCAAAACTGAACTTTTAAAATACACGTTAGTCCGACTGAAATCAGACTTAATAAACTAAAAACTAACTTAAACTAACTTAATAAACTAAATTAGCAATTAACAATTAGATATGAAGTTAACATAAATAAAGGTTAATAGTTATATTTACTTACATTTTTTAAGGTAATCAGTTTCCTACATTTTTTTAAGTAAAATCAACTTAAGGCAGAGCGGTAACTGAGGGGTCAGCAGTTCGATCCCCGGCTCCTCCGGACAACATGTCAAAGTATCCTTGGGAAAGATACTAAAGATACTGACACACACATCGGCGTGTGTGTGAACAGTTACTGAGTAGCAGGTGGCACCTTGTACAGTAGCCTTGGCCACCAGTGTGTGAAAGCGCTTTGAGTGGTCAGAGTCTAGAAAAGCGCTAAACAAGTGCAGTCCATTTACCAAATTATGATGTTAGTATTTATACATTTTAAAATTAAAAACATGAAAATCTCTCTGCCGTGTTTGGAACAAAAATGTTTCTTTGGTTTGTATTTGTTTATAACTACAGAACTGCATTTTATATTAGGGAGCTGTTTTTGTTATATGTGCTGCTGAGGACGGGTCAGTCAGGTAAAGCACCATCATTTTTCAAAGTAAAAAAAAAAGTTAGTTAAATGAATTAAAAATGCTAAAAATTAAGAGATTTCTCCCACATTTATACTCTTTTTGCTGCGCTGAAAAACCTACTGAACCATGAATTTTATGAACAGCTACACCCCTCATGCACAAACACATGCACATATGTGCATGTAACATAAAATGAAGACATGCACTCATTCTCCCCCACTCAGCAGCTCTCTCTCTCACACACACACACACACACACACACACACAAACACACGCCTCAGTCAGTAAAGCCAAATCAGTTTTCCCGTTGCTACAGCAACAGCATACTTTTATGTCAACTGCAACCCAGTTACTATGGAGATATGTATACAAGAGAAACTCTGCGCCGTTGTAGTCAAGGGCCAGATGACAGCATAGCGTGAGGGCGTGTGCGCGTGCACACCGCACACACACACATGCATACATGAATGCACGCATGCACGCACGTACGCACGCACGCACGCACGCACACACACACACACACACACACACACACACACACACACACACACACACACACACACACACACACACACACACACACACACACCATGTCCTCTTCATCCTTCAACCATTTTGTTCCTTGGCACAAACAATAAAAAGAAGAAGCGTTGAGGTTCACACGCTGGTCAGAAAGCAGCTCCTCCACTATAATCTCAACCAGCTAAACACGCAAAGCCGGCATTGATCCTCGCTGTTTGTCCCCCGCCCCCCCAACACCCTGAGGCACGATGAAATCTAAAGTCTGCTGGCATCTGTGTTATTAAATCCTCCAGTATTAATTTAGCACTAATTGAGTGAGGGATTCATTCCCCGTTTACCCCGAGTGTTTAATGGAGTGAAATCTGGAAAGGAAAGCCAGTATAAAAGACTGTATCAAGACTTAAATCAAAAGCGAAATGCTGCTCCCACCGGGGAAGCGCACAACGTCTGAGTGAAAGAGAACTATGAAAGCAGAGATCATCAACTATTGATAAGGCCGAATCTGGTACAGCTGTAGACAAAATACAGAATATGTTTGACTTCAAGTTGGATATGCCTGCAAACGGCTGATAACTGTCTGCCTGCGAAACAACTCATAACCACACATGATAGAGGAGTAATGGGCTGTATTTACCACCGGGATGGAGTGTTTTTATTCCACCACATACATATTCAGAATATTAGATGAAATTTGGTTAAAAATGATACCCTGCAGTGGTTTGAATTGGGGCATCAGGACAGGGTCAAACTGGCCAATTAGCTCCGCGCACAAAATCAAGCTTAAAAAATGATTATACATTAATAATAATTTCTACTTTCATTGAGTTTATTTTTTTTAACCAACATCAGTCCTAATCATAAAAATCAAATATTCATCGATTTTAAGAATTTTAACCCTTTAAATTATCTCAGTCTGGGATATGTCAGTGATCAGCAGCTACATTGACTGTGACAGGTCACCTAGTGGAAACAGCATGTATTTCCTTCATATGCCAAATATGGTCAAAATGACCTCATCAGGTGAAAAATAGTCAAAATGACAAATTCAGAGTCAAAAGCCCAGAATGACACCCAGAAATAATACAAGTCCTGTTTTTCTGCTTTGATGGCTGTGGGATCAAAAATGTCAGTTTGAATGGGTTTCAATGGAGCATTTTTTGACCTGAACAGTCTGAATGTAACTATTTAGTTTCCACAGTGTATTTTAGACTTATTGTAGGAGCTGAGCTGCAAATTCACTGATTATACTCAAATACACAGTCTTACCAAAATGTATGCCATATGCCCAAACACAGCCAAAATGATCAAAACATGAAGAATGAGAAACGTGTAAAATGCACCAAACAGTCCTTCATTAAATCAATGAAGAAACTGATATAAAGGCATATCACATTATTCATAATAATGATTTTGATGACATTAATTATTCAGTGCTTTAAGGAAATGATAGAATCACGAGTGAGTACGTCCTTTGTTTCGCAGTGGCCTAATTGTACCACTGACTAATATCTTATTTCATATTTTACATTAACTTCAAAGAGTTCATGTTTATCTAGAAAACCAGATCAAACAGCTCATATACTGTACGAGATAACAGCTTAATTACTGAGATGATTCAAACTGCTCACTTGTTAAATACTTTTTACATCAAATGTGGCTCTATATGTAGTGAGGACTGATATTCAGTTTTGCTGCCAAGTTAACATTAAAGTATTTCACTGCCGGAGAGGCGGTCTTTCATAAAACTGGGCCGTCTATGTGGTATTGATTTTGAAATTTGTGCTACATGACCAGAGAAGACGGAGAAAAAGGACGCTTTTACTTATGAGATAGAAAACCTACAGAATGCAATGCACCGCACCAGAGCAATAAACACCCGTGCTGGTGGGTGTTTTTCCCCGGAAACAACGTGACAACCAGCTGGAAACAAACAATTTACGGTCTAATCGTTAGCCAAAATACGCTTCTCAGCGGGCAACTCAGTAAAAGAATCTCGGTTCATGTTCAATAAATGTCGACCAACCAATCGAATGGTTTTCGAATAAATAATATATTCATGATTTTTTAAAATCTTTTTTAAATTTCTTTTTAAAAGTGTCTTTGAGTACCCTGGAAAGTGCTGTATAAATAAAATTCATTATTATTATTATTATTATTATTATTATAAACCCAGGAGGAAGAAAAGGCAATGAAAAACCTGGTAAAAAAATGTTCCACAAATTACAAGAAATTAGATTAAAAAACAAAAAACTGGGGGTAAATGTCTAGTGAAAAAAAGATTTACAGTTATGTTACAGCATTATTATGCTTTATTATACTCTAACCTAAAATAATGTTTCAAGAAAGAGAGAATCAGGGAATGTCTGAAATTATTCTCTTTCTTTCTTCTTCTCTTTTTTAATTTTCACTAAGTTTCAGGTCATTTCTTGTGCTCTTTACTTGCCTTCTTCCCATGATTTAAAAGAAATCAGCACATTTGCTCATGTTTCTAACACAAACATTTCTAAAAGGCTTTTCATTTGCAAATCAGTAATGTTTCCTGATTGTCCGAACAGATCAGGAAACACGGTCACCAAAAACCGATCAGCCCTCAGCGTCAGAGGAACATTTCTCACACAGACAAACGGCGGATGTCCTTACCTGGCTGCGGTCTTTGTCCACCTTCTTGAAGCACTTGTTGAGCGACAGATTGTGGCGCACCGAGTTCTTCCAGCCGGTCGGGGCGCTCGCGAAGTACGGGAAGTGCTCCAGGATCCAGCCGTAGATATCCTTCACCGGCAGCCGCTTGTTGGGCGCGTCCTCGATGGCCATGAAGATCAGGCAGCTGAAGGAGTACGGCGGTTTCCTGTTGGCGCCCGCCGCTAGGTCGTACGCCGAGTGCGCGTCGCCTAGCAGGGGGTCGTCCGGGGATGGAGACGAGGAGGAGGGCGAGCGCGGGTGCTGGCCGTCGGGGTCCTGCAGGGGGGAGACGCTACGCAGCCCCGAGTGGCTGAAGCTGTTGAGGAGGTCGGTGCTCTCGTGGAGCCAGGAGAGGCTGGTGAGCTCCTCGTCCTCGGCCTTGGAGAAGGAGGCGGACAGGGACAGGGAGAGGTCGGCCGCCTCCGCCTCGGATGCTGCCGTGGCGGCGTCCCCCTGCCGATACGGCGGGCTCATACCCTGCGAGGCACTGGCCCCACTGCTGGGGCTCTGGGCCTTCTTACTGGGAGGCATGGTGGGTCCCATCCAGCCCAGGGCTCACTCCTGCGGAGAGGAGGGAGGAAAAGAAAGCAGGTCAGCTGCGGAAATTCACTCGGCTTCTCACACAAAGTTCGTTAAAGGCCAAAGGGCGGATACGCGCAGCAAGACTACGACCACATTTCCAATTAGGCTGCGTGTCGGATCTGAGGGGAAAAGTATACATCATCGTTTTTCTCTGGGGCTTTCTCTCCAGTTCTGACTGGGACGGCAAATTTAGTGCTTCACTGGGTGAGGAAATCTCGCCTTGTACGACTCCCCTCTAATTACCAGCGTACCAGCAAAGTATTGACATTACACGAGGTCTCTGTCATAACATCTGAATACTGTTCGAGGCCGATAGTTGTCGGGTCACAGAGACGAGTCCAGAGCGGCGACGTCTCCGCAGAGAGAGGAAACAGTCGCCGTGGAGGAGCGCCGAGGAAACTTGTTTTCTTATAACCACCGAACATCAGAGCAGAGACACTCAACTGGCTTTGTTTAGGGGCCACTTTTTCAAAGTGACAGGAGGCCAGGGGCCAGTGGCAGCAGCCCCGTACGTGCTTCTAGGACAATTTAAGGATTCAGAACACCTTTAAAACTTTGGGACATTTCTAGGATTTCAGGATGTTTCTGGGGTTTAAGGATGCTTCTATGATTTCAGAACATTTCTAGGATTGTAGGACAATTATAGGATTTCATGACCTTTCTATGACTTCAACATGTTTTCAGGATTTTAAGACATTAGGGGCTTATCTAGGACCTCTGTCAGATGCGGGGATCCCTCACTGGCACTTTTTTTGATAAACAAGCTCTATTTTGATGGTTTTATGCACTCTGACACCTTATGGAGACTAAAAGTACAAAAACAATTTCCAGTGTGAATCACTTTATTTGTATTGTGAATTAGAAAATGGTTGGGGGCCCCTGAGACCCTATCGAGTATCACAGGTCTAGAAGAAAATACTTAAAAAGACTAAACTAAACACCGTTTCACATCTAAAAACACTGCTGCAAGTTTCAGTCACACTAAAAAAAGATCTTTCAGGGTTGCTATTTGCAAGATTGTGCTCCTCGTAGGAAACATTACGCCAAACTTCCCTAAGAAATATGACATTTTAGACAATTCAGGACCACAAGATAAGAAATGTCACATGCTGACGGGATTCTCATCAATTCTGTATCAATAAAGTCCAAAACAATCCACGAAGAGAAACTTTATTTTTGTCATAACTTTAGATTTGGGATCTTTTCTCCTGTTTCTCAGACTGTGGGAATGAGGTCTCAAATATTAAGATTACTCAGAAATAACTGCTGGTTGGTGGATCAGAGACACGCCGAGATTCTTGTTCACTCTAAAACGTGCACCTCATCAGAGTCCCCTGTGTAAAAATCTCTGTAAGAGGGATCTCACACACACATGCAGAGGCAATAAGATCTCCCAAACTTGGGTTGAGTTCTGATGGTTGTGTGACAAACATGAACATCAGTGATTACTTTTACCCCCCAGTGTCCTGTCACCTTACATCAAAGCTTAAAAGTTTGGCAGGTAATTATCGGCAAGCTTCGAAGCCGCAAAAATGGCATTCGGACTCTAACTCCGATTTTAGGAAATTGTCTGCGACAGTCAAATTACTGGTAAAGTCATTCGGTGAAGCATTAGTGCCGCAGCAGGTTTTCTGCGACCCGAGGTGATCTAATCTGGAGATTTGCCAAAAAAAGAAGGAAACAACTCCAGAGTGTAACTTCTAATTCAGCCCTGCTCTAATCAGACTACAATTCTCCGAACATAAGAGCAATGCTGCGCTCGTTAGACGCAGGCAGAGAGCCGTAATTGAAGGGGAGCCGGTGCGAGCATCGCACCACAATCAGACGGCTCAGAACCAGAACTCTGATTGTCCTCCAGCAGACAGCTGCAGGGAGGACCAGGCAGCGGCTGCTACCGCGAAATGTAATCTGCTCCTCTCACTCTGCAAACATGCTTCAGAGTCTGGACACAAACACACACACCCCTCACCGGGATGCACATATGCTCTCTCTCTCTCACACACACACACACACACACACACACACACACACACACACACACACACACAGAAGCACAGAAACAAACAAACACAAATGCAAAAGAAAACGAGAACCTAAATTTGCATTTACACAAACTCTAGCAAGATGGGCAAAAAAAGTTGAAAATTAAAAACCCACACACACACAAACACATGAAAACACAAAGGCACCAACACACACACAGACACACGCTCACAAACAAACACACACACACACACGCACTCATGCAAGTGAAAATGAGAACCTAAATTTGCATGCACACAAATTCTGGAAGGTTGGCAAACAGGAAGAAATGTTGCAAAATTAAAAGCATGCAACACACACACACGCACGCGCACGCACACACACACAGACACACACGCACGCACGCACGCACACACACACACACACACACACACACACACACACACACACACACACACACACACACACACACACACACACACACACACACACACACACACACACACACACACACCGGAGTGCAGCGGTGCCATTAGGACATGGGGATTAAATCCAGATATGTTCTGGCTGGCCCCCGTGTGCTGCGATCGCTCTCTAATCCAAGGTGATCATCGGCCGATCTGTCCCCTCACTCTGTGTGATTGACTGACAGCTGTCACCCATGGCAACACGCTGTGCCGTGACAACTGTCAGCTCGCTACAGCTCCGCTAGCCATGTCACCATGGCAACAGAGCAAAACAACTCCTCTGTTTTTTTCCTCCCTCTCTCTCTGCTCTTTGTTTCTGTCTCTCCTCCACCTGTCCACCGTCTTTTCACTTTCCCATAAGCCCCGGCTGTACTTTATTTACCCTTCCTGAAGGTACAAATATTTTTCCTTGAGCCTCCCTGAGTGACTGGCAGAAAATGCATGACCCTTACACCAACACATTTTTACACATACCTTTTGATGTCAAAGTATGTTTTCTTAAAAATAAAAAAAAACTACAAAAAAAAACAAATTGCCACACTTTTTTTAAAATTTTAAAGATAGAAAATTTTTTAAAGATTTTTTTTAAAGACAGGAATAAATAATCCAAAAAAATGCAAAACAAATCAGCAACATCAATTTTTTTAAAGGACATAAAAAAGCCAAACATCAGAAAAAAAATTCACTAAAAAAATGGTTAAAGACAAAAAATACAAACCAACATTTTTAAAAGGGAAAAAGCGAAAATCTGCAGTAAAATAAATACAAAATACAACCATTTCAATCTATAAGCCACGAAAGTCCCGCTCTTTGACATGCCTCCCCCTTTTTGCACCGCCCCCTTCCCTCAGAAATAACAGTCCCTATGGTTTGAAGGGCTTGTTGTCTTTAAGAAATAAAAGCTACCATTTCAAGTTGTTTGCCTCTCCCAAAATATAAAACACGAGTCCCTCCCCAGTGCTTAAAAAGATATCTGACATGCCTCCCCCCTTCCTCACCACCTCGTCTCCCTCATAAATACCAAACAGTCCCTTTAACAGTGTTGATAGGCTGTAGTGGAAGGACTGGGCTAAATATAGAAATGTGATGTATAGCTGCTGTTGCTCTGCGTACAGTCGGCCAGCCTATAGTCACCCTGCTGCTCCTTCAGCGGCGCGGGGAGGCGCTGAAGGAGCTGCGTGCCTTTGATCTCCTCCTCTCTCCTCCTTTTTTTTTTCACTTCCTGACAGCACGCGCGCTCATTCAACAAGCTGTACCTGTCTGAGGTACGCCGTCGTTGCACCAATATTGACATTGAGCGTAATGAATTCAAATTGGTGAGCTGAAAATAGTGAGCGCGTAATCAAAGGGATGGGCGAGGTGGAAAGGGTGTTTGACAGGCTTTTCAAGGTGTGTGTCTCTTTGTATGTTTGTTTGACAGGCTCGTCACGGTGTGTGTGTGTGTGTGTGTGTGTGTGAGGAGGTAAGGGCATCGTGGTGACATTGTTCCTGGTGGGAGTCCGCTGGAATGCAGAGCTGATGATGCTCGCTCTCTCTCCATCTCCTCTTCCTCCTCCTTGTTATGTTGCCATAGCGGCGAGGGGGCCATGAAACATTACGGCTGACAGTAAAGTCATCTCATTTTACTGTTGCTATGACAACAAACTCCTCACTGTTGGTTGGGGCCAGTGCGAGCTGCCGCCCAAGCCTCGTGCCTGAGAGTGTGTTTAAGTGTGTGTGTGTGTGTGTGTGTGTGTTTGTGCCACCACGTCTCCCATGGGCGCTCATAAAGCTTAACACACTTGCTCAGCTCTAAACAAACTTTCATGCAACTTCTGCAGCGGCCCCTCAGGACCCGCTGCTAAAGGACAAAGGCAGATATCGCTCAAGTTCAGACTAAATGATGCCTGCTGCGTGCGTGTGTGTGTGTGTGTGTGTGTGTGTGTGTGAGAGAGAGTGTGTGTGTGTGTGTGTGTGAGAGTGAGAGAAGCATCCTCACATTTGTTTGACAGATGGGACTGTGCTATTCTCTCTGTCTCCTTCATTCTCTGGATCTCTTTTGTGTTTGCATGCTTTGTTTTGATTTGTGTTCGTCTCTGTTTGGCGTGTTCACATTTGGCTTAGCGTGTGCATGTGTTTTTTGTGTGTGTTTGCATCGGACTGTAAGTAAATTCTACGACTATCTGTATATAAGCACACCCTCCGTTTAAGTGCCCGTGCGCACCAGTGTGATTTAACCACGTGAAAACAACAACCTCCTGCAGGCAGCCTCTTTAAAACCCATCCAAAAATAAGAACATTTGAGAGCTGAAACATTCATTCTTTCTGCAACAGGAAGCTAAGACTCCCATCTTTCCTGCCATCATGTTGTCCACGTGTGATGATGTCATTATGTTATGCTACAAGTATCCAAAAGACGGTGAAAACACGGGGTAACGCCACAATGTTGTCCCGTACTGACAACTGAATGCACAGTTTCAAAAATGTTAAAAATTGTTTATAAAAAATGAAAAAACGTTACTGTCCATGTGTGATGACATCATTACATTAAACACAAAGCAATTTGCAATATATAAATATAATATATATAAATATATATATATATATATAAATATATATATATATATATATATAGTCCTGTCAGGGCTACGGGAGATCACTGTTTACATGATACACACAAAAATCAAAAGACTGCAGGAAGCTAAGACTTGAGTCTTACACGCCGTCACGTCTGCGTTCAATGGCGTCACCACGTGATGCCACAAGCGTCATATTTAGCATCATCCTTAATTTGTGACACAGTTTCAAAACTTTTATCCATTATTGTGGTTTATCGTCTTACATAACCTTTTTAGCCTTTTAGCTAGTGGTGAGAAATATTTTTGATTATGTTTCTACATTTTCAAATTCTTTTTTGATCAATGTGTTGTTTTTTTTTTAAATTTGATGAAAAAAATTGTTCGTATTCGTGATATATCTTAAATACGTTTTTTATTGTTTATCGGCTGAAATAACCTTTTAGCTTGGCTTGTACAGGTTAAGGGATCTGAAGAAATTGCATCATAATAAGCAAAAATACAAAAATATGCACCGAACATTTCTATAGCAGAGCTCGTTAAAGCGGCCGCGGCACCACACTGGCTCTGTTTGCACCTGATAACAGGACTTAAAAAACCACCACTCAATGAGAATAAATGGCTTTCTCCAGCACTTACAGGTTGGTGGTACACTTAAGTCAAATTGTTTCTATTATTATGCCCGCCATGAATATGGGTTTCATAAGACTCTGACAGGTAACAAAGGTTGAAAATTGAACACTCAGACGCCAGAGGTGAAAGAGCCCTGACATTTATATACACGACAGCAGAAAACTATAATTTACGACTTGTTTAAAAAATCTAATTGTTTAAGTGATTTATTGAGCAAAACACTCACACATTTTCTGGTTTTAACATCTCAAATGTGAGTATTTTCTCCTCTTTGTGGTTTTAAATTGTTGTATTGTTTTTTGGATGGACAAATAAATACATCTGAGGGAGTAACTTTGGGCTCTGGGAACTTATAATGGCCTTTCAACTTTTTTTAAAACATTATTTGACTTTTAAAATTACCATCTTCAAGAGCCTTCAACCAAACCTAATGGGCAGAAAATATCTTAAAAATAGATTTATTTAAATAATAATAATAATAATAATAATAATAATAAATGCAAATGGGAGGCAGATAACCTAACCCTTTCCCCTTAGACTTCCTGTCAGACCTTTAACACATACTTCAATTAAAAATATGGACTAAAAAGACTGGATAAAGACTATGGATAAAGTTTTAATTATAATAAAGTGTTCAAACTATGCAGTATTGTATACAGATAGTTGGTTACTGTACCACAAAAATAATATATTGTTGCAACCCTATACTGAATGTTCCTGCATACTACTAACACATTCATGTTTAGGCACAAGAAACATTTGTTTGAGCAGGGTTTCCCTCACATTTTATTTATTTATTTTTTGCGGTTGTCACGAAAGATTTTCTATTTCTGCAGCTGAGCCGTTTATAAGGAATGCTGTTGGAATATATATCCAGTTTGGTTATTTATTTATTTACAGTTTGCTGCACTTTGGGCACAGACAGAACAGGTGCAGCGAGAGTTCATCCTGCTGAATCTAAAAGTTTGCATTCACTCCCAAACAGCTGCTCCTCTCATCCATCTGATCTGATTGGCTCTGAACGGATCAACAGATCAATCATCCAGCCCGCGACTCAAACATCACAAACTGCTGCTGAGCAACAAAATTACTCATGAAGAGTTTAGCCCAGGCTACATTCAAGCACCCACAAATACCTCTTTATTAAGAAAAACAGAAAGACATAACCGAACTCACAATAAAAATGAAAATTAAAAAGTTTGCCATCACCCCTACAAATCATACACCTCTGTGGGAAACACTGTTGTGATTATGTTTTGGCTTAAAATACACTATTTGAGGGCCTCTGTACTGACAGAAAAAGCAGCAATGTCTTTGTAAAAACAGAAAACAGCCACTTTTCTTACCTACAAAGCTGCTGGAAAAACAAAAAAACCCCTACATTTGCAGCCTAAAAAGCAGCTGTAAAAACTGCGACGACTCCGGTCAGCGGTCTGCGGTTTGGCAACACGTTATTCTCGACCCCCCGATGACAAAGTTGGCTCATATTCATATTTGTGGTTTGCAAAAATAGGCTCCTCAACGCTCTCATATGGTCTTCATCTGCAGATGGAGCTGCACAGTTGTCATGGAGATCTGTTGACATCAGGCTCTTGTGTTTTTGTCCTCATCACAGTGTGCTGGTGTAAAGGTTAAATTTATAATTCAACATGCTATATGTTAACAGGCTTACTAATTGTGCTTTTCTTGCACAGTTAGATGTGAAGAGCGATACCACTCTCCTGTCTGCACTGAATCAAACCAGCAGCCAGTTGGCTGAGCAGAGTCTCCTCCGGTTGCCTGGCAACCGCACAATGAGGACAAGACAGGGAGTGACTGCACCTGCCCGAGAAACAGTCTGCTTCATCACCACCTATACAACCACAACTTTCTCTCACACTTAGGTTTTGCACCGATTAAACAGACGAAATATAATCTGTAATTCTGAGCTGCAGAGGAGCGGGAATATTGTCACGTTTGGATCGAGTCAGTTTGTTTCAAGTCTTTATGCAAAACGAAGCTAATCGTCTCCTGACTTGAGCTCTATTTTTAGAGTGACACGGGAGCTGTATTAATCTATCAGCAACAAAGCAAACAAGTAAGAAAAGTTGTGTTTGTGTCATATGTGTAACTTGACAGTAGGCCGTGCAGTGTTAAGGGATGAAGTTAATGAGAAATTATCAGCTGATACTGACAAAATAAATGCAGACGGTGATTAAAACTCCAGAGCGGAAACCCTGTTTGATACAAAGCAGCGGTTAAATGCTAGAAGTATGGCTTCATTAGAAATACTAAAATTTGTGTTTTTCATTATGTTGGTGTTAAGAAAACTAGCAAATACCTTTCGACTGTCAGTTTGTGACTGCATGTCTAACAAAATACTGATGAAGCTAAAGGTCTTTGTTCTGGCCGTATTAAGCCTCATGTGACAGTGCTGCACCATTGAAAGAAAAACATTTTTAAAATCAATACACTCTGGTGTCGTCTGCATAAAATAATGACGGAGTAAGACACAGATTCAAGAGCTAACCGTGCACCAATCAACAGGATTCAACAGATAACAAGTCATCAAAGATACTTTTTTTGAACAATCAGCCTTTAAATTTTCTAGGTTTTAAAGACGACCAAAATGCAAACTCAGAGCTCCTTTTGCAGAACATTACTGACTTCAAAGTGACCTCGCTGACCTCTGACCTGCTCAAATCTCTCTGAAGCCTTTGTGTCTGAGCGCAGCGTCCACAGTGTTTACACGGCGGGGAGAGGGTTAACCCCTCAGAGAGCAGAGCGGCCGCAGTTTGATTCACGTGCTCTAACTGACGCCGTGATCATCTCTCACTCTGCAGAAACTGAATCAGTGATTCCCAACTGGTGCAGCTGCTGAGTCCAGATTTCTCCTTAGTCGTTAGTCAATGTCTGCACGTAAGAGGAAGTACCTTATATTTTATTTTATTTGACAAAATATAATAACATGCGGGCATAAAACACAACAAAATAAAACATATTGTAGTATAAGTAGTTAAAACCAGAAACATGTCTAGGATCTGAGCACTTCGGGGATTTCACCTGGACCATTTTCTTTAAAAACTTTTGGCAATTTTTTTAGACCTTTAAAAATTCTTGGTGATTTTTAATATATTTTTCTTTATATCTAGAATTTTTGCTGATTTTTTTTTTTTTTTCAAAAAGAAGATATGGCGCCAAAAGAAAAATCACCAAAATTACACCATTTATTAGAGTCAGAAACTAAAAAATAAATTATTGTTGGATTTTCAAATTTCTGATGATTTTCGTACACATCACCAATGCTTCATGATTTTTTCTTTTTTGTCTTTTTGTTTTTTCTTTAAAAAGTTTTGCAGAGATTTAAAGAAAACATCGCTTTCATACCTGCCTCAGATTTAGACATTAAAGGGTATGTTTTAAAATTTAACATTTAGTTTATGTCTGAGGGAGGGTCATGAATTTTGTACCAGTCACTCAGGGAGGGTCACTGAAAAATATTTATAGCTTTGGTGAATAAAGAACAGTCATTTAGGCAAATTCTTAGTTTTGAAGAACAAACAAACAAACAAAGCAAAACTCTATATCTGGGGCTATTTCTTAAATATTGGGGGCTAAATCCTCGGACTGTGACCAATGAAGAGCTCGTTATTGCTGGGCGAGAAAATAGTTACTGTTTTTCACAAACTTGATATGGTCACCGGTCACTTGCGGTCCATTCAGAATGGACCTGTGACCCAGTTTTGGACCAGGACCCACCAGTTGGGAACCATGGGTGTAAATCAAATGCCACATTTCCGTAATTCTCAGCAGATTTCCATCCCCAGTCTGCAGCTTTTTCTGGCTTTTTTTAAAACAGAAGCCAGAAGAAACACTTCAGTAACAACATCCTGTCTCAAACTGCTGCAACATTAGCCAAAGAGAAATCCCCAAGTCATCACGTTACAAAACCCCAAAACCACATCAGTGCAGGAATATTAAAATAAAACCAAGATAGTCTTATGACACGCTGTCAGCGGCGCGTTTACGCTCGGCTCCGCGCCTCGGCGGACTGAAGCGACTATTACAACTTTGTCGGCTTGATCGCGACACGTGTCGCATGTCACATCCTCCTGCTGCTCGCCTTCCTGTCAGTCTTTCTCTGTACAGCCCAATAAAGCCGGTGCCATGAAAATAATCCCAGAATGGAGCAGTAATAGTAGTGTAGGAGATAGCGGCGAAGAATGCAATAGCAGCCGGTAGGAGTTATTACTTTGCAGAGGGGTGAGCTGAACCTTGTGGCTCCTCTGGCCACAGTGATAAAGCAGAGAGTCAGATGCACCGAGGCAAAACTAATCTGGAGTTTTGATGACAAAAGGACGACCTTTATCCCTCCTACACATTCGCTGGATGGATGGAAGGAGAGAGCAGGACCAACAGAGAGAAGGAGAAAATGAGAACTCTCTCAGAGACTGGAAAATAATAACTTCTGCTACATATATGTCAACACCGGTTGGAGGAAGCCTTGTGATGTTCTCCGTTTCTAGCCCATGAAATCAACCCCCCGCCGCCTCCTCGCCGCCTCCCTTCTCCGTCTGTATTTCCTGCTTTTCCCTAACGACAAATGTCAGGATTCCAGAGGGGCTTTAAGGAAGCGGAGCAGCAGCGATCACATCCTATGAGCTCTGACTGTGTCTTCTTTTCATATCATCCACAGCAGCACAGAGTTATGGGATAGAGGTCAGAGGTCAGGGTGTCCCAGAGGAGCGCTCCTGACCCCCCCGGCCCCGGCTGCTGCTCTCGGCTGCCTGGCGACGCGCACATTTTAAAACACGCACACATTCATTCAGCTTGTCTTTGACTTTTCCTCTGAGGACTGATCGAGTCTGTGCAGAGGAGGAAACACAGATACACTTTAGGGCTCTGACGGTATTTGTGTTTCAGGGCCGATGCTGGTGACGATTATTATTCTTTTGAAACAGATTGTAGGATTCTTTTAATTGTTTTTAAAGCTCTTAATGGTTTGGGACCGGCCAGCATTGCAGACTCACTGTCGCTCTACAATCCTTCACGAGCTCAAAGTTCTTACATTTGGACAGCAGAAAATCAGAGCGCGTCTTTGCTGTTATAAAAAAGAAGTTTCATATTCTGATAAATCCATTGATTTATCAGGGAAAAAGTCGACATTAACTGATATAAAATAGTCATTTCTTGCCGCTCTATTTTCATCACAGACTCACTCCATTTAAAAATCAACTTAAAACTCACCTTTCCAAAAAACCTACAATACCTGTCGCCCACTCCTCCCCAATTCTAAACTGTCATTTCTGTTACATTTTGTTTTTGTATTGATTTTTTTGTATTTGTTCTTCTGTTTCATGTATCTGCCAGTATTGTGTTCTTTATTTTGTATTTTGATTTGCTTTCTTCTTGCATTTCATGTAAAGTATTATAAAAGTCCCATCAATTATTATTATTATTATTATTATTATTATTATTATTATTATTATTATTGTCCAAAGTACAAAGTGGGACATACAAATACTGCATACGGTATAAAAGAGAGAATTATTGTGGCAGATATTAAAACAGATTAAGGCCTTTTGTCTTCGTACCTCAAACATTAAAGGTTTTGCAGAGCCTCTCCTGCTACAGCATTAAACATTACCTCCTCTGTCTATTGGCAAACCAACTAAGCAGATAATAAGCACATAATATACAGTATATTTAGGGGAATGGAGTCCCAGAACTTTCACATTGAAAAATGATCGCACACAACGCATCAATGGGGCCAACTGCTGCTGCTGTAAGAACAGCAGCGCACACAGGAACCAGCCTCAGACAGGACACGTGTAATGTATGGTGCAAGAAAATCAAATACTGCCAGTGAATAATTCAAGACGACGCACGCACACGCGTGCGTGTGCATGCACACACACACACACACACACACGCACACACACACACACACACACAGAGCCTCTGTCCTCCAAAGTAGGCTAACCAACAAAGCAAACAGACATTTGCATCAAGCAAACACAGAGTAAGTTTGGTATGATTCATCAGCAGCCGGCGATCATGAAGTCACGCTCGTCCTCGCTCTCTGAGGATGGCTAACAATCAGACGTACACACACACACAGACTGAGGTTGTGGACGCTTGAAGGTGACTTGTATGTGTGTGCAGCCTGGAGGTCCCTCAGTAGAGCGTAGGGACAGTGTGTGTGTATGTGTGTGTGTGTGTGCACGCGTGCGCGTGTGTGTGTGTGTGTGTGTGTGTGTGTGTGTGTGTGTGTGAGTGGTGGACTGACTGCGACAGTCAGGTCAAGCTTAAAAAAAGCTGAGGCCGAGGGCTCCAGACTTCCACGGTAATGGCCGTGACACACCACATGTAATGGCACGTTGGTGCACGCTCTCTCCGTTGCTCGCTCGCTCGCTCGGTTGCTCATTCGGTCAGTCCTTTATTTCCTCCGTCAGGTCGAGTCAGTGTGCTGTGCCGCTGTGGCATTCAACATGTGTTAAAAAGCATCACCACAGCTTCGAGACCTCAGCAGGGTCAGAGTCTGTTTTGGATTCAAAACTGTTAAAATACTTAGATTTGAGGAAGATAACACAGTGATACTAATGGGGGCCTGACAGGGTTCCTGGTGGCCCCCCAGTGATTCTCTAATAGACAATAAAAATAACGTGATTCACACTGGGAATCTTTGTGGTACTTTAAGTATACATAAGGTGCCAAAGTGCACAAAAAAGCATCAAAATAGAGAATATTTTATCAAAAAAAGTGCCAGTGAAGGATCCCCACACCCCCCGACAGAGGTCCTAGCTAAACCCCTAATTTCCTAAATCCTACAAATGTACTAAAATTCAAGAAACATCCTGAAATCAGACAAATATCCTAAAAATGTCTTAAAACCCTGAAAACATCCAAAAAACTTAAACAATGTCCTAAAATCTTGGAAACATGCAAAAATCCTCGAAATGTTTTAAAATCCTTGACACAGCCTGAAATCCTCGAAATATCCTAATATCCTAGCAATGTCCTAAAATCCCATTAATGTCCTAAAATCCTAGAAACGTTCATAAATAATACAATTTTTTTATAATCCGAGGAATGTCCTAATATCCGGGAAACAAAAAAAGTCCCCCAGGCAAAGCTCGCTGAGTCTCGCCGCTCTAACGAATCTTTCATTGAATCATCCGTCTCTCCTTCAGCAATTAATGTACAACACATCCAAGTCTCAGGCTGCTCATTTGTACCCGCCGCTGATCACTGCTGTAGCCGGTTAAAATGACAAATGTAGCCAAAAGGCCCAAATGAAACTCTCGGCTGTTGTCTCGTTAATGTGCTCTCGCAGGCCGCGGGGCCAGCTGCGCTAAAGATCATTTGTTAGAGAAACAGAACTCTGTAGAACCACTTTATTATTGTGGACGCTGTGTTTGCACTTCAACGAGGCCGGCAGAGCGCCGAGCGTCCTCTCGTCAAACACTGAGCTGATTGCATCACGTCAGTCATGAATAAGGCCAATATCATGAGGTTTCAAAGGGTTAAAAGGTTAGTTCGGATTCACTTGAGTCACACAACAACACTAAAAACTACGACTGTTATGTCATTTTTTTAACTTTAGTTACTTAGAAATGTTGAAAGCTGAACCTAAAAGAACCGAGACGCCAACAAGAGGAGTGAGAGTGATAAAAAGATAACACTCCTCTCCTGCTGTTACCACCTTCTCCTCCCTCACTCGCTCCCTCTAAGGCCTCCCTGTCTTTTCTCTCTGACAGTGAGCAGGTCCCTGCTGCCGCTCCCTGAAAGGGAGAGGAAAAGAGGAGGAGAGACAGGAGAGAGGGGAAAGAGGGGGAGAGAGGGAGAGAGAAAAAGAGGGTGAGAGAGGGAGACCAAGAGAAAGGGAGAGAGAAAAAGAGGGTGAGAGAGGGAGACAGAGAGAGAGGGGGGAGGGAGAGAGAGAGAGGGAGGGAGAGAGAGAGGAGGGAGAGAGAGGAGGGAGAGAGAGAGGAGGGAGGGAGGGAAAGAGGGAGGGAGAGGGAGAGAGAGAGAGAGAGGAGGGAGAGAGAGAGAGGGAGGAGAGAGAGAGGGAGGAGAGAGAGAGAGGGGAAAGAGAGAGGAGGAGGGAGGGAGAGGGAGGGAGAGAGAGGGAGGGAGGGAGGGAGAGGGAGAGAGGGAAAGAGGGGGGAAAGAGAGAGGGAGGGAGGGAAAGAGAGAGAGAGAGAGAGGGGGGGAGGGAAAGAGGGGGGGGGAGGGAGGGAGGGAGGGAGACTGTCAGAAACACTATACGATATCAAAGCGGCCAGTGCGTAGCCAGCTAAGCTTTGATGGGGGGGTTGCGGGTCAGGAAAACGCGAGGAGGACGGCTCGGTGAACTGTTTAAAGAGGGGAGCGTGATCTATCGGGATCCCCACATGGAGGGAGAGTGTGGTGGACGAGGCTTTGAGGTGGTGAGTGTTTTTGGGGAAAAGAAAAAGAAGCAGGGCTCCCTCTGTGTGTCCGTCCGTCTCTTCCCCCCTCTGGCTTTTCCACTTATCTGTAACAAACAGCAGCTCGGGCTCTCAGCCACTGGCCCACAGTTTGTCCCGACAACAAAAAACCATGGCAACAACCGCTGGAAGAGCCCGTCCGGTTCCAAAGGTCCGCCCTCTCTGGCTTCTGCGGCTCGCTCTGCTTTTTGAGCTTTGTGCAAATTTGGCTGAAAGATTGGAATCAATAAATAAATGAGCTCAAACTTGGTGAGAGAAGTTTGTGAGCGAGGGACTGCACGCTTTGTTGAGTGCAAAAGATTTATTACAGCGAAACTCAACTTACGGCCCGAAGGTGCTGATCATTTTCTAATTCATAAGAGAGTGATTCACACTTTGGTACTTTTAGTAAACAGAAGGTGGCAGAGTGAACAAAGCAGCAACACAGAGCTTGTTTATCAAAAAAAGTGCCAGTGGAGGATCCCCTGCACCCCCGACAGAGCACAGCTGAGACCCTGACGTCCTAAAATCCTAGAAACGTCAAAAATCTGAGAAATGTCCTAAAATCATAGAAACATGTTAAAATCCTCAAAATGTCCTTAAATCCAAGAAATGTCATAAATCCTAAAAACATCACACAATCTTAGAAATGTTCTAACATTCGAAAAATGATCCTAAAAATGTTCAAAAAATTCTAGAAATGTCTTAAAATCCCACAATTGTCCTAAAATCCCTCAAATGTCCTAACATCTTACAGATGTCCTAAATTCCCAAAATATCAACAACAAAAAAATACTAAAAATGCCCTAAAATCCTGTGAATGTTTTTAAATCCCAGAAATGTCCTAAAATCCTAAAACTGTCTTAAAATCCTAGAATTTTCCTAAAATCCTTAAAATACTAGAAACATCTTAAGGTCCGAGAAATATTCTGAAATCCTAGAAGTGTTCTAAAATCTGGAAAATGTCTTAAAATCTAGAAACGCCCCAAAGTCCCTCCAATGTCCTAAAATCCTAAAAATGCCACAAAATCCTGGAAATATCTTAAAACATCCTGAAATCTAAGAGACATGTATGGGGCCGCTGTGACGGGCCCCTGGACTCCTGCCACTTTGCAAAAGTGGCCCCCAGCAGAAGCAGGTTAAGTCTCTCTGGTTCATCAGAGACAGAGAGGAGTAAAAGTGTCATGGTTGAGAGGAGAAAGTGGAGTTTGAGGAGGACAGGGGGAGTGAGGCAGCAGTTTGTCTCCCCTCTCCTCCCTACCCCGCCTTCCCTTCTCTCCTCTCCTCCTCTCCTCTCCCCTCCCCTCCCCTCCTCTCTCCTCTACTCCCCTCCTCTCCTCTCTCCTCCTCTCCTCTCCCTTCTCCTCCTCTCTCCTCTACTCCCCTCCTCTCCTCTCTCTTCCTCCTCTCCTCTCCCCTCCCCTCCTCTCCGCTCTCTCTTCCTCCTCTCCCCTCCTCTCCTCTCTCCTCCTCTCCTCTCCCTTCTCCTCCCCTCCTCTCCTCTCCTGTCTCCTCTCCTCCCCTCCCCTCCTCTCCCCTCCCCTTCTCTCCTCTCCTGTCTCCCCTCCTCCTCTCCCCTCCTCTCCTCCCCTCCCTCTCCTCTCCTCCCTTCCTCTCCTCTCTCCTCCTCTCCTCTCCTCTCCCCTCCTCTCTCCCCTCCTCTCCTCTCCTCCCCTCCCCTCCTCTCCTCTCTCCCCTCCTCTCCTCTCTCCTCTGCTCTCTCCTCCCCTCCTCTCCTCTCCTCTCTCCCTCTCCTCCCCTCCCCTCTCCCCTCCTCTCCTCTCCCCTCTCCTCTGCTCTCCTCCTCCCTCTCCCTCTCCTCCCCTCCCCTCCCCTCCTCTCCTCTCTCCCTCTCTCTCCTCTCTCCTCTCCCCTCCCTCTCCCTCTTCTCTCCCTTCTCCTCCCCTCCTCTCCTCTCCTCTCTCCCTCCTCTCCTCTCTCCTCCCCTCCTCTCCCCTCCCTCTCCCCTCCCTCTCTCCCTCCTCTCCTCTCTCCTCTGCTCTCTCCTCCCCTCCTGTCCTCTCCTCTTCTCTCCTCCCCTCCTCTCCTGTCTCCTCTCCTCCCTTCCTCTCCTCCCCCCTCCCCTCCTCTCCTCTCTCCCCTCCTCTCCTCTCTCCTCTGCTCTCTCCTCTGCTCTCTCCTCTGCTCTCTCCTCCCCTCCTCTCCTCTCCTCTCTTCCCTCTCTCCTCCTCTCCTCTTCTCTCCTCTCCTCCCCTCCTCTCCTCCTCTCCCCTCCTCTCCTCTCTCCTCCCCTCCTCTCCTCTCCTCTTCTCTCCTCTCCTCTCTCCTCTGCTCTCTCCTCCCGTCCTCTCCCCTCCTCTCTCCCCTCCTCTCCTCTCTCCTCTTCTCTCCTCTCCTCCCCTCCTCTCCTCCTCTCCCCTCCCCTCCTCTCCTCTCTCCTCCTCTCCTCTCCTCTCCCCTCCTCCCTCCCCTCCCCTCCCCTCCTCTCTCCTCTCTCCCCTCCTCTCCTCTCTCCTCTGCTCTCTCCTCCCCTCCTCTCCTCTCCTGTCTCCTCTCCTCTCCTCCCCTCCTCTCCTCTCTCCCCTCCTCTCCTCTCCTCTCTCCTCTGCTCTCTCCTCCCCTCCTCTCCTCTCCTCCCCTCCCCTCCTCCCTCCCCTCCTCTCCTCTCTCCTCTGCTCTCTCCTCCCCTCCTCTCCCCTCCTCTCCTCTCTCCTCTGCTCTCTCCTCCCCTCCTCTCCCCTCCTCTCTCCCCTCCTCTCCTCTCTCCTCCCCTCCTCTCTAGCCTTTGCTGACGACACTCACACAGCTTCTGCTGATGATACAACTCTGCTTACATCCTTCACTCCTCCCTCCCACTCCTACAAGCTGTTTTTAACACTGCTCAAGATACCTTATGTCAACTGAAACGTGTTCTGAATGCTGACAAAACAAAATTCAGACTGTTTACAAACTCACAAACAGGCCAAAAAGAGGATATGAGGAATCACAGCAGTGTGGGGATTTCAGACGCTCGTCTTTTCCCGGGGAGCGTTTGAGCCCCTCGCTGAGAAGTTAATATGCATGTTTTATCTGATTAAATAAAACATTACATGCAGAATCTATTTACTACTGACCGGTTTCAGGATATCGTTCTCTTTATTTTAGTTGTCTGAATATCGGCACAATCCCAGCAGATCAGCTGTGCATCGACTCCACCTGTAAACAAGTTTTCTAATTTAAGTCAGGTAGAACAACTTCTTCATGGAATAAAACGAAGCCAAATCTGATTCATTTCCACAACATCTATGGCTACATTTAGTCTGCAGACTAATCAGATTCCTCAAATCAGATCAGAAAGACGGACCGTCTGCACTGTAATCAGATCAGATTCGTGTGTCCGGATGTCATCGACCTGTCGCTACGGGTTGCTAATGTAGTTAATTTTTTGGCATCAGTAACTACGTAGCTGCACTGGTGACGCGTCTCACCACCATTTAAAATTATTTAACAGAAGAAAGTACAGTTTATCAAATAAATACATTTTTCAGCACTTCTTCTCCGCCATTTTTTTTATTTTGTGGCTTTTTTGCTAATTTTCTGATAATTTTTTTATTTTTATTTTTATTTTTTTTTACTACTTTTCTGATAATTTCTTTGGCCATATCTTGTCACATAGCTTGTTGCTTCCCTGCTGTCTTTTTGAGAGATATCAAAAGAATTAGCTCAGGTTTCAAAGGGTTAAAGATTTAAAAATGACGATAATCATCATATTACATTGGTATAATGCTAAAGTAAACACGGTAAAGCTGTTAAACCTTAATATTGACATTTTTAGCATCGGCTCGATGACATTAGCACTTAACACTCAATGTGCCGACACACAGCTCCACAGAGACACGAGCAGAGCTGGAGATTCTTGTTTGACGTTATTGACATTGACATGTTTGACATTATTGCCGTAAAATGACAGTATGACAGCTGAGAGAGGGGGATGGGCGGAAATGACATGACATGCAAACAAAGGTTACTGGCTGGAGCTGAATCAGACACACTGCAGTTACATGTTTTGCACCAGGATGATTTTGAATTGATTTTCTCGGTTCTTTGAATGTTTCGGAGTCGACGCTTGACTAGAAGACGAGTGCACCCACCGGTCTTTAATCCAAAACAAGAAGAGAAGAAGCATATTATCCCGGTTTTAGCTACACTCCACTGGCTCCCAGTATCCGTTACTTGTTTTGAAAGTTCTTAATGGTTTGGGACGGGACTACATTGCAGACACTCTGACGTTCTATAGTTCCTCACGAGCTCTCGGATCTTCTGCTGCTGGGTTTTTAACCCTTTGAAACCTCAGCAAATTGGCTTCATTTCTTTTAAACACATGGGAAGTGGGCAATGAGCAACTACACAAGAAATGGCCCCAAAAATGAGCAAGAAATGTGTAAAAAGTTATAAGAAAATTCACAGAAAATTTAAAAAAAAACAAAAAAAAAAAACAAATTACAACATAATTTTAAATTTATATTAAGAGAAATATAAATAAAGTTTTCTGGACATTTTTCCCTTGTTTTGGTAATATTGATCCTATATTTAGTATTTATAAGACTTCTAACAGATTTATTCTAACACCAGTTAAGGCCTTATTTCTAGATGAATGAATTCAATGCTTTTTAAGACTTTTTAAGGATCTGCGGGAACCCTGAAATATACTCACTGTAAAAAAGTTCTAAAGTTTAAAACCTTTGCAATTTGATTTTGTTGCTGCAAAATCTGAATGGAAGAAAAAAACAGCTGCTTTCAAAGAAAGAAAATTTTGTGTCGAGGAGTAAATGAGCTCAAATGCATTTAAAGTTTGGTCCAAATCGGGTTTTCTTTACACACAACTCATGTTTTCCCTTCTGCTGAGACAGAGCGTTTGCTTCGATTGCCACACCAGCGCTCGATGAAGTTGTTTTATATTCACATGCATCACCTCTTCTCGTCTTAGCGCTGAGCTGCATCAGCGACTGCACCTCTGTCTCTCATCAGCGTCGCCTCCTGAGCTGCAGCTGACAGCCACCCCGTCCACCGCTCCGCTCGCTCCCCGCCTCACTTTCTATATAAGTATAAAGGCCACTCTGGGGCCACTAATTCACCGTCTACTTACATCTCCAGGAAAAAAGTAGTGGGAAAATGACTGTTTGCTGCCCCAGGATTTGTTTTTTGTTATCTGTCCCCGAGGTCAGAGCTGAATTAGGCAAAAGTGGCTTTATGCACTCTGCTCCCTCTTCATGCAATCGGCTGCAAAATTATTTAAAGCTGAAAGCTCTCTGGCTGAGTTTACACGGTTAATGAAGGTTCTTGTGGCGGACTCAATAAGGAGCTGTCTCTGCTTTGTTTAGTCAAGATTTAAATAGGTTTGGCAATGTGCCTGCTGGTTTGACGCTCAAGTGTTGCCTATTGCAGCGCTTATAAAGCAGTCTCTCTCGGCTATGTGCTGCCTTTGATTGTATTCTGCTTTTGTGTGTTTTTTTCTCTCTCAGAGACTTTTATGTTTGTCTGGATGCTGCGTCTTGGCCGGCCTCCCTTGATGGAGGAGATTTTTAATCTGTGGGGCTGCCCAGTTTAAATAAAGGTTAAATAACATTTGGACAGAAGCTCGCGTTCACATTAACCCCTTGTCTCCTGGCCTGTGCACATCCAGATTGACTCATATTACTGAATAAATTTAAACTAGAATTACCGCCTCGTGCCTGTATGCCTCTGCAAACCAGATAATTTACAGTTGGTTTATATGAGAGTAGATGGTGCTTCAAATATGGATGTTGCTCTAAAAGAGCTACAAATTCTTAAACGTGGATGCTTCACACACATCTTTTCCTCCCTTCTACAGCACAAACGGTCTCTACAGTCAGCACAGTTTCAGAGTGTCACCATTTCAGTATCTGACCAAATGCCCTGAGTTATAACATTAAATAATGGCCCAAAAAGTGTATTTTTGCAGAACATGAGTAAGTCACAATGAAGGTGACATTTGACCTTTTGGATACAAAATGTCAGCACTTCATCATTATAATCTACTAGACATTTGTGTGAAACTTTGTCATAATTTGTGCATGAACTCTTGAGTTATAAGGCCAAAAACATGTTTCTTGAGGTCAAGCTGACCTTGTTGAGTCCAAGTGGATGTTTGTTCTGAAAAACTTTCCTTAAGGTGTTTTTGAGATACTGCATTCACAAGAATGAATGACCTTTGACCTACAACCACTATAATCGAATCAGTTCATTGTTGAGCACAAGAGGACGTTTGTGCCAAATTTGAAGATACTCCCTCAGTGCGATCTTGTTGCGTTACCAAGAATGAGACAGACAAGGTCACAGTAACCTTGAACTTGGACCTATGACCACCAAAATCATATCAGGTCATTATTGAGTTGAAGTGGGCGTTAGTGCCAAATTTAAAGAATTCCCCTTAAGGTGTGTTTGAGATATCGCCTTCATGAGAATGAGACAGATCCAAGGTCACAGTGACCTTGACCACTGACTACCAAAATCTAATCAGTTCATCCTTAAGTCCAGCCAGATTTGAAGAATTCCCCTTGAAGTGTTCATGAGATATTGCGCTCACAAGCATGAAAAGGAAGCAAGGTCACAGTGACCTTGACTAATGACCACCAAAATCAGATTTTTTGCACGTCATGCAGCTCCTTTTTTTTTGAAAATGTGTCCAAAGCATGCAAAAAAAATTTAAGTACAGAAAACTAGCTTCAGATAGATTAATAGTCTTATATAAAGTCATTCATTTTTGAGTTTGGCTTTTTCTCCCCCTTAAGATTTCACAAGAATGAGAGAGACACAAGGTCACAGTGACCTTGACCTTTGACCACCAAATTCTAATCAGTTCATCCTTTACTAAAACTTAACGTTTGTAAAATTCCTTTCTTCAGATAAAGCCGGACAGACAACCTGAAAACACGACGCCGCCCTCCACAGCTGTCACCAGTGCAGAGCCATGTAAAAGTCTGCTTTCTCTCACACACCCTCTCCTTTGCATTTTCTGATCAGCAGATCCACAGAGTTGCAGCGAACAAGAAAAGAGGATGACCGCGAGTGCAGACGACAGGAGTGGACAAGAAAGAAAGAGTGAGGGGGAGTAACAGAGAGAGGGTAGTTATATCCTAGGGTCATTAGCAGCATTTCAAAGTCACCCCGTCTTTCAGCGTATGCTGTTTGACAGGCCCTGCCAACAGAATTAGGGATGAGGGATGATGGTGCCGTGATTAGATGTGTAACTCAGGGGGAAGACGGGGGCTGATCTGCCGTTACACCTACATGCAGCAGCAGCAGGAAGAAGAAAAGGGGATAACAGATATGATAACCTCCGTCTTAAGAGGTGGTCGGCTATTGATTAGATAGCCCCGAAACTCTCTGTTTCAATGCTCAGACCTCATGCTATTCTGTCTGATAAACACCACAGGCTCCCCCGGCTCCCCCCATGAGTGAATTGAATTCCCAAATTACCAGGCTTAAGATAACATACCTGGCTAAATTGCCGCTCTTTATAAGTCTCAAATCTCTTTGTAGATATTCATCAAAGGCTGTTTCACTCCTGATGCGGAGAACACAGGAGATGGGAAACAACACACAATGTGGTTCGTATTAAGGCCTCTGATCTTCTATCTCGAGTCCCTCGTTTTCCGCTACATTCCTTTAGCCAGGGGTGATGTGTGGGAGAAGAGGAGGAGGGGAGGGGGTGGCATCCTCTCTGCCAGCGCAAAATATGTGCCGAGGCTTCTTGTTAGCTGTAGGAAAGTGGAGGGCGACTGACGCTTTATCTGCCGCCACTTCTTCAGCCCCTTATTACAGGGCAACATGATCTAGCTTTACTCAAGCTGCAGCGTAATGATCGTGCAACCTTGTAGCTTTCTCGGCATCACTACATTACATGCTCGCGGTTCATCTTACAGCTCTCCCTCCCCGACGCCGACTCTTGAGCAAAGTCTGAAGTTTCCATCTGCCCGCTGCCAAGTGGATGCCAGTGATAGTAAGTGTTTGTTGGATAAACTGAGAAGGGTCCATCTGTTGGCTGCAGACTCAGACACGCCCACTCTAACATTTACACTACACACAACCAACATGCCCACTCTCTCTCTCTCTCTCTCACACACACACACACACACACACACAGGTACCGCTGAGACGAGGAAACACAAGCCAGAGGAAGGAGATGCATGAATCTGACGGCTCATCAGATGCCAAAAACTCTTGACTTAAAGTCTTCATCACTACAGTCTGTAGGTAAAAAGTCGAGCCAGGCTGCTCACATTGCATTGATTAACCCTTGGGGCCCACTTTAATATCACACACTCGTATTCCTCTGCGCACAACTGTGACAGGCGCCTGATCTCTTTTGACAAGTTGTTACAACAGCAGCGGCTGCGGGTTCGATTCCGGCCTTGGCCCTTTGCTGTCCTAAAGACAAAAGACAAAAAAAATCTTTAAAACAAAGAAAAGTCGTGTCTCAGCAGAGGGCCCATGGTATTAAGAAAAAAGAAAAATATAGTGAAAAAGTAACAAGGATGTGTGGAGCTAACGGCTGCTGCATCTACATGTGCTGCCGTCGCCATCATGACATCATGACGTCCTTTTGAGGGAATTCGACTGAACTGAACGTCCAAATCTAGCAGCTCTTTTTGATAAAAAAAAGCTGATTTTTGCACACAAAAAAGGAGACTAACCACATCATCTGTGATTATGTGTACAGCACAAGAAAAATAATTTAGTGAGCAATTCTTCTTGAAGTGAACACATCAATAACTCTGTAAAGAGGGTGTGTCTCTGAGCAGTCACTCTATTCGCCGGGTCGCTGGCTGACAACATGTAAACGCCTCACTGCACAAGTTTCCTGTTTTAGCCTCATCTTAAACTTCACCTGCTCATTTAACTCACTGTTTTAGATGAAAACATACATCCTTCTATACACAGAGTGGGACTGAAAACAAGTGTGCTAACATATTGCATGAAAACTGTAAATTACTTGTGCACTAGTAGCAGTCAAACTTGCAGTGAGGTTCATTTTTTCAGTTTAAAAGCCCCAGAGCCAAAGTTGATTTCAGTCACAGAAAAAAAAACGAACCGCAGCATTGAGACAAACCATCAACGAGACAGCAGGCAAATAAAAGTTGTCGAGTGTTTCCTCCATAACCGTGTTCTTGTGAGGCTGGAAAAGCCTGTGAAACACAATCAGACACTTCAGCTCTCCAGTGGAGCCCATACTAATGAAATATTTTTAGGTGCGCTGGAAGCCACTCAAATGAAAAATCCACCTTTAAACACATAAACCTGAAGGAAGTCTGGTCCCATTTTGTTGTTTAGTGATGGTTTCTGGGCTCTGCTTTACGAGATCAAATAGCAACGACACGCACTCACACAGGGAGCGATCCATCCAGGAGGAGGAGGCTTACACATTTTCACCTGTGTGAGGATTCATGGTAGACCATAATGCAATGCAACCACAACACTATGTTTACAGGGGGCAAGTAATGCCCAGTATAGACCACTGATACTCAATTTCTGGCCCGCAGCTCAAATCTGCGCCCCCATGCAGTGCCAGGGGGCCCCTAAACATTTTCTAATGCACAATAAAAATAAAGTGATTCACACCGGGAATCATTTTTGGAGTTTTAGTATCCATAAAGTACCAAAGTTCACCAGACAGCATCAAAACAGAGCTTGGTAATCACAAAAAGTGCCAGACGAGGATCCCCTGCGACTCCTGACAGAGCTCCTAGCTAAGACCCTAATGTCTTAAAATCATAGAAATGTCCTGAAATCCGACAAATGTCCTAAAGTCCTAGAAATGTCTAAAAATCCAAGAAACATCCCTTAAATCCAAGAAACATCCCTTAAATCCAAGAAATGTCCTAAAATCCAAGAAACATCCTAAAATCAAAGAAAAGTTGTATAATCCTAGAAACATCTCAAAATCCTACAAATTCCCTAAATTCATAAATAAATAAATTAAAACAAAATAAAAACTAAGGAAAATAGTAAAAAAAAAAAAAAAAATGACCTGTTAAAAAAATTGCATAAAAAATTCACTAATTTTTAAAAAAATATATATAATTAAGATAATACTAACTTCTTTCTATTGTTTCCTAAAAATACTTTTCTAAATCGTCTAACTTCTTGCAGTTTGCAGAAAACTTCTCACCAAGTCCATTGCCATTTTTTCCCCATGTTTTCAAAGGAAAGCAAGCCGTGAAGGCGTCTGAAAGCAGCACAAGTAAAGTGATGTGGTTCCTGGTTTTAAAGGGTTAAGACAGCTCAAACTGAGTTTTATGCACACCTAAACCCCAAATGATTGAGATCAAAGGATCGCGCCACAAATCTAAAATTCTCTCAGGGTTTGATTCTGACACTGGAAATTTGTTGGCAACAGTGAAATTGCTTGAAAATTTGTTTGGTGTGAAGCCAGCGTGGCTTTTTTTCTGGAGAGGAAAATAAATCCTGCAACAAGTTAAAGCACATTCTCAGGTGGGGTAATGAGCAAGGTGTCAAGAGGCATTGTGGGAAGTGTAGTAACTGCGGGAAAGTGGATACAACAAACAGCCAAATGACAGCAGCTTATTCACAAAATAACAGAACGTGTTGGACATCCCGGCCTGATGATTTACAACAGCGTAGGAGCAGCTGAGGATGGAATTTTCCTCTGAGGCAGGGCGTTCCACTCTTTCACCAAACGGCGAGGGAAACTCCACTCGCACACAAACACACTCTTGAATTCCTGCACACATAAAAACAGCCCCAAAAACCCACACACATTTGTATGCATTTAACGCATACATGCACTTGTTCTCTCTTTCTCTGCTTTCTTCCCCTTTGGCTCTTTTTTACAGCGGTTTTCCTGCGCACCTCTCATGGTGAATTCAGAGCATGAACACCCGGAGTCAGCAAGTCTGGACACAGCTGCTGAATATTCAGCTCCCTCCTGCTCTGTCCTCTCCGCACCTTAAACTCTCCTCATTCTCCCCTTCTCTCCTGCCTCCCTGTGCCGCTCTCCACAGCTCCGCCGCCTCTGCCTCTCCGCGCTCCACTTTCATTAAGGGGCTCTCCTCTGATAGCCCTTCATATAACACTTAATCATCATAACAATAAGAGCACTCTCTCTCCCCGACGAATCACCTCGAGGGGCCGGTCCTGAAGATCCGCCGCTAACTGATGTCATTAACTGCCAGCGCTGCGGATTGGCTGCAGCGGCACAAGGAGAACCCGCCCCAGGTGTTTGACGGAGGGCTCAGTGGGAGCATGCAGGTCGGACAGGCCAAGGACATTCCTCTTATGGAGAGGAGCGCAGAAAACACACGCGCGCGCGCGCACACACACACACACACACACACAGGAGATGGCGTGTATTCGGGCACAAAGGCTCTTGCCGGGAAGCAGAAGACAAGGCGTGTTTGGTTTTGCAGTCAAGAGAGAGATGAATAAGACTATTGAATAAGGGGGAGGGAGGTTTGAATAACAGTATTTTACATGAATGGATCTTCAGGGAAATGACTGCTCCGTCGCTCCCTCTGCTCTCTATTTTCGGATTTGACAACAGGGTTGAGCGTGTGTGTGTGTGTGTGTGTGTGAGTGTGTGTAGGGGGGGTGGTGGTTGCATTTTGGCTGATTGAGTCTATGCCTCTATCACACTGTGGAAGTGACAGTGTGCCATATTATGTTGTTGTGGGTGTGTGCATAGATGAACAGTGACGGCGGCTTAAACACACACTCTTACACACACACACACACACACACACACACACACACACACACACACACACACACACACACACACACACGCACGCTCATCCAAACCACAGTGAAATCACAGCTGTTCTCAGTTGCTATGCGGCAGCCTCACCATCGTCTCAGATAACACACACATACGCACACACGCATACGAGTGCGAGACGGGGACAGTAACACCATACTTGGCAGGGTCGGAAGGTCACAGGGGTATTGTGACAAAGTTGCCTAGCAACAAACACACCGTGAATATAATTTCCAGTTTGGTCTCCTTCGGCCTGATCTGACTGTAGTGATAAAAACGGTGGCGGTCAGTTTGTTTTTGCAGTTTGTGCAGGAAACGTGTTGAATGCTTCGTTACAGATCACGATAACTCTTGAGCTTCTGTTGGCGCTCCAAAGTTAAACCAAAGGGAACAGTTAGCAGCAGAATAGTGGGAACATTTGCAGCTTCGGGGGCTTTTGGGTGTAAAACAGATAATTAAGGAGGAGACATACAGAGCCGCTTTATACATGGCATTAAAATGCATTTTGGGTCTTCTGATTAGAAGCACAAAACACAAGTGTAAACGACCATCAAGATGCATTGTGATCCGATAACTCAAACCAGCAGCCAAAGAGGTCTAGCATGCATTTGACTACATATCTTTTACAGTGTAAACACTAATGCGTTCTCGATAACAAGCATAAAGACGGTTTCCCTTTTCAGATTAATTACAGACGACGGCTACGTGCTGGATGGATGCATTAGGAAAGTCTGGATACAGCCATGGAGGCTGAGCCCTGTTCATTCCTATGAGAGCTGCTCACTGGCACACAAAGCAAAAAAAGATCTTTTACTGTCTTCTACTGTCCCATGAGACATGTGCACTACAGACTTACAGCAGCTAAGTGTGCCCGAGCAGGTAACTTCCACCAGCGGGGCAACTGACTTGCGGTTTAGTGCTTCGCTAGCTTAAATAATGGTCTAAAAAAAAAAAAAAAAAATTATTTACTGATTTACAGCAGTCTCTTTCCTGACGTCAGTCAATGGGAAAAAGTTTTTGAGCATTATGTGACCGACCCAGACGGTGTAATTCCACTTTTCTGCTGGTTGCAGACTTTGTGGTGAGTTCACCTGCAACTTTCTGGCTGCGACACAGACGACATGAGGTGACGCAACAGTCGGCTTCGTTGCAGACCATTTGTTCTGGGATAACAGAAATGCATGTGGTTCTTCATATGCACGTAAATATTGGGGCTGGACCCAAATATTCATGTCTTCATGTCTAAACCTGAGTCCAAAAGAGCAGTAACTGAGTCCAACCCGAACCCGACGGGGATTCGGTTTTTTTACGTGCAAACCCAACAGAGCCTGACGCAGTTCATTTAAGCTAAATTCATGCATTGTCACATAAATAAAGAAGTATCCTAACTTAGACAGTCAGTCCAAAATTTTATATTTTTATACTATATTTTGACTAAAAAGAACTTGAAGCATCACCTGTAGTCGACAGAAAACGACCCAAAGCCGCTGCACATTATAAATATTTGTCCAAATTTGGCCAGTTGGGTATTCACACTCCACTGTTTTCCTGTAACCTGTACAGCAAACCTCTGCGGACAACATTAACCAAACCCAGAACACAGTAACAGTAAACTGGGACTAAAAACACACCAGGATAAAAAGTGTTTCATCAGGACTGCAGGTAGCTCAGCCCATCTGTGTGCTGAATTCTTTATAGGTTATCACAGGAACAAGACTCCTGTCCTCTCTGCCTCGCTCTCTTTGTGCACAGCGGAGATTCAAAACATAAACAGCGGGCTGAGAAGGAGGGTCTGCGTTCTGTGGACGATGAATAAAGCACTGTCTTTTGGTAAAAATGCACCTGTCCTACTGGACCGAGGACATGTTGACATGGACTTGAACCTTGTGTGAAAAAAACTCTCATTTAATTGGATGGAGTCAGTTTTGTGTTAAATGTTTTTCGCACTGAATGTTGTGGAACTATAATTCTGGCAGTTTTCCAAATTGATACAGTAAAAAGGCTTGATTTTGAGTGTGTCTGAAGTCAGAGGTTTTCTTAATTGAAATTTAATCATCGTCAAGATGTTTTTCCAGCAACCCAAAATCAAAGATTAAAGTAATTTTCCTCACAATTTACTGGGGTTTCTTAATTTATACAGAATAGATGTGACATGTTTTATATCTGCTCTGAAAATATTAAATTAATCTTATTTCCAAAAATGTATTTTGTATGTACTCTGTGTTGATACCTTATTTTAAAGAACAAACGCAATCACATTTCAGTGCATTTACCATGAAGGTTAGAATACGGGGGCACTCTAAAATTTAAGAAACAGGCTGGTTTGACCATGGAGATGCAACTGACATCTGGCTTAACGCAAAAAATCAGAATGCCACTTTCACACTGAACCTCGTTTAAACTTTAAACCTCGCAATGGAAAAAAAAGGAACAAATAGTCCAATATTTGCATCGAGCAGCAAATCTGATGCTACTGAGTTGGTCACATTCATGCTTATTGTTTTCCTGTTCTTTCGGTTAAAATACTCTTTGCCTTATCTGCCACAATATAAGTACAGTCAGACTGACATGTTATCATATGTGCACTCACACAATCACACATTTAATATCTGATTTATGTATGAAAACAAAGACTGAGGGGCCTCCTGAAGACTCAATAATCACATCTTCTTCAAAACAGTAAGAAATAATAAAGTTCACCGGCTTGAATTTACTCTAAAGAAAGTGCTGCATGCTCTAAAACCATCACAAAATCAATAAAGGCATTTTTAAAAATTGAGTTAAAAGCAGCGGCCTCTGCTTTTACCTTACTCCTTCGTTTAGTTTGGTGATGTCACATGTCAGCCCCTCTTTCTCCGCCGTCTCTTTCCACTGTGTGCAGTGGAACAAAGCAGAGATGGCAGAGAAACTTATCTTTAAAAAGAAACTGCACAGTGTTGTGGAATAATTTGGTAAACTGTCACAGAGAGCGAATCCTATCTCGGAGAATGCCAGTCACACACACACACACACACACACACACACACACACACACACACACACACGGAGGGACTTTGGTGTTTACATCATATGGGAAGGTATTTTTTCCCCTCACACTGCCAGGGAACAGGCCCACGCATGGACACACAGACGCTGACTAAGGCCCTAAGACTGCTGGGGGGTGGGGGGGTGAGCCTGTGTGTGTGTGTGTGTGTGTGTGTGTGTGTGTGTGTGTGTGTGTGTGTGTGTGCGGTGATGTATATAATTACGGTAGTTGTGTATCTTTGTCCAACTGTAACTTGTTGAAGGGAAGTTCAGGCATCATTTGGAGGGCATCTACGATTTGTTTGTGATGTTACGGTCTAACAACCCGAAGGCCAGAAAAAAGGCTGTCAGTTTAAGTTTCTGCAAACCACGAATATGTTTAATCTTTAAGTTTCCGTTTCTGTGGTTAACATGTGGTTAGATTTAGGCACAAAAAATAAATAAATACATTTTATGGTTTGAAAAAAGTTGTGTTTTGATTTCACACCTGGTTTAGAGAGCAAAACCCAGACAGGAAACAGCAATATCTTGGTTAAAAAAAACAACAACAATATCTCTACTGGAAAAACACCACTGGGTCGCTACAAAACAACCATGTTTGGAGCCTAAAAAGCCCCTGAAATAACACCAACAGGTGGCTACAAAACAATGACATTTGAAGCCCACTGGAACAAAACTGATGGGTTGCTACAAAACACAGAAATTGCTGAGAAAATGGGGGCAGCCTAAAAGGCCACTGGAAAAACACAATTGGTTTGCTACAAACACCCACATTTGAAGCCTACAATGCTGCTGCACAAACACTGACAGGTCGATACAAAACACCTGTGTTTGGAGCCTAAATGGCTACAGGAGGAACACTGATGAGTTGCTACAAAACATCCATGTTCGGTTGCTAAAAAACTGCTTGAAAAACCAACAGGTCGCTACAAAACACTCACATTTGGAGCCTAAAAGGCCAGTGGAAAATCACAGACAGAATGCTACAAAACACCCGCCTTTGGACTCTAAAAAGCCACTGGGAAAACACCAATGGGTTGCTACAAAACGATGTTTGGTGCCTGTAAAGCTGCTAGAAACACACAGATGGGTCACTACAAAACACCTGCATTTGGAGCCTGAAAAGCCGCTGATAGGCTGCTACAAAAACACCCACATTTAATGACTAAAGAGCATCACTGGAAAAGCATGAATGGGTTGCAACAAAATCCATACTTCGTGCCTTAAAAGCAGCCGGAAACACAAACTTGCTAAAAAACAGCGTTGTTGTCTGCATCTTGGCAGGCGTCACACCATCCCCTCCACCTCCCAGTGACAAAATCAGCTCATAGGAACGCTAACATGAAATGTTCAGAAGTACCGTATTTTTGTTTTGTAGAAACGCACAATGCCAACATTTTCTTCTGGCGACTGGGCTGGGTCTAAAATATATATGTGGGTTTTTGTTTTTGTGTTTGCTTATGCGTGTGTGCGTATGTTTGTACAAATGATCCTGTGCAGTGGTGAGCTGTTGTGTGTGCGGTTAGTGGAATGTACATTGGACTGTTTGTGGTTTGGTCTTAGTGAGGTTGAAGTAATACTAATCAGTTTATTAGGAAACTCTGCATATTTTGAGTTTATGCGTGTGTATTTATATCATTTGTGTATTTGTGTGTGTGTGTGTGTGTGTGTGTGCGCGCGCGCGCGCGTGTGTGTGTGTTGCTGCTCAGCTCGTAAGCTGTTAAGTCACTGTGTGGTGTGATTTCCCTTTGGTTTGGGGTTTGAGGTTAGAGAGAGAGAAAGTGGGAGAAGACGGCGGAAAGACAAAGTGTGTCTGTGCGTCTTTTTGTGTGTGTGTGTGCTCAGGTCTGTTAAAAGCTCCCAGTTCTCCCATCCAAACGTTCGATGGCTGATGTTCAGAGCCGCGACCGCAATGCACGGAGAACACAACAGGCGGCCTATTCAACTCAAGACACAAATAGAGCACTCTTCCTCTGTGCTTAAAACCCCGTAGCTCAAACGGCGAGCTAAAAACAGATATTTTTGTCGAGAGCTGGAGAAGGCCAACCACCAAATCGCTCCTCTTTCTCCATGACGCTGTGTTTTCTCTTGCTAAAATAAGAACTGGCACGTACAGTATCTGCGGAGACGACCCAGCAGCATCTCCTTTCATTCGCTGCCTGCCTGTGATTGTTGGCGAGTCTTGGGATGAGAATCAACAAAGGTCAGACAGTCGCAGACGGAGGGCAACAAGGCGATGGAGTTACCAGTTGCGAGACACTGGGATATTCATTTCAAATAGGAGCCGCTCTCAGTGGGCCGCTACAGAGTGTGTGTGTGTGTGTGTGTGTGTGTGCGCGTGCGGTGAAGGAGCGTCCTTTAACGTTCCTTAAAACAATAAAGTATCTTTTAGCTGTGAAGTCTTTCCACTTTAAGGGGAAGGAAGAGGGGGAAAGAGGAGGAGGAGTAAACACATTATATAAATCAGATGGCTCCTGAGGTCATTTTTGTCTCCACACATGCATGCCAACACACACACACACACACACACACACACACACACACACACACACACACACACACACACACACACACACACACACACACACACACACACACACACACACACAGACACACAGACACACACACAGTGTATGGCTGCCTCCACTTATGACATCACTGTAGCTAGCCAGAAAGACAGGACAGTCAGAGAGAGCCAAGCTGACGTCACCCCATTCAGTCAGCGTCCATTACGTAATCACAGGGGTCCAACGCCTGCAGGACAGGCATGCTGTGTGTGTTTTTTGTGTGATTACATGCAGGGCAAGAACACATAATTGCAATCTCATGTGTGAGAGGAGACATAAAATGAGGCATGCTGATGACATCATTAGCGGGAGGCGGCCTGGCGTGAGCGCGGCGGCTGTGACATGAGTGTTTGGGTAGAAGAGGAGGAGACAGAGCGCTGCAAACACAGTTATGCAACGCAAATCCAACTCAACAGACTAGAAAGGGCCTTTTTTTCCTTTTTCTCTGTGTGCAAAGAGTATACACAGAGTGCTGTGTGTGTGTCTTAAGTGACTTTTCTCTCGCACTTTTACTTGAGGCGCAGAGTGCATTAAAAGCACACAAGCACTCAAGCATACTGTTGAAATACACACTGAAATCTACACACACACACACACACACACACACACACACACACACACACACACACACACACACACACACACACACATATACATACACACTCCCCCCCCCACTTATAAACAAAGCTTCCTAAGGACAGGAAATCCTTCCACCCACGTTCCTGTGTTGCCTGGCAACCGGAGCAGCGTCACTGTGTGCATGCCTCCGCCGCTGAAAACAACACACACACATACACACACGAAGACGGAGACACACACAGACTGCAACTACTTGAACTAGCTCCTTTAAAAGCACCAAAAAGAAAAAAGAAAAAAGAGCGCCAGTTAGCCGAGCCAAAGCTAAACAGGCTGATACTCGCCACAGCTGCCCTCCGATTCGTCAGCGATGGATCTCAACCAAACATGACATCACCGCTTGTAAACATAAAACACTTTTTCCCCCCATTTATAAAATCTATTTTTACACCCGCTGACGTCTTTCCGTGCGTGATGGTGCGCGTGCTCGCTCCTCTGTGTGTCGGCTGTGTGTGAGGACGCGACCCGCAAAAGCTCAGCACGCCTAAGTGGAGGGAGGCTAATTGAGCTGAGGTGCCCATCACTGTGGACAATGAGTCCATTTCAAATCAGCAGGAGGCCTATTGAAGACAATAATAACCTGGGGGATACAGACGAGCGTTGTTCTTCTGAGCCTCTTTGGCCACTTTAGCCGGCTGTGTTTCTACTGCAATTTAAAACTTTGATTTTAACTCTCTCGCTTTTTTAACACATGAATCAGTGCATGAAAGGCAAAGGTCACCTATCAAAATTTACAAGAAATTAACTGACAGCAAATCGGTCGTTTGCTAATCATTCCCGTATCTAAAGTTCCTCCTGTGCAGCATAATTCAACATCTGTAATGTGGATCCAAATGTCTTACACCTCTCTGTCAGACTATTAAAGGCTACGACCCAGAAAGTGAGGGTCACATGAGGTAGCCACGCTACTACTACTACTAACAGACAATAAAACAATTAAATAAAATAATGCACATGGCCACTGTGACATCACCTATGTGGCCCAGAAGCTGGATTTGTTGTGCCAGAAGTGAGCATATTTGCATTAATTTAAACAGGTGCATATAGTAGTTGCAGTGGCCATCTATCATGACCTGAACATTTAATAATGGTTTCAAGTTTCAATTAATATAAAGCATTTGCTGCACCAAAATAAAACCCCTGCTGTTTTATTCCTTTAAGGTTCATTGTATATGATAATAATAATAATAATTGTGAAATACGTACACCTAAAAAATGTGATATTTTCCAAGACAGTTATCGTACTGTGAAAATATAGTACCAATGCAACCCTAATGGGTAAGTTATGTAAATTCATTGCTCTTGGAGTCAGCCTCTAGTGGCCATTAGAAGAACTGCACTCCACTTGGTACTACAGCTAAGACGCAAATGTGTCTGCATGTTGAATGACCAATATTCGTGGCCTGGTTCCTGTCCTCTGAATCTCTGAATCTCCGAATCAAATGTCTATTTTGTTCAGTAATTCAAAAAGGTCTGTTGTTGTGCAGTCAAACAATCAGAGCGTTGTCGGCAGAATTAAGAAAGTAGATATCAGCTGTGTTCGGAAGCACAGAGTAACATAATGCTATGGTTGGACAAATTAAACAAAAATAAGTTGGCTATCGGCGATTGGCTGAGTGCATTACTAGTTGGTATAATTTGGGTATTTTTGAGGCAATTTCTCATTTTGTTTTATTAATTTAAAGGTCTGCCTCTAAAAAGCATGAACACGTCACGTCTTACTCTGTATGAATTAAGAGTTTATTTCGATTGAATCAGATTAGTGATTATTGGAAAAATGTTAAGACTAACTTTGAATTTGTAAAGTTTTACTTGTTGCTGCCAGTGTGTTTCACTTCGAGTTAAAAGAGTATTAAGCTCATCTAAGTTTGGTTAAAAACAGAAACTTGAACTCAGGAGGAGTATGGCTGTATTTTTCTAATTCTGCCTGTTTTCTTGATAATTTGTTTATCATGTTTATTTCTTAGACAAATTGACATGTCAGCAGGTTCAAAATTTTCACTGTTGCACAGTCTGAAGAGATGAAATGCACTGTGGGACGGATGAGAGCGTCCCTTTAGCTCAAGTCATATCTGAGCTTTTTCGGGTACACCAAATCCCCATACTATGCGATTGTAATGCACTGCATACTCAATTTGACGTCATACCTAACGTGAACGGTACATTCGTTTGTGATTTCAAACACAGCCCTGCGATTACATGGCTAGCAGGCTAAGTTGCATTAAAACTGGAGGGTGGACGTTGTGCTTCCACGTTGAGCCGTTCTGTCACCGTGGATCAGACGGCGTTATCTGTGGTAACTGCCATGAGTGCAGGACATAGCAACGTCAACTGGCTAGCCAGTATGTGGGTTTCATTACAGATTTCCACAGAACTTCAGCAATATTTTCGAAATGCCGATAACACAGAATTGCGAGGTGACTGTGTTTCCACTGAGTGATAACATCACTGTTACCATGGCGATGGATGTTCAGAACATCAGCAGCTTTATTTCTATTGCAGCCAACGCACTAGCCGTCATTATTTCCAATCCAAGGCTACGTAGGCGTGTTATGGAGCCATGATGGAAAGGCGAGCCCCTTATACGCGGGAGCGTCCATGTATGAGGGATTTCTGGGAGCTGACAGTCCACGATTTCACAGAGGAATTGTGGATTCAAAACTTGATCTGCTCACCTTTCTCAGAGTTATGTGATGCAATAACAGCTCTTGTAGCTCCTGCTGCATCATGAGGGAGCCAGTTCCTACTGACAAGCTCATAGACACAGCATCACGTGACCTAGAAAAGACTAAAAAGTGTTTCCATTGCAGTTTTCAGAGATATGACTTTTTATAATCACCTGAAATACTGCCTCATGCGAGTGTAAACATTTTTTTGCAATATGTGGGAGTTTTTTTTCTAAATTGTTGTGTTTCTATTAGGCGTATTTTATATTCACAATTCAAATTTGCGCTATTTGAGGATTAATGGACATCCGCTCAGTGAGATGCACACACACAGGAACTCACTTGCATTAACAGGCGAGCGCAGACGGACTGTCAACCGCAACAAAGGACAGAGGAACTCAATATAACACACAGAGGGAGCATGACTTCATTCTCTGCTCAGGACGCCAATACTCCGCTGTATCCTAACATAGCTAATAGCTGTTAGCTGCTATATTAATGCTCTGACTGTCAGATTCAGCTCCTTTAATGACTGATGTGGCTATAATAATTTTTTTCATTTGGGGGGGTGGAGAGGTGGACGCTGCCTTTAATTAGTTTAACTATATTTAGTGCGGTTAAATCCAGTGGGAATCAAACCCTGGACAACGGCAGTGCGGCTCCGTCATGTACTGAGACAGAAGTAACTCTTAGTGGCCGAATCTTTACAGCAGCTTTAGGAAACAAAACTTATTCTACTACTAAGACCAAAAAAACAGAAGTGGAGCAAGTACTCAGATCCCTTACTTGAGTAAAAGTACCAATACTGCACTGTAAAAATGTAATGTTACAAGTAAAAGTCCTGCATTCATATCCTAACCTACACACAAGTATGCAAGATCAGCAAAATGTACGTTTTATGTAAAAAAAATTAACAAGGCGGGGACAAAATCAGGTATTTTTGACGAGATGCCGGGACATTCAACAGCCATGTTTCAGGGGTCACTCGAAAGTAAAGCTGTCAAATAAATGGAGTGGACGGCAGCAAAACAAAGTGTTTTTAACAAGACATTTCTGATGAGAAAACCGCATATTTTTAACAAAACGTGGGGACATTTATCAACCACTTTCTGCCAACAAAACCAGTTCTTGTTAACGCGATGTCGGCACATTTAGCAGCTGTGTTTCTCACCACAAAACCAGGAGTCTGAACCCAAAATAGACAAAAACATTCATCTGAAAAGTCACGTGTAATTGAGGCTGTCAAATACATGTAGTGGACGGCAACAAAACCAAGTATTCTTAACAAGACATTGGCACCTTTAACAGCCGTGTATCTCACAACAAAACTGAGTATCTGAACCCAAAACAAACAAAACAAATGTCTTATTTTGAAAAGTAACTACTAACTAAAGCTGTCAAATACACGTAATGGAGTAAAAAGTACAGTATTTCCCTCTGAGATGTAGTGATTTTAAGCAGAAAGTGGGATAAAATAAAAATAGTACACAACAAGAATCTCACCTTTGTACTCAAGTACAGTACTTGAATAAATGTACTTCATTAAATTCCCCTGCACAAGACAAAGGTGAACCTTTACAACTGAAATGCATAAATTCAGTGTCAACACTGACTCTTCTGTGTGCTCTTTTCACTGAGTTATCACATCTACGTAAGAGAAGTCAGGATATTATCACTTTTGCTGATTTCGTGTTTACCTTTAAGAACTAAATGCACTTCTGCAGCACAGTTTTTTTAATTTTCTGACTGTGCATTTCAGACGCTCTGCCATATGGCTGATGGGCCACAGCTGACCAGAGCACAGCGGTGGGTTACAGTGCAGCTCCAGGCACGGCCAATACAATCAGAAATATTAAAGCAGCCACTTTTGAGTATTTACGCTGAATAAATCATGCGCCGGCGTCTGTGCTTTTATTCAAAACACAGACTGTTGAATTCATTCACACATGAATTATAGATCCATTATGGACTGTTTTAGCTGCGTTGAGGGAATCAGACCAACAACAGTTGTTCTGAGAGCACTAACCCACTGAGCCATCCATACCAATTATCTGTGTCTGGGGTGGAGTCTGAATTCAATATTCAATTTACACAATTCAATCTCACATCAAGAGCCCACGAGTGAAAAAGAGCTGTAACGGACCAAAAAAAAAGTCTCTAAAGTGGAAAAGAAGCGGGCCAACTGAACGTCACGCCACAGGGGTGTCCATTGAGAGACAGGCAGAGGTGGAGGGGCGAGAACTCCATTGAGCGCAGCCATGGGGGGTCAATATGTGAATGAACGTTTGGCATGGAGGTGAATTATGAATGAGCAGCACTCCGAGCACTCCTGGAGAGAGCATGTCAGCCCCCGTCTCCTCCGCTCCGTCTCCTCCATCATCCCTTGCTTCCTCTCCCGTCTCATCCCTCGGATTAATCTCCTCATCTGCTTTATTCTCGGTCATCTGATTCCACCACCCACCCCCCCTTAACCCTCCTCCACCTCCTGTCTCCAGACACATACACACACACACACACACACATGCGGCGTCTGTCTTTCACACACATATTTACAGTGCTCAGTAGCAAAAGATAATATAAAAGCAAACAGTTCTGCACGTGCAGCGGCGTGCATTAACTGCTCTCAGGCTCTCTCTGACACACACACACACACACTCACACACACATTTCTCCCAGCTGTTCTGCTGGCCACTGAGCTTGTGTGTGTATGTGTGTGTGTGTGTGTGTGTGTGTGTGTAGTCGTCTGTGTGTAATCCAATGTGCTGCTGCTCAGCCTGTGCCACGCTCTCTCCTCTGTTGCTGTGCGTCTGATCAGATCTGCCTCCCCTCAACCTGTTTGCCGTATATGGCACACACACACACACACACATACACGTACGCACACACACGAGAAGAAGCTGCTACTATCAAGTGAGAAAATGCATTATGTGATTTTGCAGCCCAAGAGTGTGTGTGCACTGGAAACTCTGCACACACACACACACACACACACACACACACAATGCATGAGAAGGAGGGTGAAAATGGACCTCTTTTTTTCTGTAGCTCAACTTCAAGTACCTGAGAAGTGTGTGTGCATGTGTGTGTGTGTGTGTGTGTTGGAATGGGTTCACGCCGTTACCCTAAAAAAAAAGTATCCACTCCTTTTGATCCCTTCACTCCAGTTTGCAGCGGTCAGCTCAGCTCGCTTTACACACTTTGGCCTCTTTTTAGCTCGTGGAAAAACAACCCTAAACACACACACACACGCTCGCACACACACACACACAGATGTATATATAGGCACACACTCAGAGCCACGCAGCACATGTCAACACCCCGCACACACACACAGATCCGCGTGAAAGCCCCCCTAAAGTCACCTTAGGATCCTGGTGTGCTCCAGACGTCTTCGCAGTCCTCTGTCACACTTCTCCCCTCCTTCCTCCCTTCCTTCCTTCCTGCCTTCCTTCCTTCCTTCCTTCCTTCCGTGGCTGTCCGTCCGTCCTCCCTCTCTCTCTCTTCGTCTCGGTGCTCGGTCAGTTCCCACCGTTTTTCCCCTGCTCCTCCATATCCGCCCCGCCAGTCGTTTCTGCCGCCGAGCAGCGAGCGTACCTTCACACACACACCACGCGCGCACACACACACACGAGCCGCCGCGTTCCTATAGTCTCGCTCGCTCTCTGTTTATCCCTCTCTGCGCTCGCGCTCTCTCTCCTCTGTCGGAGAAGAGCTCGCGGAGTGTGTGGAAGTGTGTGTTTGTGTATGTGTGTGTATACGTGTGTGTGTGTGTGTAAGTGTGTGCAGCCTGTGTGTGTGTGTTTGTGTGCCTTGTTGCCCCGCCAGCAGCAGAGGACTTCCCCCGGAGCCCGCCCCCGGTCCTAGCGCCGGTCAGCTTCACTGAAAGAATGCTATTGTGTACGGAAGGTACAATCAAAGATCGTCTATGGTCTGGACAGGACCATTCACACGCATTTTTGGCCTATATTGCATCTTTGATTTTGTTTTCTTAAAGCCTAAAAAGCCTACATTCTAGGCACAATTATTTTAAAAACAAGAAAAGCAAAAATGTATGCTGTTTATTTAAGAAAGACAATAAAGAAGAATCCTCCACCTAAGAAAAGAAAAAAAAAACTATATGGAAGCTGAATGCCTTCAATAATAAAACAGTCTCTGTTTTCCAAACTTTATCAAGAATTCTAGGACAGTTTTCATTTTAAAAGATCTTTTTTTTCTGATAAACAAGATCATAATCTCAGAATTTGTGAAAGGTTTAAAAACAATCTGTTTTTGTTTTTCTGAATTAACGAGATAATGTTGTTGATTGAGAATTGATGGAATTCTCCTCTCCTTAATTCAGAAAAACAAGCGCATGTTTTTTCTATAAAAACTACCTCCAAATTCTGATAATAAATAAAATACAGGAGATTAATAATAAGCTGATTTTTCTCAGAATAGCAAGATAATTATCTCATAAATTCAGAAAAGCTAGCACAAAGACAGATTTTTTTTCGATGAAAACTTCTCTTATGAGATAATAATCTCATGTGATCCTCTTAGATCTCATAAAATCAGAGAAACAGAGTATTTTTTTTCATGAAAACTTCTCATAATAAATCTCATTAAATTAGACAAACATGGCATAACTTTACATAACAATTCTGAGATAATCAGAAAAAGAGGGCAAATATTTTTTCCTCAAGTGAATGCATTACGCTGCCATAACTTGTCTGTCAGCAAATTCTATTTTGAATTGCACACACTCCTACCACCACAATAAGGAGAAAAATCTCACACAAAATTATCAAACCTTATATGTAACCATTGTGTTTTCATTGCAGGAAAACTGCACATTGGAAGCTCATCACTGTCAAGATGCCATAAACATAATCTCATCACAGCACAAACTTGCAGAGCGTGCAAACCTCTCTGCTACAGACAACACTGTCTTTAACTAAGAAGAAAAACGTGCAGACGGCTGCCGTTCCATCCGTCTGTGGCTCATTTAGAGCAGTTAACATCCAAAAGGTAAAATGCAGGGTTTTTTTAGTCAGTAAGTTGTTTTGAGTCTGTACTGGAGTGGTCGCTATGGCAACAGCAGGGCAGGAGCAGAGAGCCATGCAAGGGTGTCGGAGCTGTTATAGACGCAGGATGGAGGGGGACGTGTCCTCTGCACATGATCACATGTCTGAGCTCTGTCTCACCTGTTTGTTCTCATAATAAATTATTATTTTAATGTTGTCAACGTCAAGTTCAGCTGCCTTTAAGAGCACTTCCTTTATAGTGTATGTGTGTGAAAATCATCCAAGCTTATTCACACACACAGAAAACACACACACACACACACTCACACTCACACTCACACTCATCCATTGTCAAAATAGTTTCTTAACTTCCTTTCGGTGTGAAGCACAAATGAGGACTGTAACTGTGACAAACACTCTTCTCCTTTTTTTTTTTGTATTTCGAACCGAGTGAGTCATCCTCTCAAACTTACCGAATCTTCGGTGCAGCTACCTTCTTCCTCATCTCCCTGCACCTCCCTCCCTTTTCTCCCTCCCGTCCTTCCACAGAGCGTCATCAGGTTGCCATAGCAACGGCCCGCCTATGGGAGACAGAGATCAGATCATTATGGACCATGGGATCCAGAAACTGAAGGACATGATTTTTTTTTTTGTGCGAACACAGGAAGTGGGAACCCTTAACAGGAAAGCTTGAACTGGTTTTTGGTTAAACACTCGAAGAAGCTGCGTGTCTCAGCAGAGGGAAGTTTTGCTGCTGTTGTCGATCCGTTTAGACCCTTCAAAAAACATAACTTATGCATGTCTGCCATCCCAGCATGTGGCTAAAAATACATTTGATTAGATATGCAAATGGAGTGTTTTGAGGTATAAACAGTTGGCCCCAAGAAACGGTTAAAGCAGAACTTGCTCGCACACTTGTGAATTAATGGATCTGACAGACGTGGCAGCGATCGGCCCACTGAAAGCCCACAGTCAGGAAATCCAAATGTGCTCTCATTTTATTTATGGGTGGGGAAATCGAAGTGGGAAAAGTGCACTGCAGCATGTTCAAGTCGAGAGATGGAAGCACAAAATACACCGAGGAAACTGTTTTGTTTGATAAAGATCAAAGAGAATTGTTGGGAGAGAAAGAAGTGTGTTTACGAGTCCTCGGATCCAGGCTGCCTCTCCCTGCCCCTGTTATTAGTGGGAGGCCGAGTGTGTGTGTTTGTACTGAGAGCCCACAGGGCTGCATTAAACTGAAGTGACAGTGGGGATCTTTAAGATGTCTCCCAAAGTTTGCCATTGAGGGAGATCTTATCTCTGAGAGGAGAGGAGAGGAGAGGAGAGGAGAGGAGAGACTAAAGACAATGGAGATGGAGGGACAGAGTACGGCAGGGTTCAGGTAGCAACATTTTTTTCTACCTAAGGTGATACATGACCCGCCCTGCTCTGCCTTTGGTTGGCTAACTTTGATACAACAGCCCACTCTCTCTACGAACTCCACCTTTCACGTCCACCCAGAACACGGCTGGATGGTGTCAGACGAGAATGTGCTCAGACTGAACCTGTGGCACTCTTATCGTAATTTACTTTTTTTTTATTGCTTTTCAACAAATATTGTCACAAACAAAAACAATAACAGTACCACAAAAAGAGGTAAAAGATAAAAAATACACCCCCCATGAAATAAAAAACGCAAACAAAACAAAACAAACAAAGAAACCATGTACACGGGTGAGCAATATTTTCAACAAACACTATGGCCGTGGCATTCTTATTATTTACCGTGTCCACATGCCAGGTACAAGGGTGGCGTCATTTGAGAATGCCGCCAGACGGACGGTCATGTGCATGAAACGCTGAAGGGCAGTGTCAGGTAATAACGCAGCCGGTCAGGTAATATAGGTAGTGTGAGTGTGCGGGGTGGGTGGATGGGTTCCAAAAACAACTGACTTTTGTGCAGGAGTGCAGAGTTCCTGTGTGGATGTGAGGGTTTTTTTTCTACACCTTACCATGAGCCTTTTACCATCACAATGGTCCGTGTCGGTTGGCGTGTGCTGTTGCGTTAACATAAGAATGCTGCTACACGCACCATGTGCATTTGTTGACATCACGGTAACGGTATCCCGAAATGTAAACAGCAGATGCATGAAGGATACCTTCATGCAGAAGGTCACTGACAAAGTGGCAACATGTGACGAGTCGGGATGAGAACGTGTTGTAGACATCGACACCAAAAGCTGCCTTTCATGGTGGTATGATATGATAGAGAAAGGTGTCAGTTTACGGGCAGGCGGCACCTCTCACGGCAGTATGATACTCCAGCACATTCTCATCCTAAGCTGTCACATGTTGCCTCTTCGTAGTGCGCTCCTGCGTCTACATATTACGTTTTAGGTATCTTTCTACACCTGCTGTTTATGTTCCAGGATGCCACTACTGTGATGTCAATAAATGCACAATGTGGCTGCATGTGGTTATGTTTAGGCAACAAAAGCACATGACAACCAACCTCGAGACATCAACAAACGCACATACTGGCACTGATGGTAAAAATTAGGGGATAAACGGTGTAGAAAAAAAACATCACATTCAGACATGGAGCAAACACCATTTTACAACCGTGTAAAACCAAGTGAACTTTGAGTTATTTTAAGGTAGGTTGTAACTATGTTTCTTTCTATAAACCAAACTAACGTAACTTGACGTGTGATGCATGACATCATTTGTGGAGCTCTTATTTGTTAGCTTCCGTATGAGCTGTCTGAGGATAATTTGATTTATCTGCAGAAAATCATGTCAAAACTTTCTTTGTATGAAGCGCCTTGGTAGGTTGATGGTTATAGTGCATGTCGTGTTACTGAAATAAGCAGGAGTCCCACAGTTCCCTCCCTGTTTCCAGTCTTATTTGTCATCTGTCAGACAAAGGTGAAAATACCAAATAATCTTAAAAAAAGTTTTCTGTGTATTTGCTGTTTGTGTAAATGGTTCTGACACTCTGCAGAATGATTAACGGTTACCATAGTTTACTGCAGTAAAGATATTAATGATCCCCTTCGTCATAGATGTTTCCCCTATTGATCACAGAGATTCTTGAATTTGATTGTAGCGAGTAACCCTGGCAACCATCGGAGTCGGGCTGATTGCGGCTGTGTTCCTCTGCCAGACGACCGAATGTGAGTTGGTTTGAGCCCAAGTTTGGCTGCAGATGCTGCAGATCTGGCTCGATGTCCGGGGTGCAGAGTCGGGTCAGTTTGAGCTGGGAATCAGATCCAGAACTTAGTCAAGCTGAAAGACTGATGTCCCATTTACACCTGACACAAACCTGTGATCTGTACCTGGATAGGTTACCCGAATAATGACATCTGGTCATGGGCCTCTGCATTTACACCTGGTATAACTAAGTAACATATATGTATTTAGTGGGAGATTTTGACCTGAAAGAGAAAAAAAAAGCCCTCGACGAGATGTAGTTCTCAGGGGAGCTCTCCAGAACTGTTTGTTCTGAAAACGCCTAATGTCCTTAAAAATAAAATACTTCTTGATTAAAATAACAAAAGTTTTGTGTTCCAGTACGTCACCAGAATGCAGCTGGAGGTTACACGCTGAAGGAAATAAAGTGCAGGTCATTCTCGAAGGATTAAGAATCACAGATTAAAGGGGCCGTTCACACGGCAACGGTTCTTGCATGTGTTGTGCGTGTTTTTGGGGGCTTGAAAAGGCAAACTTTTGAAACCTGGTTCAACAGTGTAATTTTTTTAAAACTCCATCCCTTCTGTGACTACTGACAAAGTGCGGATCCTGTAAGAACGGTAGTCACAGCCGCACTTCACACATGTGCATTACATTTCAGACTGACAGCCATGTGCAAGTTGGACAACAATGAAGGTGTGGCGAAGGGATGACGTGTTTTTGTAGGCCAATCAGGAAGTTAGCATCGCACTGGTTCCCTCGTCAAAAAGCTTATGGGATTTTCAATTATCGCCAAAAATAAGCTCTCAAGTTTATGAGACTTACACGTTTTGTTCAGCATGATAATCTTCACAGATAAACACCATTTATGTGTGTTTTGAAACGTAAATGAAATTGCCAGAAGCAAAAAGCTATTGTTAGGCTACACACGAACTACATCGTGTTCGCACGACTTAAACGTCACCACTACAAACACTGTAAAAACACGTTAAATCACAATCGAAAATTATTACAAACAGATAAATCTACAAGTCTGAGCGCAACTCTGTAGAGATGTAAAGGTGGCGAGTGGGTTTAATTATTTGCTGTGTCGCTGTGATGACGTCTAACGTCCCCGACTAACACTGCAGTCACTTTGAGACACTTGTTAGCAACCGCCTTTTTTAAGACGAGTAAAACCTTAAAAGTTCAGAAATTGGGTTTAACAACAAAACATCTAAATATCTTTACCATGCGTTAACCACAGACCTTATTTAAAGCATTTCACCAAATACAGATTCAAAAAACCCAGAGACTTTGAGACAGGGGAACCGGACGTGCAAAAATGCTGAAGGACTCCGCTTTTTTGTAGGGCCACTCTCATCTTAATGTGACCTAATGCTAATGGTAACAAGGTGAAATTTGGTAAAATGCTGACACACAAACACACACGCACACACACAGTATGGACGTACTGTAAATATGAACGCATGCGTACAGCCCTGAGACAGTGAGCGGCCTGGGGGGCGTCCATCCATTCATGATCCTTCATTCTTTAAATGGGGCTGCCATCTTGGCCTGTCTACCCACAGGCCTCGGCAGGGCGGAGGGGAGGGTCAGCAATCATGTGTGTGACAGGAAACAGGCAGGCGTATTGGCTGTCAATCAAACCGCCTCTTTATTTCCTCCGTCTCTCCGTGTGTATTTCTCTGCTTTTCACTGTCTCTCTTCTCTCCCTCAAGTCTGACAAGCAAAAGATTTCCACTTACTTCAGAGAGGGAAAATCACTGAGAGTCTTCTTTTACCATTCCCTCTCTTCCTCACACGCACACACCAAGACACACACTCTTTGTCTCATATGTCTGAAAGACAGCGAGCAGTGGTTTGTCATTGTAACACTTTAGTGGACTGTGTTTCCAAATCATCTCTTAGACTTTTTCTGCAGACAGGCAGACACCAAACATTCCTCAGAAGATGGAGAAGAGAGGGAGAGAGAGGCAGGAAGTTGTGTACTCTCTCTCTCTCTCTTTCCAAATGCAGCTGAGCGCTCCACACGGATCGATAGTAATCCTCGGTGGGAGCCGTTTATTTGGGAATGTGTGTGAGGCCCGGTGGGTGACAGAATCCACATTCACACTCACACATGCGTGCGACATTATAAATCTCGCCGCAGCTGGAGTCGCACACGTAAACGGTGCAGACAAACTGAAACTTGCACACGCCGACATGCACACACACACTCGGCGCGCTCAGGGCCTGACTACGCAGCCTCCTGTTGGGCCAAGCTCTCCTCTCTCCTCCACTGAGCAGGACTCACAGGGCTCCAGGCTGGAGGAGGGGACCCAGTGTGTCTCTACACTGTCCCCTGCCAAGGTCTCTGTTTCTGGGGATGGCAGCTCTCAGCAGCTGGCTGCGCCGGAGCTCTCTGTGTGCTGACTCCAAGCCGCTGGCTGTCGAGTCCTGCCAGGAATTTATAATTCTACAATCACAGAGGAACTTTTTTTTTTTTCCCCTGACCAATATAAGACGGGATTCAATTTTTCAGACACCAAAACTATGGAAGCGCGATACATTCACTTGAGAAAAAAAACAAGTTGTTTTTCTGAAGTAACAAGATTATCATCTCACAAAACAATCATGGAATTCCTGGAAAAACAATTCTGCTCTTTATGAGATTATTATATCATGAATTTAGAGAGAAAAACAAGAACAGAACTTTTTTTTCTCCATAAAAACTTTTCTCACAATTCTGAGATAACAATGTTTATTAAAAAAAACAGGGCAAACGTTTTTTTTCCCCTAAAAACCAGTTCAAACAGCTGCTGCCATCTTGCACTGGTGATGTCATTTGGAGATGGCAATCTGTGCGGTGGCGATATCCGCAGTGGGCAAGTTCACGCCAAAACACTCAAGCGACCAATCGCAAACAGCCCCACTGAATGCGAGCGAATCACTCACTGTTCTCTATGTCGTGTTTTTTAAATAGTGAACTATAAAGGGAATAATGAGATTTCGGACACTATGCTGAAATCTTCTTCCTCCAGAAATTCACGAATGAATTGCATTGTGGTATTCGGGAGTAAAATGTAGGGTGCATCATTTGTGCACTCAAATTTGCTGTGCATTGTGGGTATTTTATAGTGAACTATATAGTGGATGAAATGATATGCTGAGAATTCAAACACTACAAAATGGTGAACACAATATATAGTGCACTATTTCCATGAGGGTACGGTTTCAAACACAGTTTTTACAGTCATCATCGTCATTTATCAACGTCCTGCCCCATGACACTTCGTCCTATTTCAAAATAAAGTTACAGCATAGGTAAAACACTTTGTTTTAGATCTATTTCCTGAAGGTTTAGGCAGCTGCTGCTGGCATTAAAACTGTCACTGTCCTGTGCGTGTCATAACACCACGAAAGGTGCTTCTTTGCTTCTGATGCCAACAGCTCAACAGACATGTAGAAAACTAGCTGGTTCGGAGAGTTTTTGTCGCCTCTCTTCAAAAACACTTAAATTATGTCGAATTCAAGGAATGAAATACTAAAGGAGAGTAAACGGCATGTAAGAACACACAAAAAGGTCATCAACTAGTCCGAAGTCAGAAAGCTTTTAGCATATCTCTGAACATTTTAGTGCCTCTTTCTGGTGAGTGAGCAGTGCCAAGCTATTAAGAACACCATAACTTTGTTTTTTTGACCGTGTTGCTCCGTTGGCACTTTTACTAATTAACACCATCTCCTGCACATATTATTAGAAATCACTGCAAATGGGATTTTAAATTTTCAGAGAGGACGCTGTGGAGGATTTGTATTGGGGTCCAACAATCACACCTAAACCTCTGGAGGGTTTGTTTGGCAGCATGCTGTGAGGGCTTGTCTGGGCTTGCTGTTGGACTTTTTTGGGGATCAGTTTGGATCTCTGGGCCGAAACGTTCCCCTCGGAGGCAGCCAGGCAGGTCCAAACACACACGCACGCACGCACGCACGCACGCACGCACGCACGCACGCACGCACGCACGCACGCACGCACGCACGCACGCACGCACGCACGCACACACACACACACACACACACACACACACACACACACACACACACACCTGTGCTCCGCCTGAGAGCATTGCATTATCTGAGGCAATCTAGCAGCACCTCGAATCCCGCTGCCATTTCTGCAGGGCAAAGTGAGAGCAGTAAAAATGACCAAAAGCAGGGAAACGAGCATAAAGTTGAAAAACGGTCATTTTCAACATTAGATTGCACGGTGTGGAACGAGACGCTGCAGTAAACACTGATGAGGAAATTGATCTTTGCTAACATGAGTCCATTTAGTTAATGCTTTTACGGTGAATGGTTCAGGGTTTGTACTGAAATCCATTTGAGATATTATTTCAGGCTAATTTTACACCACACTGATATAAAATATCACTCTGTCATTACATGAGTGATGCAACACTGTTCAGCTGGTGTCCAAATTTTAAACACAAGGTCAAATTTAAGGCATTTTAATAACCCCTTTTCACCCAAATTTAGGGCATATATGCAGATTTCTTAATCTGTTTTTTTTCCCGGTATTTCATATTCAATGTCACAAATGTGCTGATAAACAGGATTGGTTAACAGTAGAAAGCAGCATGGAGGTCAGGAAAAAAGATTGTTACTTCTTTTTTTATATCTGTTGCTTATTCGGTCTCTATTTCAAACTTGGTGCAGACTAACAATGCAAAACGTGACGCACGACGACACTTACTGACAAAGAGGAGACTCAAAATAACCACAAGGAGTTACAAAGGATTGGAAAGAGACACAAAACAACTACAAAAACAGGTCACAACACAGCAGAGAGATGCAAATTAACTATAAAAACAGGAAAAATGTCTGCAAAGAGACAGAGATACAATAACCTGAAAGAGACACAATATAACCACAAAGAGATGCAAAGGACAATGGATGCTTCACACACATCTGCCCCTGGAAGATCTGTACAATCAGCAAATCACTGAGTCCAACTGTATGTTTGTGCCAAAATTGAAGAAATCCCCTCAAGGTGTTCTTGAGATATTGCGTTTGAATGAGACGGATGCAAGGTCACAGTGACCTTGACCTTTGACCACCAAATTCTAACCAGTTCATTGTTGAATCCAAGTGGATGTTTGGGGCAGAATGAGACAGATGAGGTCACAGAAACGGTCTGACCCACAACCAGGCTTTTTCAAATCGTGAAATTCCACCTCATGCAAGCATAAAAACTTTCTTGTGATAAATTGGGGTTGTTGTTTTTTTTGATGTGTTTCCATTAGGCGTATTTTATATTTGCAATTTCAATTTGTGCAATTTGAGGGTTTATGGAAACCTGTCTTTTGCCAATCCTAGCTGGAGCTGATATTGCATGTAACATAACATGCCTGCAAAAATTACATTTATTACTTTTATGTCTATTATGATCGTTATATGTTGTGTTATTGTTGCCATTATTGTTGCTGTGCCCCCCCCCCCCCTCTCTTTCTCCCCCCTCTCTTTCTTTCCTTTATGTCATTTTGTCATCTACTGTAATTTAATTTTTTACGACATCTATTGCACATCTGTCCGTCCTGTAAGAGGGTTCCCTCTTCAGTCGCTCTGAGGTTTTTTTTGGAGTTTTTCCTTAGTCGATGTGGGGGTCTAAGAACACAGGGATGCCATATGCTTTAAAGCCCTGTGAGGCAAACTGTGATTTGTAATAATGGTCTTTATAAATAAAATTGACATGACTTGATAAAATACCTGTTAACTACTGCAGACTCCTTTGTCTGGGAATGAATAACCTTTCACACTAAAGACAAAAGCCAGATGTTAGCTCTTTTTTTTATCCAATGGGAAAGCAGCTTTCCTTACAGTCAGACCCAGGACCTTTATTTCTATTATCAGATGATATATGTAACCACTGAGCAACCCTAGTGCCCTTAAAAAGTTCAGTCAGGATAGAATAATGGTGCAGTAGGGGCATATGCTGTATGTTGCTCTACAGGCACATGGGACCTGACCACTCAACTATCTCCGGGCTTTGCAGCAGTCAGCAAAACAGACGTATCCTCAGCAATACGCCCTCATCCTCGCTCACTACAGCCAGCTCAGTAGTGCACCTCCTTCAGTGCAGCATAATCACCTCTTGTGACAACATCCCTGGCTCCTCAGGAGTCGATCTACCTCCTCAAATACCCTCACACCATAAGATAAAGACATTAGAGACTATGGGATTTGAGGAGAGTTAAGAATTGGGTCTACAGTGTGTGATGCACAGCGATACAGACCGTGGCAGTTTGGGATCTCTCTAACAGATACCATCAAATGAGCAGAGCAGAGCGGCGGGGCGGACTGGAGCAAAGCTCAGCGTGTTGCTGAGCTGGTTAGGAGGGGCTCTGTTGTTTGTAGCCAGGCCGAAAAAAAAGAAAAAAAATGCTTTAAAACAAAAAGAAAGCAGCGAGAGAATCATCTGCGAGACTCCACGTGGGACTCATAGTGCATGTTTGCAGAGCTGTGAGTAACTTTTACACCCAATCGGATTAGCATAGCATTGAAATAAAAGGTCAATAAGGAAGTGCTTTATGCCTTATGTCTCCTCTGTGAATCTATAAACGAGCTTTTTCCCCTCCACTGTTTCTGTCGTCCCTCACACTCTCCCCGTCTGTCTCCTCTCTGTCTTTCTCCTCCCTCACTCGCCGTCCCTGGGTGGGATGAGTCATCGAAGGGAGAGGAGAAAAGAAAGGAGAGGAGGTGTATCTGTGTGTACTGTATATGTGTGTGTGTGTGTGTGTGTGTGTGTGTGTGTATGCGTGTGTGTGTATGTTGTGTCATTCCTCCTGAGGTGCTGTGCCCTTCACACTCTTTCTCGGCTTCATGTCAACCTTGCTGTTGGAGTGCAGACATACGCAGCAAAGGTATGCACGCACGTACGCACACACACACACACACACACACACACACACACACACACACACACACACACACACACACACACACACACACACACACACACACACTGACTTCGCTCGTACATCTCTATATGCCGTGATGTACCTTTAAGTCTCATCCTTCAAACATGTTTTGGAGTAAAAACTTCATAAGAACACTGAGTTAAACCTTCCTATTGTGTAAATATTTCTCCTATGATGGGATGAAACCACCTACATTGTGACCACCTACATTTTGTTCCTTGTACACAATGAAGTCACCCACCAGGGTTTCACAGACTATCCTCAACAAACAGACTCAGTACAGCAAAAATACACAACTTTCTTCCTTCATTTTCACCTTTAAAATGCTTAACTTTAGGGAACACATTTCTTATCTTCTCTTTTATTTGAAGGTGACCTAAAGCTGCAGTAGGTAACTCGTAAAAGGATAACTTTCTGTCATATTTGCTGAAACTGTCACTATATCCTGACAGTAGTATGAGACAGATAATCTGTGTGGGAAAAAATGATGTTCCTCTGAAGCATGCTGTAATGTTTTAGGCCTTTTTTTAAAAAAATAAAATTATGGATGCAAGTAAAAAATTGCAAAAATAAAGATGCTGTTTCAGAATTGTAGCCTATTATTAACATGAGAATTCAGCGCTTCCCACAAAATTAGAACGCATTTGTGGTTTGATGGGGCAGCAACAGTTGATTACTGACGTTGCTTCCTTTAAACGCGGAAGGACCGTCGATTTTCTCCTGCTCTCTCTGCCTGGTGAGCACACCCGGCCTTTACAGCAGCGTTAATATATACGACAACACGTCATCAGGAGCAGTTGAGGGATGCAGAGGAACCAGAGTTTATCTGTGTTCTTCTGTCACAATAAAGTGACAGTTTAAGTAAATATGATAAAACATTGCGGTTTTAACAGAGTTAACCGCTGTTGCCTTAACATTTTTTTTCAAAGCTGCAATACTGTTTGTAGAAATTTACCACTTTTAGGGGCCAAAAACTCCACAACACACTAAAATTCTACATTAAACACAAAAACAAAAATAGAAATAATCTTTTCAATTATTCTTTTTGAATGATGAATACAGACGCATGCTGTCTGCTGGTATGGAGAGTTATTTTCTCTCAGGCAGGCGCAGAATGTCCATCCTTGTTTGTGTGCACATGTGCAAATTTTTGGCCGAGACATGGCATCGTAAGGCGACGCAGCGGGGTACTTTCCTTGTAGCTAGTTCTCTGATGACAGTTGGGTGTGTCTGGGTCTTAACACGGCAACAACAAGTAAACAGAGGAAAACAGACGGGGCAAGTAAGCTAAAAAGAAAGAATTATACTGAGTCAAAGATAAAACAAGAGGGAAGATCTGAGCAGCTTTTACGAGACGGAGAGAGCTACGAGAAAAAAGAGAACTCCAAACCAAAACTGAAGCCACGTGCTGAAGAACCTGGTGATACAATATGAATCGCCTATAGCGCAGACAAGGGCATAAACAGCTAAAATATGCATCAGTCTTCTCAGGCGGGCCAATATGTCTTTGTCACTTCACCACCTGTATTGTTGTCCACTTTTGACAAACTGGCTGAGGTGGAATTTATCTGTGCTGTCAGCGTGGCAGGTGATGGATTAGCAGAGATATTTCCAAAATGACTCAGGTGCATGAAACAGTGATGATATAACTACGATAACGTTTCCTGGGAACCATGTTTGGGCAAGTTGTAAGCAAGTGTGTGAGTACGTGATTCCTTCAAAGAAGAAAAATGACCAAATAAGGTGCACTTACAACTGCGAGTGAGCCACGTACAACGACCTGATGAGAGACACTGTTGCTTCACACCTCAATGAGACGGCTTCTCCAGCCACCTGGAAAACAGGAAAAAACATGGATGAGTGTCAGTGTTTTCCACGAGTGTATACAGGGTCCAGCGTGGGTTAAATAGTAGTATTTTGTTGTAGTATTTTAGAGACTCTGATACACAATATGTACTTTTCTGTCATCAAGTCTCTCAATGAAAACAATAACCACCAAGACTGAGGTTTCCAAGCTGCCAACATAAACTCATCTATGGTCTCTGACAATTAAGATCCAGACGTCTGCTGACAAAAGCTTTCATGCAGTTAAAAGATACAGTCAAAATGATTAATATTGAAAAAGGGACAGAAGGCAGTTTTCCATTGCAGATTTGCACAAAACTTAAGTAATATTTTTGAAATGTCGATAAAACAAAATTGCGAGATGACTGCGTTTCCACTGGATCATGTTATGTGACTTCTCCTCTGGTGATAACATCCCAGTAACCATGGCGATGGATGTTCAAAACATTAGCAGCTTTATTTCTATCACAGCCACCACACTAGCCGTCATTATTTCCAATCCAAGGCCACGTAGGCGTGTTATCCAATGGGAAAGCAGCTTCCCTTATAGTCAGACCCAGGACCTTTATGTGGAGCCATGATGGAAAGGCGAGCCCCTTATACGTGGGAGCGGCCACGTATGAGGGATTTCTGGGAGATGATAGTCCACGATTTCACAAAGGAATTGTGAATCACAACTTGCAGATGATCTGCTCAACTTTCTCAGAGTTATGTGATGCAATAACAGCTCTTGTAGCTCCTGCTGCATCATGAGGGAGCCAGTTCCTACTGACAAGCTCACAGTCATAGCATCATGTGACCTTGAAAAGACTAAAAAGGGTTTCCATTGCAATTTTGCAAAATATGGCTTTTTCCAATCACCTGAAATACTGCTTCATGCGAGCGTTTTTTTTTATTTTTTCTATTAGATGTTTCTATTAGATGTATTTCAATTTGAGCGATTTGAAAGTTAATGGAAACCCGCCTAATGACTTAACTTCAAACAAGAAGTACGTCAGATGCCATATGGAAAACTATGGAGAGTGTAACAGCTTGGCACAAAAACTCACAAGAGAAAAAAATGAAGTTTTTGCAATAACTGCAATATTGCAATATCACGCTTTTGATAAACCAACCGCTGGTGATGGCAGGCAACCGCTACAACTGCTCGCTGCTAATTTTTGTCTGTCTTTTTTATTAATGGGGTGCTGCATATTTACACTACAAAAGCCAGCAGCATGACGAGATGTGGAGTGCTGCCACTTTACGTTTTTTTTGCTGGTTAGCGAAGAGTTGAAAAATAATCAATTTTGGTAAAAACCATTAAGTATAAAGAGAACCAGATACAGTGTTAAAGGCCAGCCTTGGTTCATTTCTATTAAAGCTTTAAGTGCTTTGTTCACGCTCATGCAAAGAGGCTTTTTTTCAGAGGCTGCTATGTGCATTTATTTCTTCAGATGAAACCTACATACAACCGTGCTTTCTGGTCTCAGGTGACCAAACAAGTAAATATAACATTTCTTTCAAAAACATGGGTAAAAAGGCTATGCCTAACTTGGCCTACCGTCCACCAAATTAAAAAAAAAAAAGTAAAAGGTGACAAGAAAACCTAAAATTAGTTTTACAAAAGAGAAGAGGATTATTTGAAAACTATCCAAAAAATAGCAAAACTTTCCAGAAAACTACATTGACAACTATATTAATTTTATCTTTAAAATCATGTGACAAAAAAATAAATATATATATATATAATCGTGTATAATAAATGTTCTTTGCATTTTTATAAATATTATTTACCCTTTTTACATGATTTTCTTGTAAATTTTTTTTGCTAATTTTTGGGCCATGTGCCTTTTTTTGCTTGTTGCCTTCACCTCATGTTTATGAAGAAAATGTAACCATTTTCGTAGGTTTCAAAGGGTTAATTTGAAGCCTGTTTATTGCACAGCATTAATGTTTCCTGTGCAGCTGTAGCTGTTGGAGGCGAATCACTCCAAGCACTCAATGATGGGGAGTCTGATCTGACTGGACCGCCGCAGAGCTGTCCAAAGAGACAGACGGACAGACGGACGGATAGAAAGTGATGGACAGTCCAGCTCTCTCTCTCCTCCTTCTCCTCTCAGTGTCTCTCTCTCAGACAGCCAAAGTGGATCGGCTCAAAGATATTTGGCTCTCATTCGCAGTGACAGGTCGGCCCGTGCTGCGGCGGCGTCTCAGTCAGATACAGAGCCGGCTCATCACCCAAAAGATAAATAAAATAAATAACCACAGGCCGAACACTTGGACGTCATTAGTCGTGCGCGGCGGCAGACACCGGCTGATATCTGCACAGTTTAAATCCTCCCTGTGCACATACACACATGCAACGCACACACACAAACACACATTAGCGAGCAGTGTGCAGCCCTCCAGAGTGCTGTACTGTCATTTCCATAAATACTCTTAAAAGGTGCAGCCAAAACCATGGAAGGGTGCGATTGCCTCTCGGCTAGAAACGCACAAAAAAGCTCTTTTCTCTTTCAAGAGACTGTAGGAGAGGATGACCCACTTAATCGAACAATTTGGAGCGCCTGTGAATGTGTGTGTGTGTGTGTGTGTGTGTGTGTGTGTATAGAGGCCTCCCAGTGCCGCAAGACAAACAATAAACAAAACCAACGAGCTTATGGTGTTGCAGAGACATGGCGTGATGGCTGTCTTGCAAGAGTTACTTGTGTGTGTGTGTGTGTGTGTAAGAAATTGCGTCTGTGCTCTACAATCATGAGTCACAGCTTTTATATCACCATCTACTGTACAGGTATGTTTAATGGTGGGAACACTTTGCAGGGCACAGCCACACGTTTATTTATTTATTTATTTTAGTAGCATCTCATGTGTGTTTGTGTGTATCTGTGAGTGAGTGAGTGTGTGTGTGTGTGTGTGTGTGTGTGTGTGTGTGTCATTCCCAGAGCTGCAGCAGTAATGAAGCCTTCCATCTGCCATTCAGAGCTGGGTAAAGTGTCCATTAAAACAACCGCTTTTGGTGGCGCTAACTCTATCAAATGAAAGCAAAATAACAAAAATAAAATAAAATAAAATCTTAAAGAAAACAACAACAACAAACAAACATCAAACAAAAAAATGCTTTCAGTGACAATGCAAGAAAATGCAAGAGTTTGGTTAAAAAAAAAAAACATTTGCTTTTAATGACACTATCCCTGCTGGAAATGCCCCCATGTCTTAGTAAAAAACAATCACTTTTGGGGCGCGTGCTCTACCCACTGAGCTACTGGGCGCCCTGAAAAGCGGTTGTTTTATTACAGAAACATCACTGCGTTTCGGGCGGGATAGTGCCACCAACGCGGCCGTGTAAAAAGCTTATATTCTTTGCCGCGGTGATCAAGCCTGACTCATGGCCTTTTGCTGCATTTTATCTGATATTTCTCCCACTTCTGTGCTTACACTGTCCTTCTGCCCTGTCAAATAAAGGCAAAAGGAAAAAAAAAAAAAGGAAAAACAAAAATTTTTTTTGGTTGCACTGTTCCCAATAAAAATGCAACAATGTCTCCATAAAAAACAAATGCTTACACTACCTCAGATGAAAACACAAGAAAATGTAACATTTTGGTAAAAAAACACATTTGCTTTGATGGGGTTATGGGCTGGAAATGCTGCCATGTCTTGGTAAAACACAACCACTTTTTGGTGCACTATCCTGGCAGGAAACACAGCAATGTCTTGATTTTTTTTAGAAAGACACTTTCAGTGGCACTATACGGTTTTCATGTCACTGTTTGTGTTGGAAAAAAAGTGTGTTGCTTAAAAACACCCAAGTTAGAGGGCTCTATCTCCGCCAAAAACGCAGCAATGTCTTGGTAAAATCAACTGCTTTTAGTCGCAAGGTTTCATTTTTTATTTTTAGTCGCATGTCGTGTGTAATCGTGTGTATTTGCGTGTGTTTGTGTATTTGCATATTTTTTATGTGTGTGTGTGTGTGTGTGTGTGATCCTCAGAGCTGCAGCAGTAATGAAGCCTTCCATCTGCCGTTGGTGGATGTAAAGTGGAGTTGGGCTGGGGGTGGGGGTGGGGTGGGGGTTGTGCATGCGGGGGGTCAATCCTGGTTTAGCCTCTAACTGCTCCTGATGTCACCCATGCCAATTTATAAAATTTATTTGTTTCCTTCTTCTTTACACAAGAGCTGCTCTGCTCATGAAAGCTTTGGTTTAATGACAAGGCATCATGCAACAGACATCACTGGGCTCTCTCTCTCTCTTTTATTCTCTTTCATTCTCTTGTTTTTTCCTTCATCACTCACTCTCCTCCCCTCTGTCTCTCCCTCTTTCCAGCCATTGAGATCCACTTTCATCTCCTTTTATAAAGCCATGAAACATCAGGCAGCGGCATAAATCTAACATGTGATTGCTGTAATGACCAGGAGGCGCAGCATCGGCAACAGGAGCCCGACGGATGTACGACTCGCACAGCACGCAGGGTCAAGGCTGCCTCTGTGTGTTGCATGCAGGATCAGAGCCACACACGCTAAACATTTCATGCACTGCAACTCCACTCCAACATGGCTGACCGGTTTCAACTTAATCACAAGAAAAAAAGACGGTAAACTTGTTTAAGCTTGGCTAATGTCTATTCTAAGTGTCACAGAAACCATCACTTTTCGTGGCACTCTCCTTGCAGGAAACACAACGATGTCACCATTAAACCGTTTTTTGAGGCAATGAGTTGTTAAAAAACAATTGCTTCTTATGGCACTATCCCAACTGGAAAAGCAGCAGTTTCAGAGAGAAAAAAGAGTCATGTCTTGCACTAACTTGGCAAAAACACAGCAAAGCATCACTAGGAAACACTCACATTTGGTGGCTACAAAGCTGCTACAAGCACAGCAATGACTCACTTAATCACAACCATTTTTCTTTGATTTTTGTTGGTCTCGATCAGTGGTCTGCAGCTTGGCAAATGTCTCATCTAAGTGTCGCAGTCCTTGCTGCAAAATGTAACCACTTTTTATGGCACTATTCTAGCTGGAAATGCAGTGATGTCTCCGAAAAAAAATAAGACTTTTTTTTGACATCATGCTAACTGGAAAGTAGCAATGTCTCAGTAAAAAAACAACCCATTTTTGGTGGCTACAATGCTGCTAAAAAAAACAGCAATGAATCCCTAAAACACAACCAGTTTTGTTGTTTGTTTTACTTGAACAGGGGTCTGCAGCTCGGACGCTGTCATGCCCTCAACCATCCCCTCCCAATGACAAAGTCATCTCATACTCGATGTCACTTACAAAACGTTGATATAATACGTATGTAATGATGCAGAAACATTTTCTTGTGGCCACTTTCGCTGCCACTTTGACATGCTCCTCATGCACGGGAGTACAAGACCTGCCACAGAGGGGCGAATCTCCCCGCTCAGATAGCGCCGTATACACAACTCAGAGACACAAGCTGAATGGAACACTAATGGGATTCAATTTTCTTGGTCCTCCAGAGCCCCGATACAAGCCGTACAGCCTAACACAAATATCACTCACAGAGCGCACAACACAGAGGGCCATTCACAAGAGAAAGGACAATGAATGCGGGCAGTTTAAACAGCTCGTCTTCCTACACGCTCAACAATTTCATAGAAACACCAGCTCTGTTTGGCAGCAGCAGCGTCCCAGAGAGAGAGCTTGTAGGTCACAACTGAAGGAATTTAGAAAGCTGAAAAAAGTGCATTTTTAATTAAGTGGTTTCAGACACATAGTGGCCGCTGTATTAGATGCCAATTCTCCGTTAGTGCTCTAATTTTTGTGGGGGATGATTGTATAATTATTATATGTCAGGGGAATTCAATTAAAATGCAGACTTAATTTGTGCATTTCCGTATCATTTCAAAATTATTTATTGTCAATTGTCCAAGTAGGATACTTTTTATCGTACAGACACATGTAACTTTAATGGAAACAAATAGCTATATTTACTACAAATAAAATGAGCCCCAGTACAGTGAACTGCAGACCTACAGCACATTTCAAGCAAAAGAAAATAAGACAGAATCTTCTGAATAAAATAAATACAAAGTGCCTCTTTTAGAAACAAACAGAGCTTTAAACAGCCCCTTCTCTCTTCATTTATTTATATTTTTTCTACTTTCTACCCTAGAGAGAGAAATGGGCCAGAGACCGTCAGCAGTTTGAATCTTGGCCTGAACGGCGTTAGTGTTATTCACATGTGTAGGTGAGCCTGAAACAGCACTTGGTTTTAATATTGTTCATGTCGGAGAAAGCAGACTCAAAGCCGATCCAAACACAATCCAGCTATCAGAATAAATGTTGACATTCTACACATCTGCAAACCACAGATAAGTTACATTTATATGTTATTGTGTAGCGTATATGTTGAAACTTTCCTTAAGTTTCAGTGATGCTGTGGTTAACCTTTGGTTAAGTTAAGGCACCAAAACCATGTGGTTATGTTTTTAAAAAAATCATATTTTGGCTAAAATACCAAGTTGTGGCCGGAAACGCACTGATGTTGTAAGAGAGAACACAGCAACGAATTGCTAAAAACACCAGCTGAAGTTGTTTGCTGGTCTCAAGTCTGACGCTTGAAACGCATATCACCTCGGTGAGACACCATCCACCATCCTCGCCTCCACCCGATGACAAAGTCAACTTTTAAACTACGTCACTTTAGAAACGCGGGTTAATACGGGAGACTGCAGGAGGCATTCAAAGTCCAAACAACTTACTTGTTGATGTGGGACACATGATGCAAACTCCTGTCTCTGGTGTCACAGTCCGTCCACCCTGAACTCCTCATTACGAAAATTCCTGAAAACAACACAAGAAAATAACATTCAGTGAGTTAACAGCCGTTATGTTGCTCTCAAAGAGTATTCAGTTAAGGAAAGGGCTTGCAATTTACAATTCAACTTTTATATAAATTTACAAACTTCCAAAAGTGATTTTAAGATTTTGATTTTTTTCATGCTCTGTAAGATGCCAATAAATTTAACTTGACAATAAGAAAACCTTTTAATTCTACATTGAGTGGTGTCCTCCTTTAAGCAGAGCCAAGACAACATGCATTTCTTTTCAAAACACCGTAATGCTTTTGGCCGTGTGAGCGTTAAGTGCGTCCCCATTGAGACAGGCCTGACCCCGGCGGCAGCGCCGAGGGCCGTACATCACTGTGACCTTTCTGAGCACCGCTGCAGCCCGCTGCCTTTGTTCGCCTAACGGGTCCCGCACAAAGCGACTTTTGACCAACAACAGAGAGGGAAGGAGGGCAGAGATGGAGAGATAGCGGCAGAGGGGAGGGGATGAATGGATAAAGGGACAGGCGTCGGCTGGAGGTCCACGCTAATGGCCCCTGTGTGTTTTGTAATTAGGAGCAGTGTCAAGAGACGGGGCGGAGGAAATGGGGGTGGTCAGACGACGGCAAAGAGAAACGGGCCGAGAGAGAAAGGAAGACAGAGAGGGGACAGATATCCAGACAGACAGAATAAAGCCAGTGTAGGAGAGGAAGAAAAAGAATACAGAAAAGAAGAGATTAGGGGCCAATTAAGAGCGAACCGGAGAGGTTGACTTCTAAAGAAAGCCAAGAGAAGGAGCTCCCATCGTCTGATCAGTAATTGATCCTGTGCCATTCTGCCTCCTGCATCCATATGAGTGTGTGTGTGTGTGTGTGTGTGTGTGTGTGTGTGTGCAGTTTGAGAGCCGACCTCTCGCAGCATTAAGCCCTCGGACAGCACTTTGTGGAGGCGAACTGAACAACATTGATGATAAGCGGAGCACATGTTTTTATCTGGGATTCAGGCTTATCAAGCTTACTTTGAAATTCAAGTCAAATTATTTTGCTATGCTGACAGTCTAAAAAAAACTTCACTGGTTTTAGTATAAATTACGCACAGACGAGACATCTGAAACACAGGAGGTAACAAAAGGGTTGGATATCTTATTCCAAGTTGTTTATTGCAGTAACAGATAAACAATAATTTAAGTTCTCAATAAACCTCAGATTTTTTTTCTGAAGCAAATATCCTCAGTGTTACTTAACACAGAAACACAGGACTCCCCCAGTGAGTAAGCGGGTTTCCACTACAGATTTGCACAAAACTTAAGCGATATTTTCGAAGTGTCGATAAACACAATTGTGAGTTGACTGTGTTTCCACTGAGTGATGTTCTGCGACTTCTACTCTGGTGATAACATCCCAGTAACCATGGTGATGGATGTTCAAAACATTAGCAGCTTTATGTCCATTGCAGCCACCGCACTAGCCGTCATTATTTCCAATCCAAGGCCACGTAGGCGTGTTATGGAGCCATGATGGAAATGCGAGCCCCTTATTTGTGGGAGCGACCACGTATGAGGGATTTCTGGGAGATGTAGTCCACGATTTCACAGAGGAATTGTGGATTCAAAACTTCCTGATGATCCGCTCAACTCTGTCAGAGTTATGTGATGCAATAACAGCTCTTGTAGCTCCTGCTGCATCATGAGGGAGCCAGTTCCTACTGACAAGCTCATAGTCATAGCATCATGTGACCTCGAAATGACCAAAAAGAAAATCTTAAAAAAAAAGTAGTACTTTTTCAAGATCAAACTGCACATTTGAGAGTGGCCTTTCAATGTGACCATCCTAAGGCACACCTGTTTAGTAATGACGCTGTTGAATCAGCACCTTGATATGAAACACCTGTCAGGTTCACAAAGTTGCAACCAAAATTTCAGAGATGTAGGTTGTTTGTGTGCATAGCAAAAGTCTTAAATCTTTAACGTAAATCTGTAAAAGATGGGAACAAAAGCAAAACTGTTGTGTTTAAATTTTTGTTTGAGTGTACATGTTAACAAGAACAAATCAGAATTGCAGCGATTTGCTTCGGTATCCTTTTTATTCGGTATCTTTACATTTAGTTATTTACTTGTGAAAAAATAACAAGTTAAAATAATAATAATATATATTTTTTAAAAATCCTGGAATTCCAGGGCTGCAGTAGCAGTCCAAAAACAAAACACAGCATAAAACTAAAATTTACATTGAAGCCTTCGCCTTTTGTCTGTCTGATAATGAGATAAAAACAGGACACCTCCGTCTGCTTTTAGCTGAAATTGCTATCAGGTGTCTTTTAAATGGATATTATTTAGTTTCATTTGAAATACTCCAGGATTTGTGCCAAATATCATGACATTTGCCACCATTCTGTTCTGAATGGGTTTTGAAAACAGTGTCTCATTTGAAATGTGTGCAGCAAACATGTAATACTTTGCAGGTGGTTGAGTGTGAATGAGAAAAGTTGGGAATTCTGGAAAAAGTGGTCATTGAATGCATTTTGTGTAAAAGCTATGAAAAATGATTCTGATGATAGTTTGCTGACAATGTGAAGAGTTTTGACACTCATGCAAGTGTAAAAACATTTTTGTGAAATCGACATACTTCTAATCGGTGTGTTTAACATTTGCAATTTCAATTCCGCAATTTGAGAACTAATGGAAACCTGCATATCGACAAAAATCTTAAACTGTCTGGTGTAATCAGAAAAATCTGCCTTTATTAACCAGTGGGAAACGTTCCTCATTGTCGCATCTCCATTGGCTGATCCATGCTACGTCTCATCTGTCAGAACCGGCATGGCTTTAAAAAAATAGCGCCAAATGCAGTCAGAGAAACACTTCAAGTGAAAACACCCTCTTTAGACAGAAAAAATCTGGAAAACTGAAGTGACCGTGACAAATGCCCGGACGAACCTCATTCACACGGTGTGTTAGAAAACAAATACGTGTTTTGTGTGTGAGGCTTCCTTTACATGTTCTCTGTGTGTCTCTGCAGCTGCTCGCACCCTGCGTGTTAGCGTGTGTATGAGCATGTATGTATGTGTGAACGCCTTTGTATGTTTGCCGCACATGCGTTGAGGGATGGACATCAGCGGGGCAACGCTACGAGTGAACGAGGCAGATCAGTCAAAGACTTAAAGCCCTGCTCCCCAGCGGAGGAAACGGACAGGCTTTGATGTTGATGTGAACAAATAAAAGGAAGCCAAAATGAGTGGAATGGACCATTATCTGCTGCGGAGGGGCCCTCCCGTGGAACTGAGCCGGCCCGCGCTGCCTCCAATCAGGAGGGGGGTGAGGAGGGATTGAGGAAGATGGAGAGAGAGAAAGAGGAGAGTGAGAGTGAAACACACACACACACACACACACACACACACACACACACACACACACACACACACACACACACACACAAAGACAGGGAGAGAGGGGGTAGGGGGTCCAGAATCCTATTGATTTCACTCTTGTGCTAAATCCAAATACTGCAGTGTTCTATATTTGCGAGTGTGTGCAGCTTCGTACAAAGGACATTTGTGTATGCAATATCCAATTTAACGCTGCAAGAGGCCGAGTGAGGAGGAGCATCACGCTCAAAATACTTCATGTAAAAAATATTCATCACGCTATATATGGTTTAGACTATTTATTCTGAGCCAAATTTTCACAGGTTGAAGTTAAAGACTTTTTTTAATGCACTCAATTGATAAATTTCTCAGAAATTTTAGTTGCAAATCTGTTAAAAATCCGTGTTGGTGAGCTCTTTTCCAAGATATTTCATCCACCTGACAGGTGTGGCATATTAAGATGCAGATTAAACCTTTGAAACGTAAACAAACTGGTTTGATTTAATTCAAAAACATGAAAAAATATGCAGTTTGTAAAAGGTGACAAGCAAATAACCTGACAATAAGCCAAAATAAATAAATACATGACAGAGAGAGAGAGAGAGAGAGAATTATTAACTATGGAAATATCAAGAAAACTTCATTTTAATTATTATGATTATATAATTTGTCATCAGAAAAAAACATATTTGTTTACTGTAATTCAATTTCATTCAATTTTATCTAATTTTATTTAATTTTATTCTAGCACTTTCTCAGGTTATTTCCTGTTTTTTAGTTACTGAACTTTATCTTTTATGTGACCATCCCAAGGCACACCTTTGTTGTAATGATTCTGTTTAATCAGCATCTTTAAATGGGTGGATGGATTATTTTGGAAAAAGTGCTCATTAACACTAACTTCAACAAATTTGTGACAAAAGTTGACAAAGTTATATGTATGTACTGAGTGCATTAGAGAAGACTTAGATCTTGAACCTGAACCGGTGAAAAATAGGTGCAAATCAAAAGTGTTGCATTCAAAATGTTGTTCAGTATAGATAAAATGCTCAAAATACTTAAGATTCTCTCTACTGACAAAATAAGAAAAAGGAGTCACTGCACTGCTGCACAGGGAGCACTTTCAGTGGCACTAATAATAACACTTGGCTACTCCTGTTTAGCTCTGCTAATGTTAACTCACACAGAAAGATGCAAGGCCTTTTGCCAAAACCACAAATAGACAAAATCCGAGAATAAAATGTGCATTGGCCTTCTGCTGAAGCTGGAGGTGGTGAAATAAAATACTAATACCTACATTTGGTGGTAACTAAACAGAAGTAGGCCACCTAATTCAATTAATACTGTATGTTTGTCATAGGCCAGTGCAAAAATCACACGTTGCCAAAAGCAAAAACCAGCATGCAAAAAAGGTCATTCATGCTAGAAATGAATAGAGGAGTATTTAAAGGCGCAGGGAAGTTGTTTGCACAAGCTGACACATGTTAACCATCTTTTGTACTGGCTGGAAAAAGTGGGTCAGACATACGACAGCAAATGTGTACAGGGCTAACAACAGAGACAGAGGGAGACGCATTCATGAGACGCTGACCCGCAGAGGAAAGTTTGTAAGAAATGGCATGAGGAGTGTGGTTTGTTACAGCATATCATTACAGCCAGAAGTGATGCAGCATGTGTGCATTTGAAGAGAAAACATTCCCAAAAAAGGGATGTGTGGACACAACCAGGATTTGGTTTTAAATGGAAAGATGAAGCAGGATGAACTAGGAATTTCCCAGTGATCAATCAGTTCTGTTGTTTCCACCTTTCTGGCTTTTCTAGCAGCATGACTCATGTTTGTCTGTTCACCAGCATGAGAAATATCAGACAAAATATCAAAGCAACTAGACCGATTAATTGCTGTTAAATTTTGCACAGACATTCATGGTCCACAGAGGATGGATTCCAATGAATTTTGGCGATTCCATCTTTTCCGATCGCACCTCCAACTGGCCAAAGGTTTGAAACATGGGATAACTGTCTTGATTTGATTCAAAGATACTGAAATAGGTATTGAGCAACACATGGAAAAATTACCCAGAAATTAGCAAGAAATTAGCAAAAGTACAACAGAATTACCTGAAAATGAGCAAATAAAAAAAAACACTGAAAAACCTAAAAAAAAAAAATAATAATAATAATAACAAGAAAACAGGGAAAAATAAAAAAAAATAATAATAAAAAAAGAAAGAAAAAGAAAGTGCAGCCCCGAAAAACTGCTGGGTGGGGCTTGGGGTTGACTTTGGGTATAACTCAAGGCGGAAGAAGACATCCACAAAACAATCGTCATTTTTAATGCTGCTTTCATGTGATGTTCGAATAATTGGAATGACAACTTTCCCAATAGGAAAACAGCCTCTAATGTTGAAAAAAACAACTCTAAAAATAGATTTCTGAATATAATTTTTTAAAAACACCAAAGTCAGTTGTTTGTGGGACTCTACAAGCACTCATGCTCCTTATGTTATGTTGTTACTGGCAGCGTTATTACCTGACGCTGTGCTTCAGCGTTTCATGAGCACATCACCGGCTCCTCCAGCCGCGTTCTTAATTGACGCCACCTGTGCGTGTTGCATGTGGACGCGCCGGGTGCCATCTGGCCGTCCGCCAGCGTATAATAACAAAGCCAACGCTGCGTTCTGGTCGGACGCGGAAGGTGGCTTGTGGCGTCACCCTTGCGCACCAAAAGCAGTAACAGAGCGGACGTATCTGACGAGTTTGGAAGTTAGAATGGGCTACCATAACAGCTCAAACACACGTCCATGCCCTGCTGACACTGCTCACATTGCTCATGTATCATTTCATTTTTCAATTAAGTTCACCTTTATCTTAATAAATCACTCACTCTTTAAAGTGTCACATTATTCTCCATCTCTGCCTAATTTCCTGTCAATTCTCTCTACTTCAGACTGCCAAATAAAAGCACAAAATTGCCAAAATGCAGGAGGAAAACCACACGTAGTTTAGTTTCCAATAAGTGTTTTTCCTCCTGTGTGGGTTAAATGAGTATCTGTGAGGGGGAGTGAGATAATGCAGGAAATTAGATAATGGAAAGGGAAGGACCGCTTTCCTGCAAACCTAAACCTTTAATGCAAGTGATGATGAATAATTAAAAATAAGACCTTTTACCTGCAGGATGATATGTTAGAATAAAAGATGCAGCAGGACTGAAGATGGCTGCTTAACTCAAGTGTTTCCTGCACCAACACTTGTTGAACTTCAAAACAAAAGCCCGTCTCACTTTTCACCCGCAGGTGTTTGACTCTTTCTACACTATGAAACAATGCTTCTGCTCGTGCGACGTAATCCTCACTGATATCCCGGGACTGTTTTTTCTCTTTTTCAGGGTGCCATGACAGTGAGCGAAGGTTTGTGGGCGTTGGCTGCTGAAAGTTGTAATTAGTTTGTGATGGTGCGTCTGCTGAAGGGCAGTCATCTTTAATGAACATCAGCGGTCCTAATGGAGCGTAAAATGACACCAGGAAAGACAAGATGCTTTGGTCAACGAGGGAACGGCTACATCAGTCTGACCATTCATCCCCGAATGTTTGGACGGACGGCTCAGTGACGAGGACGCTCCCTGGTTTTCCACATCTAAACACGCTTCATTTAACTCTTCTGAACTCTTAAAACAGCTTCAACGACTTGATCCGTCGACTTCAGTGAGAGCTGCTGAAATCTCGGATGTCCTATTTATTATGCTGCCTTCACTCCCCTCCCTCTGTCTCCTTCTCTTTTATTTTAATAACTTTAAATATTTTTCCCAGGTTTGTCTGTTTTGAACTTGTGCTGTGGAGCGCTGAGCTTGACCGAGGCTTTGGTTTATTCATGAGGTTCAATGAGGGAGGCCTTTGATGTCCATGAATTATTTAAAGGCAACACTTTTTTGAATAATCCCTCACTTTGGTAAATACGTCCCCACGCTGCCGCACCAAGTCTTTATCATCGTGGCGGTCAGTGGGATGATGACACCTGGACAGATGTAAGAGACTAAAGTGACAGGGGACACAAATAAGGTCCACAGGGGTAAATCAGTGTGTTGGTTTAAAGGCAGTGTGAAAAATTAGGAGTGGAGCTGGATGGATGACCCCATTTAAGATAATGTTGATGGCTCTGTGTGATCTGCAGGGTTAAAAGGATAGTTCATCAAAAAATGAAAATTCAGTCATTATCTTCTCACCCTCATGTGGGTGGAATATTTCTGACCTACAAAGTACAACGGAACGACACTCAAAGTCAGAGTTCCTATTTGGGGACTCAGGGCAAAGCCATGTACCCCGACATCAGCGGTCGGACGCCACACAACAATGGCAGCATCCATGGAGGCGCATTATTATTAAAATAAGACAGCCTTTATTATTAGCCTTAAGGTAGTAAATATACAAAAGATATACAGAACATCACAATACAAATACATCAGCCTAGCTATTAGCACATAGGCTAGTCAATGACCTCTTTTGATATGTTTCAAAGTGTAAAAATGCCATAAAATTAAGACGTTATGCTTAGTTTTTCCTCTGTTTCACTCATATTTGCAGGGAGGCGGCCCTGCTGATGGTGCAATTGTCCATGGACTAGCCACAGAAACACCAGTTCTTCACTGTCAGTTGGAAGTCAGATATTTTTACTGGGAAATTCTGACCTCCGACTTCAAACGGAGGGCAGCATTATAGTCCACAAAACACTGCCAGAGTTTCACAGGGAAAAAGGCGCTTTCCCACACAGAGACAGAGAGACTTATGGAGTTAGCAGCAAGCAACAAGTCCCTTTGTCAGATTTAAAACTACTGTGCAAACCATGGATGGGTTACAGGATCAAGAGCCCAAAGAGTCTCACCTGCATAATGTCCCTCACATTACAGCCAAGTTGCCAGAATTTTTTTTTTTTTTTTTTTTTTTTGCACTGCACATTTCTTCAAACTATGAATACGTTACATTTCAGGCTGTTCTCATTCACAGTTGATACATTTTCCTATCTAAAGTAAATCTGAAGCGAATATGGGCAAAATGGGAAAAATGTATTACACACAACCTATTGGGGTGGCCTCTAGCTTAGTGAGTGGAGCGTCTGCCCCACATAGGCTGCGTCCTTTGCAGCGGCCCGGGGTTAGACTCCAACCTCACTCTCTAGCTGCACTGTGATAAAAGTGACAAAAGCCCTCCCAAAAAAAAATCAAAGTAAAAGATAATCAGATATGACAGTATTCTTGCAGACATAGATATGCAAACTGGTTGTTTTTACTGCGCTGTGTTTAAGTGCCTGCATTTCTTATTAGAAAAAACAGAGAGGAAGGGCTGGAGGACTAAGATGGAAATACATAATATAGATAATGACAATGGTAATGTATAATTCTACACATACATAATGAATATAGTCATATGATAATGAAATAATTCAATAATAAATACATTTTAAATGATATATGAAGAAAGGAATGAATTCCCCATTTTCAAATGTGTCATCTTTGGGGATGTTTTTGAAGGATTTTATTTTTTTATTTTTGTTTAAAAAAATGCTTGTTTATTGTATACATAATATAAGGAAAAACAGCTAAAATTAATGCATTTATCTTGTTTTCTCACTGGTGTTTTTCAGCATCCTCTCCTGCGTTAGAAAGGTGTAATATTTTGTGCACAGTTGATGAGCCTGGTGATTAGTGATAGCTGAGACCCCCTGCTGGTCTCCAGTGTTACGTCCAGCGAGCATCAACAGCTTCCAACTAATCTCAGCTTGTCTCTGATCTGATTTGTCCACTGAGTGGAAACACAGCCCCGTCTTATATCACACTGTAAAACCACCATTTCTGTCATGTACACTTCAGCAGCTGCATCACTCTTTTTGCTCCGGCAGTTCTCAGTTTCTCATTCACACACCGGCACACTCCCCCCCCTCTCCCTGTCCCCGTCTTTCCTCTGTCTTTGAATGGTGATATTATACGATAGCGCCGCATAATGTGGTGTGAGGGCAGCGGAGAGAGCAGCGACGAGAATCCTCACCCAGCCGTGCTCTGCTGTTTTACCCCATGCGGTGGCACACAGCGCAGGCAGGAGTGATATAATTAGAATGGAAATTACAGAAAGTTACAGGCGAGCTAAATCCCCCCGCGCATCGCGTGGCTAAAAATGTCCCGGGCAACGCCAGTGGATGTATCACCATAGCAACAGCCTTCTTCTGCACTCTATTTTCAGACTGAAAAGGGAGAACCATCCAGAGAGAGAGGAAGAGAGCGAGGGAGAGAGAAATGCAAACATTGCCGTTTCTGTAGAAATTGATACATTATTCAAGTAAGGAAAACATCTCAGAGTGAGCGCTGGCGGACGGGTGGTGGGCTGCGGCGTGCGCTCGCTTGTCAGGGCTAAACTGAACCGTCTTGGGGGGCATTAGTGTGACGGTCATGCAAGGACAATGGGGTGCAGCGGGGTTGACTTACACGTCTCGGCAGAGGTCAATGCTGAAATCCACACCAGCAGCCAGAGATGTTAACATCAATGCAGCGGTGTGATGGGGCCGAGGCGCTGCACTGGCTTCTATTTTAATCAATCACACATCAAATGGTTAAAGGATGAGCTGCTGCGGAAAGCGAATCATCCCATGGAGGAAATGGAGTAATTTGGGCATCAGGACCGAGCATTTAAGTTCAGCATGGTGTCAAGGGCACCGCGTTATTGCTCCAACGAGTCAAATATCTGATTTGTGTTTAGTGTCTTGCATTAGCTCTGAAAATGAAACTAAAAATAAAATCATGAAAAAAAGACATACGGATGTCAATGGTTAATTGTTATCTAATACATCCCTATATGTTTTTTTTATGTCAACAGTTACTTGTTAACCGCTGACATCCCTTTATGTTTTTTCATAATTTTATGAATATTAAATATTCTTTGCCGTCAAAAGTTAACGGTTACCCATTGACATCACTATATCTGTTGTTTTTTGTTATTATTTTATTGAATTGAATATTTTATTGTTATTTTTTTTATTGAATGTAAAATATTATTTGATGTCAGTGGACACTGGTGGAGAATGAGAACGGAGCAGACACCGGCGGAGACACCGGCAGGGATGAAACATGCTTAAAAACTGTTGTGTCCAATAAAGGCAAAAATGCAAAAAAATAAATCTTAAAAAAATAAATCGAGAAATTAAAAGACAAAGTCTGCTGTTTGTGGGACCCATCCACCAACACTCCCGCCTGCCCTATAGGGATCTTTGTTCTTCTTATATTACTCCGCCACTGGTAGTGTTTTTAACTGACATTGTCCAGAAGTATCTCATGCACACGTGAAAGGTGCCTTTTGAAGTTGTGCACTTGCGCCAAAAGCACTGACAAAGCTATTTTGCGAATGAAACTGGACTGGCTGAGCTATGTTCCTGGAGGACTGGTGAGCTCCCAGCCGACCCGGTTAGTGTGCAGCGCAGAGCGGCCGAGGAACTAGTGGAGACTGAAGGGTGGGCGTGTTCCCACACGATAACGCAGCTAACCAGCTGCCTGTCAGCAAAGCCAACAGAAAACAGAATAAAAGTCAAAATATTTACATCACAAAACATCAAAATTTCACCATCTCCAATTAGACAGCGCTTTAAAATGCAGCTCTGAAGCTCACTGAGTCAGCAGAGCGCCAGACTGAAAGGAACAGCTGTTTTATATTTCACATCTTTTTCTCTTCTTAAAATTTAACTGGTTAGTTGCCAGTTAACTTGTAAATGCTTTTTTTCCGCTGCTGTGCTGCTAATGCTATGGTTCTGCTGTTTTTAACATGTTGCTCTCTTTTTCTCTTATTAATAGTCCCCGTTTAAAGTTATTTAGATATAAATCTAAGTTATTAAGTTATTTCTTGTTTTATTTATTTATCAAGTTATTTTTTACACTGTCACTTTATCGTATGCTGCAGGACCTGAGCCACAAGTTTCATTCTTTTCATGTGTCAACATGTACACTTGAACCTTGAACCAACCTATCAAAAGCAAAATTATCCGAAATTGACATCCTTATCCTGATCCCAATGCGCTTAGTCTCTATTTCCCAGTTCTTTTCAGCTGAGTTCAATTTATTATAATTCACTTCAGCACATTGTGGTTTATTGGCATGGCAGCTGAGAATGAAATGCCAAAGCACCAAGACAAAAGATCCACATTTTCTGTCCTTCTCTTTCTCCGCTTGTCTAATCAGGTCTTAAATGAAAGCATACTTACTCTCTCTCTGTCTCTCTCTCTCTGTCTCTCTTTCTCTCCATCTTTCCATCTCCTAATGTTTCTCTCACCCCCCAGGGGGTCTGATTGAGCCGGCTGGGAGGCATGGATCTTTCTCTATTGATCCGCCTGCTGAATCACTTATCCCTTTTCCAATGGCCTTCATCACCACCACACTCAGGTTTTAGCACTCTCTGCATGCACAGATTTCCTTACTTGTACAGCCAAGATCCGGGCTTGGAAGAGAAACGCTTCACAAGTGCAAAGAATATAGTAATTGGATTGCAAAGAACTTGCTAACTGTAATGAATTACAGTCTGTAGGAGAAAGAAAATGTGTAAATGACACCGATCGAGGAACAAATACCTCAAGGAACAAAAGGCAATGTCGAAGATGAACCCAATTTCCAGTAGCAATCAATAAGGTTGCTAAAGGAAATTGGGTCATTGTTATATATAGCAATACAGCTGATTAAGGACACATCCTGACCATGCTAATGGACACTACAGAGTCTTGTTTCCAACAGATGTTGCAGTTAATTTAGAGTTCAAAGCAGGAACATATAGCATGCAGAATTAGCAAATGGATTCCCATCACTGGATTTGAAGATGTGAAATCTGTCTATAGAAGTGCTTCCAGAAATACTGTACATAAAGGCTGATGGACAGAAAAATTGTCAAAGGTTACTGTCCATGAATTAACGCAACAAGCACCACACAAAAATAGCACCAATGACGAGCCAAATGCTGCAAGTGACTGATAGATTTGTTTTACTCATCAGCCAAAAAGCAATCAGGGTTCAGACACATTTTTACCAATAAATTTCCATGACTTCTCCATGACTTTGAGGCAAATTGACCATACTTTTTCGACCATTTCCTGAATCTTATCGATACTGCAACCATGATAGGATTAGAACTGAATCTTTTAAACATAATTTAATGTTGTTTCCAGAGCATCAGCAGAATGTTTACCACAGCAAAGTCATTGCATACACCTAATAATATCTTCTTTTCAAAGAACAAAGTTTTATGTCACTCACACAGTGAACATTAAAATGATGTTTAACCAATATAGATTTTGTTCTCAGTCAATCTCAACAGAACCACACATATATACCACACAGATATTTGTTAAACAAAATTCCAAGACTCTTCCAAAACTTTATGGTTATATTTAATTTTCCAAAACTTTATCCAGGCCTGGAAATTGCTACTTACAAATTTCATGACTTTTTCCAGGTTTTTCATGACATTACGAACCCTGGGTAACCTACTGAGTAGCTGGTAAAAATTTGAACAGTCTTTAGCCATTTGAACAGTGGACAAAAAGGTTATTCTTACACCCTGCTAACAAGCATTAGCCAATACTAAAGACCACTCGTCACAAAAAAATAAATAAATAAAAAAATCAACTCTTCATACAGTCTACATTATCAACATACACCGTGGAGTTGATCTCTTTTCCAAAACTCACTCACACTAACATGTATAAAAATAAGTTTGGTAGACCATAATACTGGCAACAATTCAACTCATAAAACATAAAACATCCACTTATATTTCTCTTGATAGGAAAATATAAGAGGAGTCAACTCCAGATGGCGTTCTTTACCATCCAAATCTGCTCTTACCCATGTGTACTAAATGATGAATCCCAACGGATCATAAGTCACCTATTAGTATAGGTGACGCTCCCTAATCACTATTTAAGGGCAGGTGTGGTGCCATACAAAGGCTAAGAATAGGAGTGATGCCGCCAAACACAGGCTTGTACAGTAAAAACTGGTGTTACAGGAAAATGAAAAAACATTTATGATGCTGTACATGTGCTAGCCATAGGGTTTGAGCAAGTATTTATATGTATGCAAGTATTTATTATTTATATCCCTTATCTGAGTGAAGGTACTAAAACCACACTGTTAAAATACTCTCTTACTGGTAAAAGCCCTTCATTTAAAACGTTACATATATAAAAGTTTATAAGTAAAACGAGGGAAATGTATTTAACCCTCTGAACCTGGCGTACTCGCCGGCGACTAAAAGTTTTAACAATTTTGAGACCGTGTCGGATCGTCTTACTTTTTTCGACAGAGAAAGCTGTCCGAGCCGTTCACAGGGATGTCTCTCCTCTTTCAAAAGCCTCGGTGTCCAGCCGGGGAATTCGGGTGTTTTTTACAGGACCTTCTTCAATAAATCCAAAATGATAGATCCGATATTGGGTGTCTTCCGTCCATATTTTATCCATATTTCGATGATAAAAGTACATTAGCATCGATGCTAAACGCCATATTGGTTTCCCATAGTTCCTTTGGAGAGTCTTTCGACCAATCAGAGGGTTGTTGGGGTCTTGTACCAATCGGAAGACGATCTGACGCTTTGTATCCGCCTACATTGCAACACGTCATCTGGAGCAAACTGCACCCTAGCTACCTTATTGGTAGTGCTTAATGCATTAGCATAAACTCTGGTAGCCACTATAATAATAATAATGAGACAAGGGACAATCAGGAGACAGTGAAACAAGCAGCAGAGCCTCATATGGATGTAAACTCTGTGTGCACTGCAGGCAGAGCAGGCAGGAGAATCAGGACCCTCTCTGAAGTGTCAGGAGTGTGATGTGGCCCTCTGCAGCATCACAGAGAGGAGCTGCTTTGCATAATGGGATAGATAATGGGATACACACACAACTGCAAAAAAAATGATGGGACTTTTTTGGAAAAGTGTGTCCATTTTTTTAACTGTAAAAGTTACAATGTTTATTTTTTCACTTTATGATTCCCAACACTTGGGAGAAAGGTTTTCTACAACAAAAAGCTTGTACATAATACTTTTGTGAGATTTATCACTAAAGATCTGTAAAATTAAATTTCTGTTTTTTTTTCTTTTGTCTTTATGCTCTAATAACTATTTGTAAATTCAAATGACATCACTGCAGCCTCAATATTCTGATAGCCCAGGTTGTCCTGAAAAAAATAAGATGTATATAGCTTGATTGTGCATTGAGGGGCTGAGCTTAAACATGTATTATTACAAAAAGAGTCCAGGTGAACCAAAACTAGGGAAAAACGGCATAGGTCTCAGTATCAAAAGTAAAAGTACACAGTGCCAGTGCCATAAAATTACATTTTGTGCAGCTGTATTGTTGTACAGATGGAAACAGTACACTTTTAAATTTGTGAGACAGATGCTGTAGAATGGCAGAAACAGGTTTGAAAATAAAAAGCAAAATAAGGGTTAATTTGGGAAAGAATCTGGTGGAACTGTGTGCATTGGAGGAACCTGGGAGAGTCTCCCAAAAAAATGTAACATATCAGTGGTTTGTTGTACAATGCAAATACTACACTACTGGCAAATGGGTTGATAAAATCCCATCAAGGAACTAAAGAACATACAAAAAGTCAAATATCTTAATAATCAGTAGAATAAACACCAAGCTACCTGGTATTAAGGCAAATAATATACCTCTTGATCTAAGACCAACATTTTTCAATTGTAAACACATGCAACCAGAATCCCTCTCCCCATATCCATATGGTGGCGAAACTATGCAGACGAAGCAAAGCTGAGACATATATTTATACGGCACGCTATGTAGGCTACCGGAGATCATTTGAATGCAGCAGTGCCCTATACAAACCTTTTATTATCACCATCCATCAACTTGTCATGCATCATTTTTTCCTTCTGCTGAAGCGACCAGCTGAAGAAACGAATGAAGAAACAAGAAACTGTCCTCACTGGGTACAATTTAAGCCGAATAAATCAACCAATCATCTGATCGTTCAGTCATTAAATCACAGAGAGGAGAAAAAATTTCATCTGAGGCCTAAATTCTCAGAGCTTTCAGGATTCAGATGCCTGTGCTGGTGTAAACCGCTGTCAACATGTTTTAAAGTGCCGTGGTTTTTTTTTTTGGTTTTTTTTTTTGGAGATGTTTTCAACTTTCAGCACCTGGCATACTGAACACTAAAAATATGTCTCTCCAGTTCTGCTGGGAATGCGCAAAAGCATGTTCTTCCCATTGAAAACAAGCAAGAAAAGAGGCCAGCCCTGTAAAGACAGGTCCCCAGTGGTCATGCAGCTTTTTGCAATGTCAACCAGATGCCTGTGGGCTGATACACACGCTTTCATTCTCCGAGCAGGATGGACTCACTAACACTGCCAGCCTCTGTCCGGGCACTAAACAAGTCCCTGCATGCATCCTGATAACGTCTATGTGCCTGTTTCTGCCCTCCGCTCTCTCTGACTGTCACTCTCTTAAACTCTCTCTTCCTGTCTCTTTTTATTCTCTCACTCCTTCTGCCTTTTTTGTCCTCTCTCTCTCTCTCTCTGCCTCCTTCATGCTTTTGTTTGACTTTATTTTCGTCATCAAACATGACGATTTGTCATTGTTGACACAATACGCTCTGACCTCCAGTGTGTTCCCTCACTTTGAACCTTCGCCGTTGTTCTGTCGGGATGACTCGCGCTGACAGAGGACACGGGAAGGGACAGAGAGAACGGAAGAATGATGATGAGTATTTAGTGCAGGGGTTGAAAGTCCGCAAGAAACAAGGACGCCAGATCAAATGAGACAAAAGAGGAAATGAAAGCGGCAAAAAGAGGGAAAATTGGATGATTCCATCCCAAAATAGTGACCATCTGTAACACCTCTGAGCGAACATGCCCATGTAGAGCAAACTGAAGTGATGTAACTCATATAATAATGTTAACTTGTCCTGGCAGCTTCCACACGAGAGTGCAACGGGGTCATGAGAGTTATTCCTGGCTGCCAATGTAAGGATAAATGCATGATAACACGTGACAAGCAAACACACACACCCACACACACACTCACTCACATAGGTATCTGTGTAACTCCATGGGCCAGATGCATTAAACTCTGTGTATGCACAGACATATAAGTGCATACGCCCGTTATTTTCTTCAGATTTATAAAGACACACGCATGCATGTTTCTGTTTTATGTATCAGTCACTGTGAACTTTGTCCACATGTTAGGCCAGACACGTACTTGTTCTTAACCATCTGTTTTGCGTACACATGACGTCTGCCTCTTGTATCCTGCTTCCATTTGGAGCATTGGTTGTGCCAGCCCGTTCTCACTGGGAACTCATAAAATAACGCCGCTCTGTCGCTGAATGAGCATGACACCAAAAGCCATCTTTCATATCTAACCAGAACGTGGCTGGATGGCGTCAGATGAGAAGGCACGCAACATGCACAGGGGGGCATCACTTGAGAATGAGGCCACAATGAACCGGTCCTATGCACATGAAACGCTGAAGTACAGCGTCAGGTAATAACGCTGCCGGTAACGACGAAAATACAAGGCAAGTGTGCTTATAGGGCGGGTAGAAGGGGAGGTGGATGAGTCCCACAAACAACTGACTTTAGTGCGGGAGTCCAGCGTTTGCTTCCTGTGTGAATGTGTGGGGTTTTTTTTACACCTCACCATGAGCCTGTTTTGCCGGATCCTAACCATCAGTTGGCGTTGGTTACCATGTGCTTTTGTGTAAACATAAGGACCATGCACGCACCATGTGCGTTTGTTGACATTACGGTAACAGCAGCCAGAGCGCAAACAGCGGACGCAGAAGGATACCTAAAACATCAGAAGCAGATGCAGAGGGTCACGGACAGAGCGGCACCATGTGTCGAGCTGGGATGAGAACGTGCGTCACACACAAACACTCCTGCATGGTGCAGCGAAACCTGGCTATCTGTAGCGCTGTCCCTTATATTAAACAATGCCACAAAGCTATCAGCCAATCCGCTGAACTTATTATACCTTGGTCACTGCTAGCAAGTATTGTGCGCTTACTAATGAAGGCTATGAAATATCAATACAGAGGCTCCATGGTTTTAGCCAAAATGACAAACTCTGCCTCCTACATTGCCCCATTTCCTGCATTCTTCCTCTTCACAATAAAAACTCAAGATATATACACTGTCAAAATGCTGTCATATTTTGCTCTGGTTTCTTCTTTAAGTTTGAATTCAAAATAATCTGAGAGGAGCTGAAAATACTGACACTTTCAGACGTAAACTAAAAATCTATCTCTTACTGCGGCTTTTGTATAGTGTCTTACTATCAAAATGTTATGTTTTTTACTTATTCTATATTTTTTTAAGATCCATCTTTGCTTATTTCATATGTTGTTCTTGTTTTTGTTTCTTCAATCAAACTGTTATGCACTTTGAATTCCATTAGATTTTTTAAAAGGTGCTATATAATTAAAATTTGACTGACTGGTAATGCATTTTTATCTGAATTAAATACACTGAGATAAATTTATATGTAATAATAAAAAATATGCTTGGCCAGTGGGTTTTTTATCCACCAGCTCTCTTGGCTGGTAAGTCAAGAAGTGAATTTCAGATACTGTGGGCATGTTTTTCCTTTAAATACCCATTTATGTTTGGGAAATGGTGTGTGCGTGGTTTCTGTGCATATGCATCCTTTATTCATCTGGCCTCGGCTCGAGTTCACAGCTGTCAGTCAGTTACAGATGTAGGTCAAATAAGCAGACGGTTGGGCTGTAATGGTCGACATAAAGGCTGCAATAACTGGGACTGTTATGCAGAGTCAATAAGGGGAAAGTGAAGGGGGATAGAGAGACATTGGGATGATGGAAATGAGAAAACAGAAAGAGAGAGAGTAAGGGAAAAGAAAGATAAAGTTAAGCGAAAGAGGGGAAATGTGAATGTAAGCGAGATGCAGGCTTCTTGTTGACAAACTCTAAAAATGCTCCTCCACCAGGAGCCCAAAGTGACCGTGTAAAGAAGAGCACGACCCCCTTGTTTAGAACAATTAAGTATACGGCGTGTGCGTCTTACACAAAGAGCCTTTTTTCAGAGGAGTGAGGAAGTTTTTTGAACATTCGCAGCATGTTCCCAGAACTGGACTGAAACCAGCGCTGAGAGAGAAAAAAAGAGGAATGGATAAACACACAACCTGTTTTTGCCAAGTCGCCGGTGGCCTCAAACCAACATTTTTGTTGTTGCAAGTTGGAGCCAACAGCGCTCTCAAACAATCAGAGCTTTTTGGCTATTTTTTTTTTTATGTCTAATTGTGTCTTCATGTGCCCCTCATCAATTTGTTTCTCCAATTTAAGAGATTGTGCACTGTGTGTTCCAGTAAAAATAAACCTGATGGGTGCAGATGTTGTTGTGGACTGGAGTATTCAGCAGCAGAATGAAGATGAGAGACTGGGGTGTGCAGATATTAGATACCAAGAAATCCATATTAATCCAAAGATCTTAAGTGAGAAATCCATTTTCAATCCAAGAATCTTGAGCAAACAGTCAGCTCGTTTTCCTGATTGTATCAGATAATAATTCAGGATAATTTAAGCAAAAGTAAGGACACTAACTTTATCCCTTATCCATAGCTTAAAGACACCGTAAAATGAGGAGATGAGCCTCCTGGAAAACTGTGAAAATTACAATTTATAACAAATAGTTATTTAGGTTCAGAACAGAGGAGGGACAGCGTTGTTGGACAAGTCAAAAGCAAGTCTTAAATCTTAGCTCTCAGAAAAGTCATTGCTTCATTTTTCAAACAGCTCAGAAATCTTAAGCCCGAAATAGTCCAAAAATTGTCTGATTGGACTGATGGGCCATTTGTCATACAGCCTGTTGTCCTGAAAACACATGAAATTGCTTCAAAGGGCCATTTCTCCCAAAAAGAGGCACGTGACAAATTATCATGCAGAATGACATCATAGGAATCTCACCCTAACCTCTTTCCCACTGCACAAAAAACCACATTCACACCCAAGTCAAATGACTCTGCAGTAGACACAGCTTTATCGCCTTTCAGCTCCTATTGGCATTGATGGGAACGCAACAGCCAGGTAAACGCGAGGATTTTAGCTCCTTCTCACCGAGATGCAATGACGCACTGTCACTAATTCTCATGCTAAACACCTGAAACATTATTCCAAATAGTCTACACCATTTAAAGCTTGATTCTGAAAGGCACATAGTGCGCAGAGTGATACAAGTGTGTGTAATATTACAGTGAGCCCTAAGGGTTAAAAACAAAACTCCTCGATTTTATAGAGACAGTAGATTAAGTAAAGATCACATATTACAACCTTCAGATTAGATTAGCTTTCTGTTTCTGCAAGAAGCTGTGAAGCTCTTGTGAGGATCATGTTGGGATCAATGAAGACAGAAGCTGGACGGACAATAAAGTTCAAAGTTCGAATGAATGAACTGAACTGAACTGAATGTACATGAACTGTGACCTGGTAGGAGCAACAATCACTGCACTGTACCCAATCACACCAGAGATCCAAGATGATATCTATTCTGAATGAAAACTTCAATTTAGTATTATTCCTGTACTGATCTTCATCATCTGTGACCCTAAAACTGCAACAACAATGGCAACAGACAGTAAACTGCATTTGGATTGACAGCGAGATTGATCTACACACAAACGGCTGATTGTAACCCCTAATTTCCACCAGATCCGTGTGCGGTCTGGTTCCGATCCGTCATGGCAGATGGAGCAAACAGATTACACTCTAGTCTATGTGTTAACTTCCACTGGCTCCGCTGCGTTGAGGTTCGACCTTGTCTCAGCTTGGGGAGTCCCGATGCTTGCGGATCAGATACACAAGGCTCCTGTTTCTGCCAGACACTTGAGCACTTTGCATCAGGAAGTCAGAAATTAAAACATCCGGTTAATTTTCAGAATAAAACACTCATGTGTTTAGTCTGATCACTACATCAACAAAATGCCACAATGAGGGGATCCAGGTCAAAGGTTTTCAGAGGTCACTATCGACAACACAGACAAAGAAAAGCTAATTGTGGAGGTATAAAACCACAAAATTGTATTTTTTTTATAAGGACAACCATAGAGAGGAAATTGCGTGGAACACCATATTGACAGTTTTGGTAGTGGATGAAGTTATTACTTCTTCTGTACTTATATATTGCGTGTGATTCTCGCCACTCCAGCTGATCTGGCAGTGCTGCACTCAAACCACAACCAGTGGGAGTTGACGGATGAGGGAGCACGGAGCAAAACCTCAGGGAGCTGTACCGCAACGCACATGTAAGCAGTGGAAATCCTGGGTAAGAGGTGTCAGTGCTGCCTGACGGGACACACACACACACACACACACACACACAGACGAGTACTCACCTGTGCATTTTCATCAATCTCTAATTAATGTGTGTGTGATCAGCGTTCATGAGTCCACTCAGATCGCTTCATGACGCTGTGTAAACCGTACAGTGCGTCTATGTGCAGCTGATGTGTAACTTTGAGATTAGCAGCTGCTGAGTGAGAGCTTCATCTATAGAAAATGACAACAAAGGGAGGGCGGATGTTGCGGAGGCGGAGGGAGGGAGAGACAAATGAACACAGCGTCGCTCAGCATACTCGGTATTGACAGCAGAGGTCACGTTGAGAGATCGGGTCTACCTGTCACTTCAGCACAGGGGGCAAAGGATTTACACTTTCTGACTAAAACTGGAGTTTTAAAATACATGTAAGCATGTTAGCATGACAGAAATCCAACTAAATCGAATTTCTTGAAATCGGAACACAGCTTGATAAAGTGATTGGAAGTCGAACTATATTGTCATGTAAACATCTCAGTCTGACTTTAACTGGAGTCAGTGACCTGCGTGTGCTCCTAGTCGTCACACAGGCTTCCCTCTGTGGTTAGGGATAGGGACTGTTCATTATTTGTGAGGGATGAAGGGGTGCTGAGCATTTAAAAAAAGAATTATCAAAGATTGTCATGCTGAACTGGCTGAAACAAAAATACACGCTAAGTTCGGTCTAGTGCCAACAGTGCGGGACACACAAAAACTAGGGCAACAGACGCTCACCAACAGCCTAACACTGACCAGCAGCCGAGTATCTGCTTGATGTGTCAGGTCCCTCAGACAGGATATTTAGGGAGGTCACGTAACATGTTAACACACAGACCAACAAGGATCTCTATTTACCAATCTGGTCCTTTTAATTAGACACGAGACTTTGGGTCCTCCCTGTGCACACTGGCAAATAACACACACACACACACGCGGGTGCAACCTCTATATACATGACAGGCTATAGGTTCCCGCTGCCAACCTGCTGCTCTGCTGTATATAACCTCACACCAGGCTCCCTCGAGGTGAAAACGACCACAAACACACACACTGAGAGACACGCTCTGGCAGCAGCAGATAACTTCAGACATATAAGGGTTTAATCCACACCTGGGGTTCTGCAAAGGTATTACGGACAACAAAGGCCTGATAAAGACGCCATTTTAGTCAATTTAGCTCCGGGATATGATTAGTAACGACCCACACCAGGTGAGACGCCTGAGGCTACTGTGCCGCTACGCCAATAATAAGAGAGGGACGGAGAGAGAAAGACAGAGAGCGAGAGAGGCTGAGAGGTCATCTTGTCGCAGGATTAAAAAAGGGTTCATTCACATTTTTACGAATAAATTTTCATGACTTTGGGGCAAATTCTCAAGACTATACACTCTCTAAAATGACCACCAATACTACCCAAAGGCTTTGGCTTTTTTTTATAATTTTTTTTTTTTTTTTAAATTAAAAATAAATAGAAAAGGCATTATTTTTCTTTGAAATTTTTAAAGGATTTTAAAGGGAACATTTTTGACTTTTTTTATTTTAGAAAAATCTTTTTGGTGCTTTTTAAGGAAACATGCCCTCCAAACATGTGGGCGATTTAAGAGTCACCTAAAATTACACCACATGCCACAGACAAAAACTCTAACAACAGAAATTATCGTTGAATTTTTCAATTTTCGACAGGCCTTAAACAAATCATTTGTTATTTTACAGCTTTGCATAACAAAATTCCATGACTTATCCAAAAACCTCCAGGGTATATTAAGTTTTACAAAACTTTCCCAGGCCTGGAAATTACTATTTGCAAATTTCCTGACTTTTTACAGGTTTTTCATGACCGTACAAACCCTGAAAGCAGGCAAGAATAAGAGGGATAATTTGGTAAATATAAGAGTGGGAGGGATAAAGAGGTTTCAGATGATTATATTAATAAGCAGGGACAAAAGATGCGCGCCTACATTCAATGACAAGATGCCAGCTCTTAAGTTGTTAAGATTAAAAAAAAAAAAAGAAAAAAAAAGTGAAATTTCCAAAGGCAGCCCCGGAGGAGAGGAAGAAACGAGGGAGGAAGGAGTATGAACGGGGCAACAGGAGGAGATAGCAGCAGTTCTCTGTCGGGCACAGCAGGTTAATTTGCTCTTGTCAGAACGAGGGCTTTCCCTCCAGCCGCCCCTTATCTTTGTTGTCCTCCTGGATGTTGGTGTCAAACCGAGAGGCAGTGTGCGGATCCCGCCGCAGCACTGTCACCTCGCCGGCTGCAGCCCAGGAGTGACAGAGTAGCAGCTTTACACTGTAATCCTCTAATTATGTCAATTAAGGGGCTGAAGAATTGAGCGGGGAAATCCAAATTCTTCTTGTGAGGGCAAGGTAAAATACCATACACAGGTACACACTAATACATGACGGATGCACTCATGAAGGAGGATCTGTGACAGTGACACTAAACTTACAGCCCGCGGACCAAATCTGGCCCCCGTTAGGGTGCCTGGTGGCCCTGCGACCCCTCTCTAATTCACAATGAAAATAAATCCGTTCCAGCGCAGACATCCATCGCGTGGACATGTCCGACAGCCCACTCCAGCGCAGGCATGTCCAACAGCCCGCTCCAGGGCAAACACGTGCGACAGCCCGCTCCAATGTGGATCTGTGTCCAATAGTCCACTACAGCGGGTGGACATGTGCAACAGCTCGCTCCAGTGCATACAGGTGCTACAGCCCACTCCAGCGTGGACATGTCCGACAACCCACTCCAGCGTGGACATGTGCGACAGCCCGCTCCAGCGTGGACATGTGCGACAGCCCGCTCCAGCGTGGACATGTCCAATAGTTCGCTCCAGTGCGCGGACATGTCCAACAGTCTACTCCAGCATGGACATGTCCAACAACCTGCTCCAGTGTGGACATGTGCGACAGCCCACTCCAGTGTGGACATGTCCAATAGTCTGTAAAATGATTAATAGCACAGAAGTTTGATGGAAGTTGAAGTCAGATTCCTGCAGTCAGGAGAGGTTGGCCTATTATCAGCACAATGTGCTGGACCTCTTTGATTTTAGTAGATTAGGTCCTACAGTTGGGGATGCCTGTTCTACAGTATATTTTACATGTTCAATGTCTAACAGAAAATAAATATTTTAATCAAAATTTACCTTATGGTATCTTCATATCTCACTTAGGAGTAAAAGGGAACCTTTAAGCTTGACAGAAATAGTGATTTGATGTATATTGTGATATATATCGACATTGACCAATATGAAAAAAATTATCATGAAAATACTTTTTTCCATATCGCCTAGCCCCACTAGAAAGGTACTAAAATACATGAAAAGCCTCCAAATCCTAGAAACTTGTATGGGGCCCCTGGTCTCCTGTCATTTTGCAAAAGTGGCCCCCAAGCAAAGCAAGTTAAGTATCCCTGCTCTAAGCTCATTAATTTTGCCAAAATGAGTTAAATAAGGTCCGCTCATTGTTGACTGCATCACTCCCAAAAGAAATCCAGATACAACCGGAATAATGAAGAAAAGAGCAAAAATGCTAATTCAGGATGAGTGTCAGGCAAGACGACTTAGGGAGCCTTAAAGTGTTGTACGTTACTTCAAATAGGATTTGGAGCAGCTATAGTGAGAGATTACACAATATCACAGACTACACAGTCATGTACTAATCATGTACACGTCAAAGTCCTGCCGAGGACCACTGTTGTTACTTGTTTCACAGGCTGTCGGTGTGGAAGAAAATGGAGAAGTACTCACTGAAACACGCTGCAGCAGCTGAGGAGACAGTTGGTCAAGGTCCTCGTCACTCTGAAGGCTGATAAAGAAGAAGAGAAAAAACACACTGAGCTGATGGGTTCGCTAAACAAGAGTCCCTGACTGTAACCTTGAAAAGTATGTCAGAATTTAAACTGATGTTTTCTGTGGTGGTCCTTTAGGGAAAAAAAAACATATACGAGACTGAGACAATAAAAGAAATGCTGCATATACCAAAACACAAGGGTGAAAGCACAAATATTGTTGAGGTTTAGAAGGACTGAAAATATGTAAACACAGAAAGATAAGTGCAGCCAAAAAACATACTAGGATCCTGACCCAGAAAGCAAAGCCAATGCAAAAAAAAAGCAAAATTATTGATTTATGTCTTAATATTAGGATTATTTATTGTTATTACTTATTATGTTGTCAATTGTGGGCGCTCTCATGTATGTTTGTGTTTTTGTTTATCTGACATATTTTGTACATTTTTTTTTTGTCAAATAAAGCCATGGGAAAAAAGCTCTGCAAAGACATTTTTGAGAACACGAATATAAAAACATAACAACAAAGTAGTATTTACCAAACTGAAGGCTAATTATTTTAAAAAGAACCAACACTGATGGTTAGCCACAATTAACTACCACTGGAGCTAACCACAGACAGCCTATGGAGCTAACTAGCTTACAGCTACTCCTGCTAACTCACCGGGAGCTGAACCCATAATCATTTCTACAATAACTTATCTCCTCCAGGAATAATATGAATACTGGGAAGTTACACATTAATGTTGTTATAAACTGTGGGCAGTGATAAAAGCACTGGAAACAGCTAATTTTGTAATGCAAAGAAACATTAGTGGCTAAGTGCTAATTGTGCTGAGTCACTGACGTTAGCTTAGGCAGTTAGCACTGAAATTAGCAATTATCAATTTAAATGGTACCAGCCTAACTATAGTAAAGTTTATATTGATAAATAGCGCAGTGAGTGAGTTAATACTACTGATATTAGCAAAAATGTTATGTTTTTTTCCAGTTGTAAGTAGTGCAAGGTTTTATTCAGTGACATTTTAGGTAGCTAAGTTAGCTTGTTACCTTAGTTAGCTTGTCTTACCGGAACTTGAATGACAGTTGCTAATTTCTTTGTTGTGTTAGCTTCAGATGTGTTAGCCTCAGATGTATTAGTTTCGCTTAAAGCTTGAAAAAGGCTCCATTAGCTACAAAGTTGGATTATTTTCTTTTTGTTTCTTCTTAGCTTGTGTCTGTAATTACCCGGTTTTGGCCAGAGTCAGAGGTTTTTGTGAATCCTGCAGCTTCAGACTCCTGCATGAAGTTGCCACAGGCTGAAATAAGCTACTCAGTAAATAAATATTTTTAAAGCACAACTTTGAAATTATTTTGAAATTAGTTGCAGCTGAGTTGAGAAATAACAACCGCTAAAGTTTTTTTTTTGTCACAGCAGGTAAATCACAGGTGTATTTAATAATATTAATGATGGCTGCATTCCACTTAGCGAAGGTCTTGGTATTGTGCATGCTGGCTGACTGGAATAACTATCTGGGACACTTAATGGAACCATGCCATCATTAATTTGATCAATTACACCTGTGTGTTTAAGACCATTTTTGTGGAAAAAAAAAGGCAAAAAAGCACTTGTCAAAATCAAGCTTTAAAAAATGTTACACTATATACACTAATATTATTTTTTTACTTTCATTGAGTTTATCTTTTTAAATCAACATCAGTCACAATCGTAAATATTAAATGTTCCTAAATTTTCAGAGTTTTAATCCAATAAAACTCGCCACAGTATTATTTTTTTACTTTCATTGAGTTTATCTTTTTAAATCAACATCAGTCACAATCGTAAACATTAAATGTTCCTAAATTTTCAGAGTTTTAATCCAATAAAACTCGCCACAGTATATATATATTGTTATTAGTTTTATTTATTAATTGATTTTTTTCAAAATAAAATTGATTTTCACAGCCTGGGATATGTCAGTGATTAGTGAATGAATACTTTCATTAAGGTAATTTTTTAACTGACTTCAGTCCTAATCATACATATCAAATATTCATTTATTTTCCAAATTTTTACCCTTTAAATGCCAAATTTTTGTCATAATGCTGCTATATTTAACATACTACGTGCTAAGTAGATTTGCTTTTTTGATTATCACAGCCTGGGATATGTCAATGATTAGCAGCAACATAATTTTTATACATTATTATTTTTTTGTGCAGTGTCAAATACTCACTCACGCCGCTCTGCACACAAAATAACCTTTTCAAAATCATGCATTAACACATACAAAATTATGTAACAAAAAGAAGAATGAAAAGTGTGTAAAATGCACCAAACAGTCCTTGAGAGTTAAAAATGATTCAGACTTTTCAAATCACTTACCCGTCACTGCTAATAACATACACTTCTGTTGATGTTTTTTATCTTTTGATGACAGTGGAGCAAAAACTTCAAATAAACTTTTCCTTTCGTCGATGCACATAATAATTGGCTCCTGTGTCTGGTTGTTTTTTTGTTTGCATTGTCTCTGACTTGCATCAGGTCTTCACACTGCAGGAGGTTTTGCAGTATGCGCAATCTGCTTCTGGACATTTCTCTGCCTTTTGAATGTGTTTTTGTAAATGTAATGTTTCTGGATTTTGGAGTGCATTTCCCTTCATGTCTGTGCTTTCACTCTTGTGTGTTTTGATATGTGTAGATTCAGTTGTTTGTGTCATCCCTTTTGTATTTGGTTTGTCCTTCGAGGCCACAGTAAGTTACACTCTTGGAAAATATTTTAGTTTGTTTTATTGAAGAGAGAAGACAAATGTTTATTTTACAGGTTCTTTTTATTTTCCTCCATGGGATGTGAAAACTTTAACTTTCAAAAAACATGTCCACAGTGCAAAAAAACCAAAACAAAAAAACAAGTGATAGCCTTGCATTTTAATCACCAGAATAAATGTTGGCATTGCACGTTTATGCAAACATCACTTCAGTAAAAACATCCATGTCTGGAGGCTAAAAAGCTGCTGAAAACTTGATAACTGAAAAAAAAGAAAAATTTTAAAAAAGTTTTTGTTGTTTGTTGGTTATCCAGCATACCCTCAACCTGCCAGTGACAAAGTCAGCTTATAAACTACGTAACTCAAGAATCGTTGATTTGATACATATGAAATTTACAAATGTAATGTGTCTGTGGTTTGAAGAAACGTACAATACCAAAATTTTATTCTTGTGACTCAGCTGAGTCCAAAGCTCCGTACACACTGTCATTTTGGGCTGTCTCAAACGAAAGATAACAATCGTGGCAGAAACGTGGCGATATCTTTGGTCGTGGCTCCAAAAATGGTGGTCCTACGTCGCACAATGAGAGAGGTGCAATGACGGCCGCTGTCACGTGAAGCGATTAAGGACAGTCTGCTTCAAGCTCTTGCTGCAAAACTGTCGTGCCAAGTTGGCCGTTTTTCCCGCCATGACCGTGTCCACATTCCTCTCCTCCTCCTCTTCTCTATACTGCGGCGCAGATGAACGACGACCCTCTGTTCATGTGTATTGACGTAGATGGTCGTCGGTCATAGCCTACGATTCATTAGGTGATGTCATCACACAGTCTGCATGCATCAAACTTGATGTCATACCCAAGTTTATTAAGATCCGTGTCGCACAGTGTGGCTGCACTAAACTTATAAAATTGCAAAAATCTCACAGGCTGCAGGAGGCTTTACAAAGGTTGAACACACAGAGTATACGTATGTGTTTTTAAACTACAACAGCAGTGAACAGTGACGGGTCAAGGTTAAAAAGTCATGAACTAAATCACATCCACTGAGAGATTTCCTGTGTTATTGTGAATAAAGATCTTTTCACATCTGGATGCAGTGTTATTCTGCACCGCAGCGCTGCGGGCTACTTACCGTCTCTGATCTATGTCAGCCATCAGCAACAATCCCCCAGGAGGTGTCCCTCGTTGATGACATCATCTCTCAGCGTGGGAAGTTGATGGATCCCTCGCCATTTTGGTGCCCGCGGTTTTGATGAAGTGGTGAGCAGGTAGCTGAGGGGGGAGGTGAGGGGGGGACTGCCAAAAACACCCAGAGCGCTTTGTCAACGTCAGGGAGGTGCACTCCGGGTCCCCGTGCAGCCCAGACAGAGATTAAGAGCACGGAGGAGAGTGGAAGTGTGTGTGTGTGTGTGTGTGTGTGTGTGTGTGTGTGTGTGTGTGTGTGTGTGTGCAGCATCATCAGATAGACCAGGTTATCTCACTACACCACCATCTATTATACAGTGAAATATCAGCTCATGACTCAGTCCAGCAGCAGCTCCGTCCTGTGATTCCATCCAGCCCTCATTGAACCTTTAGCCTGTGAACCAGCTCGAGGTAAAGAGTCACCGGGGAAAGTCAAGTGAAGAGAGGAGAGGTCTCTGTTCTTCAAACGGTTCATTTTAGGGCCTGTTCTTTATTTATCAGAGGAGGGGGGTGGCTGAGGGTGACCATTTTTAAAAAATAGTCCTCTGAGCAACAAATATTTTTCTTTAAGCTTTGAGACTTGAGTAACCTGGGAAAAAGCATGACCCACCAACAACAATTAATGATCGATTAATTATCTTGTTGTACATGCTAATTCGTTCATGCAAACAGTTTATTTTTAAATTTTAAAAGGTACATACAATAATGTGATTTTGATCAAATATCACTTTTTCACGCTTAGATCTGGTTATGTTATTTTCTCTGATGGAAGCGTCTGTCGCACATGATGTGTCTGAGGACTGTTAAAAATTTGAAAATCCAATAATAATATCTGTTTTTATAGTTTCTGACTCTGATTGTGTCAGTTTGGAAATAAATGGTGATTTTGGTGAAAGAAAACATTCTCTCCAAAACCTGCAGGATTTTCTTTAAAAATCACCAAAATTTCCTAAAGGAAAAAAAAATCTTTAAAGGGTTTTCTTTAAAAATCACCCAAAAAAACCTGTAAATCTCCTAAATGTATTCTGAGAAAAATTACCCAAAATCTTTAGAGAAAATTGCCAAAATAATTTCTTCAAAAAGCACAAAAAATTCAAGTAATAGAAAAGTTGCCAACAATTTTTTTTTTAAATCGCCAAAAAAAAGTTAAGAAAGAAAAGGCATAATGGAATAAGGAAATAGGCTGCATGTTTTCTTAAAAAAAATCTGTGTTAACATACATACAAAATACAGCCAAGTTGCATGCCCTTCCTGTAAACCAAAATAAAAATCAGTTCTTCTCCAACACTTAAACTCTTAAAATGTATTCCACATGCTTCCACTTTCATAAATAACAAACAGTCCCTTAGTCTTGAGCTGTAGCGATCCAGCGGGGTGCCTGGCAGCTGGAAGACTCACATTGAGCTCACACAGTTAAAATGTAATTTCACTGCATGAAAGCGCGCGCACGCGTGTGTGTGTGTGTGTGTGTTGGTGTTTGTTGGTGTGTGTGTGTGAATGTATACACACTGTATATACTGTATATATGAGACAAGGACAAGGGGGGAGCTGCGAGGCCTGCAGCCGTATTTCTGTCAAGGACAAATCAGACCTGTCAGAAAGCATCAAACCCCGCTGCCATGGCAACGACGTTAGCACCCGCGAAGGTCACAAGATGGAGTGTGTGTTCCCCTCCTGCTGGGCGACTGTCAGGAATGACACACAGCTAAAGTCACACACACGCAAATTCAATCTGTATTAACAATAAACAGCCGTACAGAGTCCTGTTTATTGCCAAGTGTTTTTTTTTTTTATTTTATTTTTAATTTTAATTTTTTTTTTTTCACTTGGTGGGAAGCAGGCAAGAGATTGTGATGGAGCTGAGGGAGACAGCTGATGTTGTGGTTCAGACGAAGTTGATTTCATTTTGTATTTATATTTAGGGAATATGAAGAGCTGCGTTTTCAAGCCATGAGAGATGCGTCTCTCTAAAAGTGTTCTATTTTTGTTCAATCTTGGGATAAGAATTACAGATTTAAAAAGCACAGAGCTGTGTACACACACACACACACACACACACACACACACACACACACACACACTTCTCAGCAGGTTCACAGGCTCATTAGAGTTTTCCCAGCTGTCTGGAGAGGATCTGTGGGATGTCGCCATCACTTACCTCAACTACATAGGGATCTAACACCATCAGCTGCGCGTGCGCTCACACACACACACACACACACACACACACACACACACACACACACACACACACACACACTCATCTGCAGCACTACAACCAAATGTGAGCTCAGAGAAATGTGTATTGTCTTTTCCACAGGGCCGGCTGCTGGCTGGATGATGAATGCGCTGCTCCTCTGTGTGTCCTCCCTTTGTTAATAGAGTGACAGAGCCACAGTGGCACCCTGCGATCGCCCACCCCTCCTCTCCGCTGCACCCAGGAAGTGGTCATAAATAGGCGCATAGAGCCATAAAGCCCTTGGCATCTGAATAGGGTCAGAGAAGCTTTGTAATTTTTACCTCATAACAAAGATGGAGCTGTTTTTGGGCCGTGGTGCCCTTGGGATGGAGCCCGCCTGCTTTAATGCAGCGCTCACTTAACAGGAAAACAACTAAGTTATGACTCAGGGCTCATTTATGCTGAAGTCAGATACCTATAGGGACATGGGGCCTACTGTACGTACTTTGCGTTGATTTCCGTCGTATTTGTGCACATTTTCTAAAAGTTCATAGATACAGACAGAGCCTTCTGTTAAGACATAAAAAATGTCAGCAAATACCTCATAGTGAACTTTGAAGCTTTTATGTGTCTTAAAAATCTCACCAATTAAACACAGTACCTCCATCAATTAGGAAGTCCCCATCATATCATTCATTTACATTTAATGTAAAAAAATGGTTTATTGAAAACCAACAATGTCAGTGTTGATTTTAGGGTAATTGTACATATCGTATCTTCATGTTGTGTTTTTTTAAATTATTTTAGGATGCCTATTAACATCAGGCAATGGACTATGAAAAGTAGCTTCCCATCTTAGATAAATTAATTACTAACTACAAAAAAAGGATGGTTGTTAGCAAGTGGTTAAATGGGACTATAAAACGTCATCGTGCTGAATTTCTGTATTTCATTTTAGCCTAGCACTAGCTTCTTCCTTGTGGCGATTACATTTAAGCTTCAAAAATCCTGAAAGTTAGCGTTGACTTGTAAAGATTATCTTGCTATACATTTGAGGTTATTTTCTGCAATAATCCAAAATGCTATGGAAAAATCCCATAGGCTTTTTGGCAAAGGAACCAGGGCGACGTTTTCAGGCTGACCTACGGAAAAACATCATCTGTGGGTTAGTCATATATGAGCCCTTACAGTGCTCCGACCATCCTTTCTGACTGCTGCAGTACAAACTTCACCACCGGTTCCCTCAGAGGAAAAACCTCCTAAATGATCACGATCACACTCGGCTAATATTAGTAACTACATGCCTCGAGGCAGGAAGTGCCTCGTCAGCTCCTCCCTTCTCCTCCTACTCAATTGGTCAAGTTCACACCCCAACACCTGTCAGTCACTTTGATGAGCTGTCTGGTTTTCGGCAGCTCGTAGCCTCGGGCTCATCAGGAAATCTTCGAACAGATGCTGAAGGAGCAGACAGAGAGGGATGTCGAATAAGTCTCATCCACCGCAAACGTCTTCCTGTTCAGTCATTGTTTTCTGCTTTACGCCTCAGATGTAACTTTGCTGCTCTCACTTTCTTATGATCTGTCAAACTAAGCTCTGTTCAGATACGTGTGACAACAATACAGCTGAAGAAAGAATTCACAGCTGATAAAAAGGTGTGATTATTTGGCAAATCCTTAGAGACTGTTTGGCCCTTTTTATGAGCATTTCATACTTCATTTTTTTTTTAAATCTTGGTTGTGTTCATGCATATGGTGTACATTTTGTCCTGATTGTGTATTTTTGTTTAATCAGTGAATTTCCAGCTCAGCTCCTACAATAAGTCTAAAATACACTGTGGAAACTAAATAGTTACATTCAGACTGTTCAGGTCAAAAAATGCTCCATTGAAACCCATTCAAACTGACATTTTTGATCCCACAGCCATCAAAACAGTAAAACATGACTTGTATTATTTCTGGGTGTCATTCTGGGCTTTTGACTTGGAATTTTTAATTTTTTAGTATTTTCCAAACCGATGATGTCATTTAAAGAATATATATAACAGAAATGTATATATATATATATATATATATATATATATATATATATATATATTCTACCATATTTGGCATATGGAGGAAATACATGCTATTTCCACTAGTGCACTGTCATAATCAATGTTGCTATCAATCATTGACATATCCCAGGCTGTGATAACAACAGCAACAACAACAATAATAATAATTTTAAAAAATGGCATAAATGCATAGAATGCATCTTCACATGGATAAAACCAACTTGATAATACTAGTAAAAGTAAGATAAAAAATAAGTATAACAAAGAAAGCACATAACATAAAATGGAAAATAAAACCAGTTGAGATAATATTATAATAAAGATAAAGCTAAAAATTGACCGTATAAAATGCATATAAAATGAAGTGAAAATGGACAACTTGTGGCAGTGAAAGTTGGCTGTTCCTTTTAGTTACACACTGTGCTTCACAGTAAGTGGCAGCTGCAGCTTATTTTGGAACGATTTCAGCAGTAAACAACAGTGACACAGAACAGAAGCATTTCTACAATGACTGGTTTTGCGTGGTGATTTGGGTTTTGTTTCCTGTTTATATAAAGCGTCCAAAATGAACCACATGTGTTTTTTTACTGGAACGTTTGCACAAGAGCAACTTTACGGCTTTGCAGGAATGAACTGGTGTTTGATCAAAGACTGGGATCATACATCAGCTGTAGCATCAAACCTGGCAAAGGCACTGAGAGGACATGTCGTGTTTTATATGTTTTATAATGGTACGATAGTGCCAACGTTGTCAGCACGCTGCTTTCCTTCAGAAGCTGAACACACAGTTATGATCTTTTATCACGGCGGGTGCTACGCTGTGTGTGTGACACTCTTTCATCACGGTGTATAGTTTAACTGTATTCCCTGTTGAACAAAACAAACCTCCTCAGCCTCGAGGGTTTCTCATGTCTAAACATAGACCTCAGAGGATCATTCTCATCAGCTGCAGAGTTCCCAAGGTAGCGCTTCAGTTCCACTCATGTTTTCACTGTAAATTTAGCGTCGGTGCACCAGCCAGGCCATGCATAAAAGCTCGAATTCAAGCAATAATAGGTGACATTTGAATATTATTAAAAGTCACTTTTTCTTTTATATTTGCTGCTTTAAAAACCTGATAAGTGTGTTTCAGAGGAGAAACCCTTGGGCGCACAGGCGGTAATGAATCTGATATTTCTCTGGAAGCAGCCACAGTGGTTTGTGTTGAATAAATAGAAAAGAAAAATGCAACTGGCTAAACACACAAAGAAACAATCCATCCCAGAAAAGAAACGGGAACTCAAGAGTGAATTTAAAAAAAAAAAAAAAATCAAGGGAAATCAAATGCGTTTTGATAGGTGGAAGAGGAGTGTCTCCACGCCAAAAGAAAAACAACGCCAGCTTTTTGAGGATAAAAAGGGCTCAAAGATGAGACGGGACTGAGGAGCCGTGGAGAAGTTTGTTCTTTGGGACTGATGCTGTAGGTTTATTTCTAAGAAGTTGACTTGCATTATAAAGTTGCTGTCAGTATTCAGAGTGCTGTTCGCATAATATGAGATTCATATATGGAGAAGAAAAAAAGGAGAAATGCTGGATTGTCGTTTCCTTCAGCAGATTATTAGATGTGGGGCTTTTTATTATTATTAGGAACTGCTTGTTATTTATGAGAGTGGAGGAGGTGGTGCAAAAAGGGGGAGGGGTTTCAAATAATTCTTTAAGTACTCGGGAGGGACTTTTTGATTTTGACTTGATGATTTTTTATATTGGTGTAGGGGAGTGGCGTACAATTTTAAATGTTTTTTAAATTTATTTAACCAATTATTTTTGAATAAAAGTGATTTTCAAACCTTTTTTGTGATTTTTTTTCCTTTAAAATGATTTTTTTGGTCATTTTTTTGGTGATCTTTTTTTTCTTTTTTTCCTTTTGGAGATTTTTAAAGAAAACATGTTTGGGTCAGTGGGTTTGAAAGGACGCATTTATTTACTTTATATTTATCTATTTATTTTTTTGGTGGTTTTCAAATATTTTTGGTGATCTTTTGTTCTTCAAAACTTTTCGTTTTTTTTTTCAATCACTTTTGGTGGGTTTTTTTTCTTTTAAAATTTTTGGCTTTTTTTTCTGGAGAAATTTATGGAGATCTTTAAAAAGAAAAAACATGCCTTCCAAGCCCACCCAGATAAAAAAAGCCAAAATTGCACCATTCATCAAAGCCAGAAACTGTAAAAAAAAAAAAAAAGAGAAATTATCATTGGATTGGGAAATATCCTTGAAAACATCATGTGGGACCAAAGCTTCATGCATTTTTCACTCATAGAGGCAGTGGCATACAACATACATATAACATACAAAAACAGAGCACACACACACACACACACACACACACACACACACACACATATATATACAGTACCTCTGGTGTTCATTGTTCCAATGGTACATTGATTCCCTGCCTGTCCTCGTTGATCCCGCTCCCTGCTCCTACTTGATTCGTCTGCTCCGCTGCCTGCCGCCCACTCTGCCTCCTCCTTGACCACGAGCCCTGTCTGTCCCTCCCTGGAATCCCTGCTTTTCCCACCAGCTCCCTGCTTTTCCCACCAGCTCCCTGCTGTAAGTGTTTCTGCAACTTACCTGATACATTCACCTGCCAGTCCGCTCCACATTCACAATTTCCCCACTCGAACTCTGAACTATCACCTGTGAACGTGAGTTCACCCCAGTCCCTCTATGAACTCTGCTCCACCCCAGAACTGATAACTGTTCCTACTTACCTGCAACTTGATTATACTCACTTGTGCTTCATTCAACCTGTCAAAACATTAAATAAGAGTCATTACCAACTACTCTCCTGCTCTGTTGTGCTGTGATTGGATCCTACCATACCCCGTTACACTCCTGTCATTTCCACAGAAGTGCTATTTAGTAAATCAGCAAAGCCAGAAAAAAACAGCAAGGGAGGGAGAGGGGGGAAGGCTTTTCAAAGTTGTGATGTTTGACCTAGAAAAAATGCCCACGAATCCTCTTTGAATTAGTGTTTGGAATTAGAAGTGGCAGGAGCACAAGCGCTCACTTCAAATACAAATGGATAACAGTCAGGTTCCGATTTTCAGGGTCAGACTCCAGCTTTATTTGCTCGAGCTGCTACATCGTCGTCTTTGGTATTTGGTGCATTCTAATTAACGGCATTGGAGGATGTTTGAACAGCTCATTGATGTTTATTGGCTTTGATGGGAGAAAGCTGCCGCCGCCATCCTCGTCCCGTGCACGTTCACACGCTGATTATAGCTTCATCTGACGCTGAATCTGTGCTGGAAATGATCCCGGCACATACATTAGTGCAACAGAAATAAATAAACTGCAGGTATATGGCTACTCT